>NC_133121.1:158509917-158832627 GCF_033568475.1 Henckelia pumila | reverse complement strand
TGCCTTAAAATTCCTAAACTGACTATCATCAGCAGCAGGTGTATTGAACAACTTATTCAACGTCTCAGCATCAAACGGAACAAATTTCCCATGGACAAAGGCTTTAGAATCATCTCGGGCTGGGCATTGGCATAAAATTCTCGAACCACCGGGACAATGGCGGGTTCGGGCACTTTGCAAAATATATTCCACTTACGCTTATTAATCCCCAATGAAATATAGTTATGACAATCCAGAGATAATCCACGCTCAGCAATTGGATTACGAGTGAGTCTAGCGAGTTCATACCTCTCTTGGGCCTCCCGAGAGACGAAGCGATTGGAGAGTACGACGGATGAAGATGAGCCAGCGACGGCATGTCCGAACGAGCGGGCTCTTTTGACTGGAATGGTGGTGGTGAACGGCCGGAATCAGAGGCGATGAGTGGCGGTGCGGCGGTGGGTAGTGCCAAACAGGAGAATTCTCGATGGCTTGACAGAAATTCATGGGCACCAACTTGAATTTTGGCTAGAAACTCCAGAGATCTGTAAAATATGGGCAACATCTACTAACGCCCTACTCATGGATAAAAATGGACGCCCTAAAATCAGAGGCACCTCACAATCCGCATCCATGTCAAGAATAACAAAATCTATAGGATAAATAAACTTATCAATCTTGACTAGAACATTTTCAACTATCCCCCTTGGGTATTTAACAGATCCATCAGCAAATTTAAGAGAAATATTTGCCGGGTCAATGTTGCATAGACCCAATTTCTTAGCAAGTGCATGAGACATTAAATTTATGCTCGATCCTAAGTCACATAAAACATTATCAACTGAGAATTTTCCAATATGACATGGTATGGAGAAACTCCCTGGATCGTGAAATTTTTGTGAAAGTTCATTCTGAAGCACAATCGAACACTCCTCATTCATTGTGACCTTCGTCACATCATTCAACTTCTTTTTATTCCTCAGTAAATCATTTAGAAATCTGGAATAGTTCGGCATCTGAGCTAGTGCATCTGCAAAAGGTATGTTAATATGTAGTTTCTTGAAGATTTCAAGAAAATTTTTAAATTGATGATCAAATAATAACTGCTTAGCTCTAAGGGGGAAAGGTAAAGTAGAAATATCAACATCATCCTTAACCTCAAATTTTGAAATCTTACCTTTCTTACCTACCATGGAGGAATTTTCAGCACGCACATCCTCCTTTATTTCTGAACTCTTCTTCCCATCCATAATCATCTCTTCATCCCTCTTCTCCGGTTTTTCAGATTGTGCTTGAGTCACGACCATGATAGCATTCATGCCTCTAGGATTTGTTTCAGTGTTACTAGGCAACGATCCTGCTAGCCTAGTTGACAGTTGTGTCGCTATCTGACTCATATGTGTTTCCAACTTCTGCAACATTGCCTCTTGATTCTGTAGACGAGTTTCAGTACCCGCTACATATTTCATCATGATTTCTTCAAAAGATGGCTTCTTCTCAACTGGAATTGATGTGTTGGCTGTAGGATCTGCAGCTTTCCACGAGAAGTTTGGATGATTCTTTCAGCCAAGATTTTAAGTATTGCTGTAGGGATTGTATGGCTGTCTCCCTTGATTTCCCATGAAATTTGCCGCATCAACTTCAAATACTTGTTGTTCCTCGGGCTGTTGAACTTGCACTTGATTGGCTGGAGCTGTCTACATAACTACCATCTGATGAGTAAGAGCGTCGATTTTTGCATTCAGTGCTGTCAGTGCATCGACTTCTAGTACTCCAGCCTTTTTCTCCTTCTTAACATCTGGCCATCCAATGTTTCTTTCAGCCATATTTCCAATGATTTTCCATGCTTCTTCCGGTGTCTTCCTGAATAGGATTCCGTTAGCAGCAACATCCAGCATGGATCCAATAGATTGATCTGCCCCATTGTAGAAGGTCTGAGTCTGCTGGCTCTGAGTAAGATTATGTTGAGGACACATCCTCAACATTTTTTGAATCGAGTCCAAGCCGTATGTAGAGATTCAAATTCCTTCTGCCTGAATGATATGATGTCAAAAAACAGTTTTTCCATCTTCGTGGGAGGAAAATACTTGTTCAGAAAAGTCTGAACAAATTGGTTCCATGTAGTAATAGAACCCGCAAGCAATTCATCCAACCATTCAACAGCTTTGCCTTGTAGAGAAAAGGGGAATAACCGCAGTCGCACTGCATCAGATGTTACCCCATTAACCTTGAACGTTTTGCAGATCGACAGCAAACACTCCAGTTGAGTGTAGGGGTCTTCCACAGATGTACCCCCAAATCTTGCTTGCAGTTGGATCAGCTAAATAGTAGAGCGTTTCAGCTCAAAATTGTTCGCCTCAACAGCAGGGAAAACTATGATAGATCCATATCCTTCAAACGGAGGCCTTATCAGATCCCATACAGTACGGTTGTCCGCCATCTCTTCTTCTGACTCTGAATCGAGTTCCAAATTAATATCTCTCCTAGCTCTCCTTATCCTGCTAAGTGTGCATTCTATCTCCAAATAGAGTGGTAGAAGACTTTTGAACAGTCGAGATCAGTGCATAAACAAGTAGATAGTACCTGAAAATCACCAAGAAAAGAAGAAAATTTTAGAATTTAATAAAATAAATAATATCTAATCTAAAGTGAAATAAAAGTTCTGATATCAAACAGCCCCCAGCAGCGGCGCCAAAAAACTTGACTGGCTAAATTGGTATCAACTAGCAAGTGCACTAGGTCAAGTAAAAGTAAAGTGGACAAAGAGACCAAGTATCGAACCCACAGGGACTATATAAATATGACTACCAGAATATGATTATTCCCACTTAATCTAGACAAATTAATAAGAGTGATTTCAGAATTTTAAACTAAGAAATTAAATTGTAAATAATATTCAACTCAAAACACAGCAGAAATTTTTAATTAAAATTCAATTTGGGAAGAGTTCGATCAAGAACACACATAGGTACCAAAAAATTCATGTAGCAAGCTGTCGATTTAAGTCATCAGACTTAATCTTAATTCACGAGAATTTTCCTAAATTATTCAAAGGACTATTTCTAGAACAATCAAACCTATTCAAATATTGACGGATTAATCTTTCGTAATTCTAATCAAATTTGAATGCATGAAAAACTGTGAAAATTCAGTTTACACCCAAACCGCATAATGAAACCAAATTCTATTTCTAGTTGGTTTTACAATATGTTAAATATCGAAGTGATCAAAATCGAAACATCCTCTGTTGAATTGGAATCAATTAACATACAAGCAAATAACTGGCCAGGAAATTCACAAGACAAATATAAATTCGATAATCAATAAAAGAAAATCAAGTCTGAAAATCTCAAATAAACAAATCAAGTTTTCTACATAAATTATCTGGTCCAATCACGTGGCCTTGATCGAAAGAGAAACTACTACTCACTAATAAACATAATTAATCAAACAAAGTCTAAAACCATAGACTAGAAAATACAAGAATAGAAGAAAAACTGGAGAAGTTTTCAAGAGCAGCCGCCTTCAGCCTTCGTGCAAAAATCAGAAGGAAAAAAGTCCCCAAAAAGAACATAAAACTTCTATTTATAGTGTCCGCGCCAATTAAAATCTTTTTCAACCTAGAAATTCTCGCACAAACAGAGTCCCGATCTCGCGCGTGCCTGGAAGAGGTTTTGCGCGCGCGCAGTGCAATAAAATAGTTTCTCAAATAACCTCTCGCGTGCACGTGAGATAGGAGATTGCTCGCGCGCGGCCTTCCTTCGAATATCTCTGGAATTTCCTTCTGTGCATGCGCGAGAAAGAATCCCGCCCGTGCGCGTCTCGATTCTCATGTTTCTGGAACTTTGCATGGCGCACGCGCGTCTGTAGCTCAGTTGGTTCCTAAAAGCTCCATTAACCTACAAAATTCAACCAGGAGAGTAGAATGCATACACAATAAATAAAAAACAAAGAAAACACACGAAGTAAAATAAATGCATGCAAAATAACCATAAAAACAACACCAAATAATGCATACACAATGCACCTATCACCCCTTGAACTTCTCCACCTAGATCTATGTGGTCCCTCGAGGAACGCTAGCCTAGGAGGAAATCTTTATGCATTTGTCATTGTGGATGATTTCTCACGTTTTACGTGGACATTGTTTTTATCCCACAAAAATGATGCCTTTGATTATTTTAAAACTTTTGTCAAACGTGTTGAGAATGAGAAAAATCTTTCCATAAAACAGATCCGTAGTGACCACGTAACTGAATTTCAAAATGAGAGTTTTACAAATCATAATTTTTCTTGTCCTAGGACTCCTCAACAAAACGGGGTCGTTGAGAGGAAAAATAGGACACTTGTGGAGATTGCGATGACCATGATATGTGAGCATTCTCTACCAAAATATTTTTGGGCTGAAGCAATGAACACTTCCTGTTATATCATCAATCGTGTATCAATAAAGCCCATTCTCAAGAAAACTCCATACAAATTATGGAGAGGGAAAAAGCCTAACATTTCATATTTTTGGGCTTTCGGATCAAAATGCTACATCCATAATAATGGTATGGATAATCTCGATAAGTTTGATGCCAAGTCTGCCAAAGACATCTTTCTCGGATATTCTACCTCAAGTAAGGCTTATAGAGTATTTAATAAACGTACTTTACTTGTTGAAGAATCTATGCATGTTGTATTTGATGAATCTATGTATGTAGTTTCTCGTACTATTAACGATGATGTAGAATTACTCGAAGAAGAGATGACTTCCTCAAGCCTAAATGATATAGATGTTTCTGTTGAGAAAACTCCACCACCGAAGGAATGGATGTTTCACAAAGATCACCCTATGGATCTTATCATCGGTAGTCCATCAAAGGGAGTAACCACTCGCTCTTCTCTTAATAATATTTGCAATCATCTTAATTTTGTTTCATATCTTGACCCTAAGTGCATTGATGATGATTTATTAGATGATGCATGGATTATTGCTATGCAAGATGAATTAAATGAATTTAGACGTAATGATGTTTGGTGTCTTGTTCCTAGGCCGCATGATAGATCTATTATTGGTACTAAATGAGTCTTTAGGAATAAACTTGATGAGCATGGTACTATCACTAGAAATAAAGCTAGGCTTGTAGCGAAATGATATATTCAAGAGGAAGGCATTGATTATAATGAAACATATGCTTCTGTTTCCCGACTTGAATCTATTCGCATGTTGCTTGCTTTTGCCTTCTCTAGAAATTTTAAATTATTTCAAATGGATGTCAAAAGTGCATTTTTAAATGGTGATTTAAAAGATGAAGCTTATATTGAACAATCTGATGTCTTTGTTGATTCTTTATTTCCTGATCATGTGTATAGACTAAACAAAGATTTGTATGGTTTGAAACAAGCTCCTCGAGCTTGGTATGAAAAATTATCTACTTTCCTTCTTTCAAATGGTTTTTCAAGAGGAAATATTGAAATTACTTTATTTACCAAAAATTTCAAAGATGATTTATACTAACGAATATCTCTGTCAAGAATTCTCCAAGTTTATGCAAGATCACTTCGAGATGATCATGATGGGGGAACTTGACTATTTCCTCGGACTGCAAATCAAACAGTGCAAGTATGAGTTCTTTGTGAACCAAAGCAAGTACATCAAGGATATTCTAAAGAAGTTTGGGATGGAAAATATGAAATCATCATCCACACCGATGAGCACATCAATCAAACTCGACAAAGATGAAAATGGTAAATCTGTAGATCAAACTTCCTTTTGTAGTATGATTGACTCCTTATTTTATGCTACTGCCAATAGGCCAGACATTATGTTTAGTGTTTTCTTGTGTGCATGATTTCAATCATGTCCAAAGGAATCACATTTGTTTGCCTTAAAACGCATTTTAAAATATCTTTCAAATACTCCAAATCTCGTCTTGTGGTATTCCAAAAATTCTTTCTTTGATTTAAAATCTTGCTGCGATGCCGACTTTGGTGGATATAAGGTGGATAGAAAAAGCACTAGTGAAACCTGTTTCTTTTTAGGAAACTGTTTGGTTTCTTGGTTTTCAAAGCAAAAAAATTGTGTTGCATTGTCAACGACCGAAGCCGAATATATGGCTGCCGGTAGTTGCTGTACGCAAATTTTTGGATGAAGCATCAATTGCTCGACTATGATGTCTTTTTTTCAAAAATCCCTATTTTTTTTGATAACACTAGCGCCATATGTCTTACAAAGAACCCGATTCAACATTCGCGCACCAAATATATTGAAATTTGTCATCATTTTATTTGCAACCACATCGAACGAAATGAAGTTGAACTTCAATATGTTGACAATAAAAATCAAATTGCCGATATTTTTACAAAACCACTAAATGAAAATACTTTTATTCATTTGTGTGGTGAACTTGACATGATTGAATTGTAATCGCATTTAGACATAAATTTAATTTAATGTCATATTAAGGGGGAGCTTAATATTAAATTCGAGCAATTTAATGTTGGATAATACAAATTAATTATATTTATTCATAATTATAAGCTCACATTTTATGTGTATTACTTGTTAGGTAGTCTTAATATTCATAAAACTAAGAAGAAAAATCCGAAAGTTGTATATTTTGTCCGAACGTTGCATCCGTTCCTAAGAACGTTGCATCCGTTCTCCGCTCGAATGTTACGTACGTTCTTAGAACGTTGCTTCCGTTCCGAGAAATTCACGCCTCAGTTTTAAATTTTTCATCAAAATTTACCGCGAATTTTTACCGCCAACAGGTCCAACGTTGCATCCGTTGGATGAACGTTGCATTCGTTAGCACCCGTTCCCGCCTACTTTTAAAATTTTTGGTTTAAAATTCCCGCACTTAATTCCCGCCAGGACGAACGTTGCGTCCGTTGACGGAACGTTGAGTCCGTTCGTCCCCGTGCCTATATATAGAGGCCAAACCCATTCAGATTTTCACACCAAAATTCACCTTCTTTCTCTCTTTTGTTCAAAATTTTTCTTCCAAAATGCCTCCAAGACGTGAAGGTGATCCCGTCAATTCGAGGCAACGCACTCGTGCTCGTACCCAACCCTTTATCCACAATCTTAACCTACCCGCTATATCTCGACCTATGCCTGCCGACTACCGTGATAGGCAGATTCTTCCGGATCGTATCCTTGATTGCCCTTATTCAGCAAAATCTCATCTTCGTGTGTTGGACTTTATTGATTTCCAACAATAGGGAGCGTTTTTCCAGCCTTCTCATCCAGATTTATTTATACCTCCCTCATTCATGAGTTTTACGCCAATTTTGAACTTGAATTGTGCAGCGATGACATTTATGCTGTTGTAATTGTTCAAAATCGGTATATTCGTTTTTCTTCAGGTGATCTCTCTGAGTGGTTCTCTCTTCCTAGAAATGGACCCAACGAGTTCTTTACATTTAAATGGCCTAAATATAGTCCTGAGTTTAGTCGTGAAGAAGCTCTTTCTGTCATTCTCAGTCGACCACCTCATGCTGGTGATGATCGACCAACTCTCAAAATGCTCTGTCTAGATTTTCAAATTATTCAAAAACTTATCACTTCCTCAATCATTCCTCGCACTGGAGACCACTCCAAGTGAAAATATTTGGATCTTTATTTCCTTTTTCATATTGTTGCTCAGCGACCTTTTAACCTTCCTCGTTTTATCATTCTGGTTATGCACCATACTGCTAAAAATTCAAAGAAAGTCAGTCTTCCTTTTGCTCGGTTTATTAACCAAATTCTGACTCATTTTGACATAGTTTTCGATGATTTGGAGAAGACACCTATCACTGAGGCTTATACTCTTGACCATACCTCCATTATTAAAATGGAGTTGTCATGGAATCCTGTACTGTCTCGATGGGTGCATGACCCAGGTCATATTTTTTCTCGTTTTCAACCTGGTACCAACTTTCACATTTATTTTTCAAATCTTCCTCCACCCATTCAAGAGCAAGGATTTCCTGGTGGTTTCATTGACACCGATATTCCTTTATCTTTTATGGTTCCTCCATCTTTTTCACCTATGTTTGATTGTGGTTATCTACCTTTTTCTCCACATATGATGCCTCAACCTCCGCCTACACCAGCTCCATCTTTCGATCGTCTTTTGAGTATCTTCAGTGGCTAGAACTCAATTTGGATCTCAATTTCTCTGCCATTCAGTCTATTCAGACATCTATCGCGAACTTGTCTTCAGAGATGCAAAACTCCTTTGATGATGTCAACAACAGACTCACTGTGCTAGAAGACTACTATAATCAAGACCCTCCGGATGACGATTCTTAGTTTTATATCTTTGTTGTAATTATATTGTATTTGAAATTTCTCTATTAATGAAATTTTTTTATTACATTGTGTTGTTTATTTATTAGCTTTTTGATTATCACAAAAAGGGGGATATTTAATTTGGTTAAAAATTTAATGATTTTAATCAAATAGAAAGGGGGAGAATAAAACTTGATTATGTGATAAATAATTTGTTGTTTAAAATATTTTTACATTAATGGGGAGCTTTTTAATATGTATTTCAATTTGGCTTAAATTATTGCACTTTATCTTTTTTATTTAACCAAGTTTTGTTATTATCAAAAAAGGGAGATTGTTACGCCTTAAACGCATACAAATCTCATAAATAAGATTAATGTTTTTAATGCGATAACTTATCATGTTTTGATAATTACAGAACTAGGTTATTATTTCTAATCGTTTAAAGTGAAACTTTACAGATTATATACTTATGAACAAATAAATTCATATGCGGAATATTCAAAATTATGGAACAGAAACTTGCGAAAATTACTGGGAATTTTTTATTCATCCAAATCTGATCTCCACCAATCATAATGAAGTTTAGGATGATTGAAAGCTACGGTCCAAATTTTAGCTCAATCCAACGGCTAGATCATGAGAAATGAATTTTTCAAATGTGCCGCGCAGAACATAAAGCGAAAAGATGAAGAAGCAACTTCAAAAAATTACTGAAAATGTTTAAAGTATCCAAATCAAATATCTACCGTAAACAATGAATTCAGGATGTTTTAAAGCTGATGTCCAAATTTCATATCGATCCGACGGTTAGATTGTGAGATATGATTTTTTGAAGATTGTCGCAAAGTTTGCACTATGAAAAACGGATGCAACGAACTGGAAAACGGACGCAACATTCTTAGTCAAAAACATGATCCAAAATTTAAGGAAAAAATTCGTCCGACCAAAACTGCAATACGCCTAAAGGATGCAAAGAACCATAGAATGGATGCAACGTTCTGTACCGGCACCGGAAGAATTGAATGTGGGCCGAACGGACGCAACGAATGCCAGAACGGACACAACGAACGTACCCGACTTTGCAACTATAAATAGAGGTCATTCCAAGTCATTTGAAGCATCCCAATTCACTCTCCCCTCCTTTGCAAGCAATATTCTCTCTATCAAAGTGTTCAATCAAGATTTGTGCGATATATTAAAAAATTGAGAATTGTTTGTAAAAATCATTTGTGAGTTGGTTGTGCTATCATTGTAAACATTTGAGTGCGAAGGCAAGTGTATTGTGCTATTGTTGAGGCTAACCTTGGAGCCGTTAAGGCCAAGTGTATCGAGTTGTATCGGCGCGGTGATCGTGTTGTTGTTGTATGGCTATCCTTGGAGCCATCAAGGCCAAGACATTTGAAGTTCTAGTGGATCTTTGGTTAATCGAGCTTAACCAAGAAGGGGAGACGTAGACGATTTATCGTCAAACTTTCATAAACATATCCTATCTCATTTATCGCTTTATTTACATTACGCATTTATTTACCGCATTTATATTTGATTGTTTTAAGTCTTTCATTTCCGTATTTGCATAATCTCTTTAAATTGTTAAAGTTGCCAATAGAACCTAAATTCCCCCCCCCCCCCCCCCCCAATTAGGTTCTAACATATAACTTCTTCCATAATTCTCTCATGGGCCAACTCTACCCCTTAGAATGAGACTCGGACCTTAGTCTTTGGTTATGGACCTTCATTGGCTCAAGCACTTGATGGGCTCACTCATGGGGTATCACCAGTTTCCCCCTACCAAGTCGAGTTGAATCGTAGGTTCAAAACTCGATTGTATGAATTTCATAGCCAAGGCCTTTATTTCTTGAATTCTCATTAAGTTAGAAATTTGGGGCTGGCGATTCAAAAATTCTTCTAACCGACCCAAAAAATTTGCGGTGCGACGAAGTGACGACTTTCCGAGATTAGTTGTTTGGGTTGAGGGATCGGGCTGGTAGGCCCGATCCCGATACCCACAACTAATCCATCCAGGGGTGCGGGTGCGGGGGAGAAGCCCTCGCAGTATGGACCATAGAAATTTTGAAATAATATAAAGGTGAATTGTTGTTTGGTGGAATCTTTCATGCATCCCTAAGCCCATCTCTCACCATCCATCTTTAAATTTTAGATGGTTGGATCTCACCCACCCTTCTTCTATAAATACTCAACCTTCCTCTTCATTTTCATTTTCTTTCTTCCAGTTTCATCCCAAGCTCGCCTCCTTCATTACTAGCCCCTCACCCTTTCCCCTTGCCCCGCCCTTTACCCCTCGCCTCGCCCCGCAGCCTCGCCCCACAGCTTCGCCCTCGCCCTGCCCTGCAGCCTCGGCCATCGGCCTCACCCCTCGCCCCATATCTCGCCCCTCACCTCGTCCCGCGACCTTGCGGCCTCGCCCCTCGCCCAGCCTAAACACCCCACAGCCTCGGCCCTCACCTCCATCTTCACCCATCGCCCCACGGCCTAGCCCCTTGCCCAGACTAGTGACATCGCAACCTCGCCCCTCACCTTCATCTTCACCCTCGCCCCACAGCCTCGTGGCCTCACCCCTCACCCAGCCTAGCCACCCCGCAGCCTCGCCCCTCACCTTCGTCTTCACCCCTCGCCCCACGGCCTAGCCACCTCGCAGCCTCGCGGCCTCGCCCCTCGCCCAACCTAACCACCCCACAGCCTCGCCCCTCACCTCCATCTTCACCCCTCACCCCACGGCCTAGCCTAGCCACATCGCAGCCTCGCCCCTCACCTTCATCTTCACCCTCGCCCCACAGCCTCGCCACTCGCCCAGCCTAGCCACCCCACAGCCTCGCCCCTAAGGCCTCGCCATTTCGCCTTCGTACCTCTCCTACCACGTGCTCGATGAATTACTCGACTCAAGTTGTTCGTGTTGGATAGATCTTGCTTTCACTTACTCGGTTTCTTTGCTTGTTCCTTAGCTTTTTGTTTCCATCATTTTTTCAAATTATTTGGTAAGTATTTCTCTTCCACTTTGAAATTTGATTTTACTTGCGTTCCCTATATTCCCCTTGAAAATCATCTTGAGCTAATGTCTGCCTCTGAATCTTCCAATACTTCACATGATTCCGATGAATCTAGTGATTTTGAGGAGAGTAGTGAGTCCAAGGAAAGTAGTGAGTCCTGTGAGCTCGAGAAAGTTGAGGAAATCGTAAGCCATATTCGTCCTGGGAAAGAAATTCGTCATGTCCAACAACAAATGAACATTGCTAATGCCGACACCCTTTGGTTTGGGCACTTGACCTCCACCCTTAAGCCTAGTTCTGAATCCATCCTTAGGGCCTTAGGACACATTCCTGCCTCCCACCAGATCATAATCCCATCCTCGGAAGATCACCCTTACCTAGCTCCCCCCGGGTATTATACATTCTTCCAGCAGCAGCTAGAGGCGGGTCTTAGGTTCCTATGCCAGATTTCTTCAAGGATCTCAGTAGTTACTATCAAGTGCACCTCGGCTAGTTGTCACCCAATGCATTCCGCACCATTTGTAGTTTTTTCAGTGTTATTCAACTCTTTGGGTCTTCCGGTGAATTGCACCACTTTTTCCTACTTTATGGTCTTGGGTCAATCTAAAGAGGGGTCCATTTACGTGGCTTCTCGTTTCAATCCCAAACTTTTCGACGGTGCTCCTAGTCACGTGAAAAGTTGGAAAATTTTTTTCTTTTTCATCAAACCCCCTGAAGAGTGGCAGTGCACCACTGAGTGGTATCCAACCTTTACTAAGCCTGACCCTCCCGAAAACCTCAAGAAAAACAAAGAATATCTTCGCATGCATGAGAAACTGGGAGATAGGTGCTTTAGCATTCCTCACCTTTTATCCGAAAATATCTTATGCCACGCTAATATTAGCGCCGCAGGTGTCAAGTGGGAGGGTGATGCCGGTAGCTACTTCACCTTATAAACATTATGATGAAAAATCTTCCACATATTCTAATATTCTCACACTTTTATATCTTCATCTTTGCAAGGACTAGAGTCATGAATGCCTTATTCCTTCGCGAGCTTGAGAAGAAGGAGAAAACTGGTGGTTCATCACCCGTTCCCAAGAAACAACTGGTTTCAACCTCTAAGCCCAAGAAAGACTCCCAAGCTGAGCCACCCAAGAAAAAACAGGTGAAGGCCCTTGCCACTGTCAAGAAAGATGAAGATCCTTCCTCCCCTACCAAAAAGAAGCAAGCTCCGCCTAAGAAAATCTCCAAGAAGTCCAACTCTCCTACTCCTCCACCAGTCAAGGCTTCTCGCACTCATGGCAAGGAGAAGATTCCCGCCAGTCCAAGCCCTTTAGTCAAGTCCAATGGAAAGAGTAAGCTCTCTACAACTTCCATTGCATCTCTCTCCTCTTCAGAGGAGACAGAATTCAGTCATCCAGGTAGCCACCACACGGGTCCGAGCATATACCACTTGTATACCCCAGAGTCGACCATCGTGGGACGTGGTCCCATTCATATTGCATATGGGCTGCTATACAATCTTCCCTCTACTACCGATGTCGCGTTCCTGAACTCTCTCGAGTACCTCGACGTCGTCAGTCGCACTTGCAGTAACATCATAGATGTAAGCTCTATTTCTCCCTTCTTGAAGTTCATTCTTTATACTCGTGTGCTATAACTTCATCCTCACACTTTTTATATTTGATCTTTTGTTTCAGGGTGCCATGTATTTAGGAGAGTTGGTTGCACGTGTCAATTCTTTCAAAAATGTCATTCTCGAAAACTCAAAGAACAAGTCCATAATTGACGAGCTTGCGGCTAATATTGAGGGGTTACAAAGAGCACTGATAAGTGCATTGTGTATGCATTATTTTGTGTCATTTTTATGGTTTTCTCGCATGCATTTATTTTTCATGTGTTTTAATTGTATTTTATTTATTGTGCATTCTGGTTGAATTTTGTAGGTTAATGGAGCTTTTGGGAGAAAACTGAGATACAGAGTCGCGCGCGGGCAGACCAACATCGCGCGCGCGCAGAAAGAAATTCTATAAACACGAAAATGACCACGCGTGTGGGCGAGATCCTGTCTCGCGTGCACGCGAGAGGATGTTGAAGCCTCTGTTTTGTTGCACCGCGTGCGCGCGAGGAACCTTTTAGGCACGCGCGTGTTCCAACGTCAGAAATATTTTTATAATTTTATTTCGTGAAGGAAACAAATTGATACGGGATCCGGGCACTATAAATAGGAGATTTTAATATTTTTAGGGGTAGGAGAATTTCAGACGCAGTCAACGTGGGAAGCGGCTACTACTTGGGAGAGAAGATTTCTTCTTCTTTTCTTCTTTTCTTTTGATTATTCATGATTAAAAACTTTGTTTAAATCATGAATTTATTTATTAAGTAGTTTTTCTTTGATCAAGTCCACATGATTGGGCCAGACAATTTATGTAGAAAACTTGATTTGTTTATTTGAGATTTTCAGACTTGATTTTATTTTATTTATTATCAAATTTATATTTGTCTTGTGAATTTCCTGGCCAGTTATTTGCTTGCATGTTAATTGATTCCAATTTGACAGAGGAGGTTTCGATTTTGATCACTTCGATATTCAACATAGTGTAAAATTGAATAGAAATAGAATTCGATTTCATTATGCGGTTTGGGTGTAAACTGAATTTTCACAGTTCGTCATGCATTCAAATTTGATTAGAATTACGAAAGATTAATCCGTCAATATTTGAATAGGTTTGATTGTTCTATAAAAAGTCCTTTGAATAATTTAGGAAAATTCCCGTGAATTAAGATTAAGTCTGATGTCTTAAATCGACTCCTTGTTACATGAATTGTCTGGTATCTACGTGAGTCCTTGATCGAATTTTTCCCAAATTGAATTTTAATTAAAAATTTCTACTGTGTTTTGAGTTGAATATTATTTATAATTTAATTTCTTAGTTTAAAATCCTAAAATCACTCTTATTAATTTGCCTAGATTAAGTATGAATAATCATATTCTGGTAGTCATATTTATACAGTCCTTGTGGGTTCGACATCTGATTTTATTCACTATCTATAAATTGACCTGGTACGCTTGCCAGTTGATTTTTATCACACCGATTTTAGCGGTCAAGTTTTTGGCGCCGTTGCCGGGGACTGTTTTGATATCAGATTTTTTATTTCGCTTGAGATTAGACTGTTTTTATTTTATTAAAATTCTGAATTTTCTTATTTTCTTTGTTATTTTCAGGTACTAGCTTGTTGTGCATGCATAACATTCGATCTAAGGAGCTTCTACCACTTGATTTGGAGATCGAACGCACGCTCAGCAAGATCCGAAAAGCAGAGAAGAATCTTAATCTAGTACTTGAAACAGAATCTAAATCAGAAGAAGACATGGCGGACAACCGTACTGTTTGGGATCTGATTAGGCCGCCAGTTGAAGGTTATGGATCTAGCATAGTTCGCCCCGCTGTTGAGGCGAACAATTTTGAGCTGAAACCCTCTACTATTCAGCTGATCCAATTGCAAGCAAGATTTGGGGGAACATCTGTGGAAGACCCCTACGCTCATCTGGAGAAATTCCTGTCGATCTGCAACACGTTCAAAGTTAACGAGGTAACCTCTGATGCAGTAAGACTGCGGTTATTCCCATTTTCTCTACAAGACAAAGCTATTGAGTGGCTAGATGATCTGCCTGCTGGTTCAATTACTAAATGAGATCAACTTGTTCAGACTTTTCTGAACAAGTATTTTCCACCTAGGAAGATGGCGAAATTGTTTTCAGATATTATTTCTTTCAAGCAAAAAGAAGGTGAATCTTTGCATGCAGCATGGACCAGGTTTAAGAAGATGCTGAGGATGTGTCCTCAAAATAATCTCACACAAAGCCAGCAGACTCAGATGTTCTACAATCGAGCCGATCAGTCGGATCTATCTATGCTGGATGCTGCAGCTAATGGATGCTTGTTCAGGAAAATGCCAGCTGACGCCTGGGAGATCATTGGAAACATGGCTGAAAGTAATATAGGGTGGTCAGATGTGAAAAAGGAAAAAAAAGGCTGGAATTCTAGAGGTTGATGCTTTGATGGCCCTGAATGCGAAGATCGATGCTCTGAAACATCAAGTGGCACTCATGAAAGTAGCATCAATGAATCACGCACAAGGGAATCTGCAAGAATAGCAACAGTTGTTTGAAGTTGAAGCGGCTAATTTTGCAGGAAATCAAGGACGACAGCCATACAACTCCTATAAAACTATAATCAAAACTGGCAGCCCAAGCAAGAGGAGAAAAAGCCGAGATTTGAGGAGATCATGATGAAATATGCTGCAGGAACTCAGACTCGGTTACAGAATCAGGAAAGTATGCTGCAGAAGTTAGAAATTCAGATGAGTCAGATCGCAACCCAATTATCAACCCGTCCTGCTGGAGCTTTACCAAGTAACACTGAAACAAATCCCAGAGGCGTGAATGCTATTATGGTCGTGACTCAAGCACAATCTGAAAAACCGGAGCAGGGGGATGAAGAGATGATTATGGATGGGACAAAAAGTTCAGAGTTTAAGGAGGATATGCGTGCTAAAAATTCCTCAAAGGCAGGTAAGAAAAGTAAGACTTCAAAATTTGAAGTTAATGATAACATTGATATTTCTACCTTACCTTTTCCCCAAAGAGATAAGCAATTATTGTTTGATTCTCAATTTAAAAAGTTTCTTGAAATTTTCAAGAAAAGACATATTAACATACCTTTTGCAGATGCATTAGGTCAGATTCCGAATTATGCAAGATTTCTGAAGGATCTAATGAGGAACAAAAAGAAGCTGAACGATCTTACGCAGGTTACACTGAATGAGGAGTGCTCGGCGGTGCTGAAAAAGAAGCTTCCACCAAAATCTCAGGATCCAGGGAGTTTTTTTATACCCTGTCAAATTGGAAGTTTATCATTTGCAAATTTTTTGTGTGATTTAGGGTCGAGCATTAACCTGATGCCTCATGTACTTGCTAAGAAATTGGGTATATGCAATATTGAACCTGCTGCTATCTCTCTCAAATTTGCTGATGGATCTATTAAATAACCGAGAGGAGTAGTAGAGAATGTCCTAGTCAAGATAGATCACTTTATTTATCCAGTTTATTTTGTTATTCTTGATATGGATGAGGATTATGAGGTTCCACTGATTCTAGGGCGTCCGTTTCTTGCTGCTAGTAGAGCCTTAGTTGATGTTGAAAAAGGAGAGTTGGTGTTGAGACTGAATGATGAGCAAGTTGTGTTTAATATGCTTAAGTCGGCTACTGAGAGCCCAACTTTAAAATCTTGTTCTGCTGTTTATTTGGTTGATGTGATTCATGATATTGGTGATGAATGTCAGCAGGTTCAGATCTCCGCAGGAATTGGTCCATTGCAAAATTTCTATAGAGGTGTAGCATGCAAGTGCAGGTCTGATCTGAATTTTTCCAAGTCGGAGGATAAGCCACCTTGAATGTTGCCACTCAAGAAAGGAATATAGTCGGGCTATAGACTATAAATTTAGCGCTGGCTGAGAGGCAACCCAGTGTTCTTTAGTTTGATTTTTAGTTTCTTTTTTCGTATTTTTATTTTTATCTATATTTGATTTTTGTTTTTTTCCCATGCCAATTGGTCATGTCTGCCAATATATCTAGACTGATGCTACCTTACCTAACGGATAGCGTCAAGAAGGAAGAGGAAGAATCGAAAACCATTGGAGTGTTATTGTTGTTTTCATTGTGTTTTTGTTCGTCTTTGCATTTGTATGTTTGGTTGCATTCTGTTCATTGTTCTGAAGCATTGAGGGCAATACTTTGGATAAGTATTGGGGGGGGGGGGGGGGTTGACTAGTTTATTGCATTGGTTGTTGTGTTTATGTTGCATTAGTAATGTTTTGTGTTTGTTGTCTTGCATGAGTAGGATGAGTCATGGTAGCCTATGATGATGAAGTTTATTTGGAAAAAAATTGGATTTGTGAAAAAAATTTGCTCTTGACTGGACTTGAGAAACTGTAGGTTGAACCGTGAATATTTATAAGCACTTGTGTTAGACCAGTGGAGTGTAAAGAAAGATTTGATGAAGTTTCTATCTGTTTGACCATTGCACGGCAATAGGTGGTTTGTGGATCTTACTTGTGTTCTATGAATTTTGATGAGGCTCTAGTTTATACTTATGATCTTGGGCGCACATAGGAAAAAATTTTTACAACTCTATCCGGGCTTGGACAATGATTGAAATCCTAATCATTGCTCCATAGCTAAGTTTGCGGGTAAAATGGGGTTGATGCTCCATCCGGGCTATAGACGAGGGGATTTAAAAAAAAGAGAGAAAGATTTTTCGTATCCTAGCCAGTTATAGCTAAGTCAGCGGATAATTATTTTGGCTAAAGCAATACCGGGTGCAAAATTCGGAGGTGTGTAATTCATTATCTCAAGGGAGGTGGATTTAGTCTAGAGGTCGTTGGAAGGAATGTGCACTTGAAGAGTGAAACTTGCACTGATTTGTCATAGGTCGCTAAGCAGTTTTGAAACGAATTTGGTCTAAGGTGGATGAAACTGGAATGACAGTTCACACACACACGTTCACGTTAAACCGAATTTCTATTATGAAAAGTTGAGAGCGTCGGTGATTTTGTTTTTGTGATTGAACTTCTCGGAGGCTGTGCACTCTCATGAATCTTCCTTACTTTTGGTTTTGTTTGCATATTGTTTTTGCATATCTTGCTCGAGGGCGAGCAAGGTTCAAGTATGGGGGTGTTGATAAGTGCATTATGTATGCATTATTTTGTGTCATTTTTATGGTTTTCTCGCATGCATTTATTTTACTTCGTGTGTTTTATTTGTATTTTATTTATTGTGCATGCATTCTACTCTCATGGTTGAATTTTGTAGGTTAATGGAGCTTTTGGGAGAAAACTGAGCTACAGAGTCGCGCGCGGGCGGACCAACATCGTGCGCGCGTGCAGAAGGAAATTCCAGAAACACGAAAATGACCATGCGCATGGGCGAGATCCTGTCTTGCGTGTGCGAGAGAGGATGTTGCAGCCTCTGTTTTGTTGCACTGCGCACGCGAGGACCCTTTCAGGCGCGCGCGCGTGTTCTAACATCAAAAATATTTTTAGAATTTTATTTCGTGAAGGAAACAAATTGATACGGGATCCGGGCACTATAAATAGGAGATTTTAATATTTTTCAGGGTTTGGAGAATTTCAGACGTAATCAACGTGGGAAGCGGCTACTGCTTGGGAGAGAAGATTTCTTCTTCTTTTCTTATTTTTTTTTATTATTCATGATTAAAAACTTTGTTTAAATCATGAATTTATTTATTGAGTAGTTTTTCTTCGATCAAGGCCACGTGATTGGGCCAGATAATTTATGTAGAAAACTTGATTTGTTTATTTGAGATTTTCAGACTTGATTTTATTTTATTGATTATCGAATTTATATTTGTCTTGTGAATTTCCTGGCCAGTTATTTGCTTGCATGTTAATTGATTCCAATTCGACAGAGGAGGTTTTGATTTTGATCACTTTGATATTCAACATAGTGTAAAACTGACTAGAAATAGAATTCGGTTTCATTATGCGGTTTGGGTGTAAACTAAATTTTCACAGTTCGTCATGCATTCAAATTTGATTAGAATTACGAAAGATTAATTCATCAATATTTGATTAGGTTGGATTGTTCTAGAAATAGTCCTTTGAATAATTTAGGAAAATTCCCGTGAATTAAGATTAAGTCTGATGTCTTAAATCGACTGCTTGTTACATGAATTGTCTAGTACCTACGTGAGTCCTTGATCGAATTTTTCCCAAATTGAATTTTAATTAAAAATTTCTGCTGTGTTTTGAGTTGAATATTATTTACAATTTAATTTCTTAGTTTAAAATCCTGAAATCACTCTTATTAATTTGTCTAGATTAAGTAGGAATAATCATATTCTGGTAGTCATATTTATACAGTCTTTGTGGGTTCGACATCTGATTTTATTCACTATCTATAACTTGACCTGGTACACTTGCCAGTTGATTTTTATCACACCGATTTTAGCGGTCAAGCACACGACCATGAGCTGCAAGAGTTGAAGGCTCAATCTAATGATCTACTGATGAAGAAAGAGGAGGAGCTCCAGCAGCTAAAGATGAGTCATGAGATAGAGATCCAGAAATTGAAGGAGGAGATGGAGTATTCCCAAACTAAGGCACAATAGGAACACCAAGAATAACTAGCCCGAGAGGGATCATCCTTCAAGGAAGAATTCCTCAAATCCGAGGAGTTCAAAGAGATTTGCGGTCCCAAGGCATTTCGGTACTTGGACGTGGGCTTCACGAGTGCAGTGAAGCAGTTCAAGGACAATGGATGTAACACCCCGAAATTATCCTTTTAGATATTATAGGAGATTAAGATTGATAATCGGAGATTAGATAATTTGAGGATTTAATTGATATTCGATAAGGGACTGAATTGCAATTTTTGAATAATTTAGGGACCGATTTGCAAATTAGAGATTTTTACTTGATATTTAAGGGTGATTAGGCGTGTGAGTCACCACTCCCTTCCACTTCTCCTACTCCATCATGCCTATCACCATGGAAACGCCCCTCAAGCTCTTGTGATTTCGGTTTCTGCTCGATCCGTCTGATAGAAATCCAATCTGAAGGCAGATTCACGATCACGGCTGCGAGAGCTCCGTTGTACCATAAGTTTTTATTCGATCAAATATACTCTGATTTTTTGATGCCGTTAGAATTTGATGATTTACGGATATGTTGTTCTTGAGCTAGCATAGATCGTGTAGTGACCCTTACTCGGATCACCTACTAAACTGAACTTAGACATGCAATTAACTTAATCAAAACAGTAATCAGAATTAAGCTGCGGAAATCATAGACATTATACAATCCCAAGTAAAGGAATCTGTAAATATCCAAATATAATACAACCAAATCGAATAGTTGTATCAATCCAATAACAATAGAATAAAATCTAGGCAAAGCTCCAGCTGGCCAACCACTTCCTAGCCCCTCTTGGATCCACCCGCCTCGTCCAATCACAAACCTGCCCCATGGAATAGGGTGTCCAATACCATAATACCAGTGGATTTACCGGACCCAAAGCCATGGAAATCCATCCACTAACAGGATAGGGTACAACCCTACTAATAGACATCTCAAAGGAGATAGCTCAGTAAGCAAATGAATGCAGCATAAATCAATGACATATAAACCATGCAGTCACATAATACATGCATACTCAGTCAGGATATCTCGAACAGTACTTTCGTACCTCAAATCAGTGCAAGCTCTACCAACTCTAGGTCCATGCCTATAGTCTGCTCTACACTGCCAAATAATACTACTATCATTAAAGTGCTCTAAAAGCCTTAACTAAGCTATTGCATACTCCTAAATATTTTTAGGAAGCAAAAGTTATACCTTCGTCCGTCGTTAGCCCTTTGATGTCGATGCCTCCAGAACTTGGGCACAACTCCGCTGCGACTACCGAATGCCTCGCCGACCTCCGGGCCAAGCCTAAGAAGATTAGAACAACTCGAAAACGTCTAAAAGGAGAGGGAATTATTGGAATTGGCAAATCAAAATGAAGCCTTGGCCTTCTATTTATAAACCACGATCGGAACCTCCGATCCTCGATCGGAACGTCCTATCCTGCCATCGGAGCTTTCGAACATCGTTATCTGCCACATGTCAAAATATCACTGGTTGACTATGGATTTACCGGACCCAAAGCCATGAAAATCCATCCACTAACAGGATAGGGTACAACCCTACTAATAGACATCTCGAAGGAGATAGCTCAGTATGCAAATGAATGCAGCATAAATCAATGACATATAAACCATGCAGTCACATAATACATGCATACTCAGTCAGGATATCTCGAACAGTACTTTCGTACCTCAAATCAGTGCAAGCTCTACCAACTCTAGGTCCACGCCTATATTCTGCTCTACACTGCCAAATAATACTACTATCATTAAAGTGCTCTAAAAGCCTTAACTAAGCTATTGCATACTCCTAAATATTTTTAGGAAGCAAAAGTTATACCTTCGTCCGTCGTTAGCCCTTTGATGTCGATGCCTCCAGAACTTGGGCACAACTCCGCTGCGACTACCGAATGCCTCGCCGACCTCCGGGCCAAGCCTAAGAAGATTAGAACAACTAGAAAACGTCTAAAAGGAGAGGGAATTCTTGGAATTGGCAAATCAAAATGAAGCCTCAGCCTTCTATTTATAAACCACGATCGGAACCTCCTATCCTGCCATCGGAGCTTCCGAACATCGTTATCTGCCACATGTCAAAATATCACTGGTTGACTATGGATTTATCGGACCCAAAGCCATGGAAATCCATCCACTAACAGGATAGGGTACAACCCTACGAATAGACATCTCGAAGGAGATAGCTCAATATGCAAATGAATGCAGCATAAATCAATGACATATAAACCATGCAGTCACATAATACATGCATACTCAGTCAGGATATCTCGAACAGTACTTTCGTACCTCAAATCAGTGCAAGATCTACCAACTCTAGGTCCACGCCTATAGTTTGCTCTACACTGCCAAATAATACTACTATCATTAAAGTGCTCTAAAAGCCTTAACTAAGCTATTGCATACTCCTAAATATTTTTAGGAAGCAAAAGTTATACCTTCGTCCGTCGTTAGCCCTTTGATGTCGATGCCTCCAGAACTTGGGCACAACTCCGCTGCGACTACCGAATGCCTCGCCGACCTCCGGGCCAAGCCTAAGAAGATTAGAACAACTCGAAAACGTCTAAAAGGAGAGGGAATTCTTGGAATTGGCAAATCAAAATGAAGCCTCGGCCTTCTATTTATAAACCACGATCGGAACCTCCGATCCTCGATCGGAACGTCCTATCCTGCCATCGGAGCTTCCGAACATCATTATCTGCCACATGTCAAAATATTACTGGTTGACTTTGGATAGGGGTGATCAGAGCTTCCGATCCTAATCGGAGCTTCCGATCCTGCCACACGTCATGCCTGACGTAATTCGATCGGAGCTTCCGATCATGCCTTCGAAGCTTCCGATCTGTCCGATACGCAATCTATTTAATTTGCATTGATTAATCCCTTAATCACTGATTTTGGTTACGGGCTACTACATTATCCCCCACTTAAGATATTTCGTCCTTGAAATCAGATCTTAAGTACCGAATATAATACAGAAATCAAAAACATTCTTTATTCAAATCAAACGTTTACAGAGTTTGCAACTGAATACAACTTAAGAATGAAATCAAAAAAACTCAGGATGGTCTTCACGCATCCTGTCCTCAAGCTCCCAAGTAGCTTCCTCAGTGCCTCGGCGCTGCCACTGAACTAAAACCAGAGGAATGACTTTGTTCCGCAAAACCTTATCCTTATGATCCAGGATACGAATAGGTTTCTCAACATAGGCCAAATCCTTGCTCACCTGAACCTCAGACCGCTGCAGAATATGAGACTCATCCGCCACATACCGTCACAACAGAGATACGTGGAACACGTCGTGAATACTGGAAAGATGCGGTGGCAAAGCTAGTCGATAAGCCAAATCGCCAATGCTTTCCAAGATCTCAAACGGACCGATAAACCTGGGGGACAACTTGCCCTTAAGGCCAAATCTGAGAATTTTGCGAAAAGGTGACACTCTCAGAAACACTTTCTCCCCGACATCGAACTGCAAAGGCCTACGCTTTGTGTTAACATAGCTGGCCTGACGATCCTGTGCAGTCTTAATCTGTTTCTTGATCTGATCAACAATGTCTACCGCCTGCTGGATAAAATCTGGTCCCTCAGCCTGTCTCTCCCCCACTTCTTCCCAGAAGAGTGGAGTACGACAACGTTGCCCGTAAAATGCCTCAAAAGGTGCCATCCCAATACTAGTATGATAGCTGTTGTTGTACGCGAACTCGATCAATGGCAAATGATCCTACCAGGCTGAATCAAAATCCATGACGCACGCTCTAAGAATATCCTCCAAAGTACGGATAGTGCGCTCTGACTGACCATCAGTCTCCGGATGATAGGCAGTAATCAAGCTGAGAGTAGTGCCCATCGCACGCTGAACACTCCCCCAGAACCTAGAAGTAAACCTGGGGTCTCGATCGCTGACAATGCTCACAGGCACTCCATGAAGTCTAACGATCTCCTGAATGTACAACCGAGCCATACGATCCACATTGTACTCCCGGCTATAGGCAATGAAATGCGCTGACTTGGTGAGTCGGTCCACCACAACCCAGATAGCATCACAGTTTCTCGAGGATACCGGCAAATGGGTCACAAAGTCCATTGTGATAAACTCCCATTTCCATTAAGGAATAGGCAGACTGTGAAGCAATCCTCCAGGTCGTCGGTGCTCTGCCTTGACCTGTTGACACACCAAACCATCTCGAAACAAACTGATAAACATTGCGTTTCATTCCCTTCCACAAGAAACGAGTACGTAGATCCTTGTACATCTTGTTGCTCCCAGGATGAATACTCAACTTAGTGCGATGCGCCTGAGACAAAATCTCCTCTCGCAACTCTACATCCTGCGGAATCACAAGCCTACCAGACAAACACAGAAAGCCATCTGACTGATAATGAAATCCAGACGAGCTACCCTCGTTAGCTAGACGAGCTAAACGCTGGGTCTTCGAATCAGACATCTGAGCATCTCGAATCCGCGAATAAAAAGCTGGCTCAGATAATATTGCAAACATCTAGATACTCTGCATACCTTTCTTATGCTTGAAAGTATATCCTGAAGTACAAAAGTCACTGATCGCACTAGACATCGAACAAGTCTGAAGTGCGGATAGTCGCACCTTGCGACTCAATGCATCAGCGGTGAGATTAGCAGCTCCCGGATGGTACTTAATTTTGCAATCATACTCCTTAAGCAAGTCCATCCAACGTCTCTGCCTCATGTTCAACTCCGCCTGAGTGAAAAAATACTTGAGACTCTTATGGTCGGTGAAAATCTCAAATTTCTCGCCATACAGATAATGACGCCAGATCTTCAAAGCAAACACAATGGCTGCCAATTCCAAATCATGGACTGGGTAGTTTTCCTCGTGAAGCTTCAGCTGTCTAGAAGAGTATGCGATCACATGCCCATTCTGAGTCACGACACAACCTAACCCCTGAAGAGAAGCATCAGTGTACACCACATACCCTCCAGATCCTGACGGTAATGCCAACACCGGCGCAAAAGTCAACCACCGTCGAAGCTCACAAAAGTTCTCCTCGCACTCGGAGGACCACTCAAAATCCACACCCTTGCGGGTAAGCTGCGTCAAAGGTCGAGCTAGCTGAGTGAAATTCAAAATGAAGTGACGATAATATCCTGCTAGACCCAGAAAGCTACGGATCTCAGCAACCATCGTCGATCGCGACCAATTAAGCACCGCCTCAATCTTGCTTGGATCAACAGAAATCCCCTCCCTGGATATGATATGGCCAAGAAAGACCACTCGATCCATCCAGAACTCACACTTGCTCAGCTTGGCGTATAACTGCTCATCTCAAAGAGTCTGCAGTACCAACCGCAAGTGAGAAACATGCTCTTCCATATTACATGAATACACCAAGATGTCGTCAATGAAGACCACGACAAACTTGTCCAAATACTCCCTGAAGACACAGTTCATCAGGTCCATGAATATAGCCGGCGCATTAGTCAAACCAAATGGCATCACTAGAAACTCGTAATGCCCATAGAGAGTATGGAATGCAGTCTTGGCTATGTCTTTATCTCGGACTCTCAACTGATGATACCTAGATCTCAAGTCAATATTGGAGTAAACTGAAGTGCCCTGCAGCTGATTAAACAAGTCATCAATACGAGGCAAAGGATACTTGTTCTTCACAATGACTCGATTCAGCTGCCGATAGTCAATGCACAGTCGCATCGACTCATCCTTCTTCTTCACAAAGAGAACAGGAGCTCCCCAAGGAGATACACTAGGACGAATGTACCCCTTGTCCAAAAGATCCTGTAGCTGATTCTTCAACTCTCGCATCTCTGACGGATGAAAGCGTACTAATCTCCGATAGCAGTCCACTGAAGCTCGATAGGTAGTCAGCATGTTTATCCCTAGAATACAATCGAAGTCATCCATCGCAAGGACCATGAGATTCGCAATCAAAATGTTACCCTCGAACTCTAAAGGGAAACCCATCACTAGGCGTTTGGCCAAAGCAGACTGACCCGTCGGAATAGAAACAAAAACTACTACGTCTAGTGAAATGCAAGGTAACTTATGCCTCTTAACAAAACGTGCAGAAATGAAGGAATGAGATGCACCAGTGTCAATAAGTACAAGAGCAGGTATATCATAAAGAAGAAATGTACATGCGATGACTTTCTCATTCTCCTCCACTGCCTGATCATGTCTCAGGGCAAACACCTGGCCAGAAGCTCGTGGCCTCAAATGAGAACTCCCAGCAGGCTGTCCCTACGACCTCTGCTGAACGGTGGCCTGAGAACCAGATCCGGAACCAGAACCAGAACTGCCTCCCCCAGATGGTGGACAATCCCTCTGGATATGACCCACCTCAACGCAACGAAAACAAGCTCCAGAAGCTTTACAACACTTGTCGGATGGATGGTTCTTCCCACAATGATCACACTTGTCCTTTTTTCCGAAATTGACAACACCAGCAGAGCCAGAGGAAGAAGAAGTAGATCTAGACTTCTTGAAAGATTGGGCATGGGGACCCAAAGAACTAGCAGGTCTCAACTGAGAGAAAGACCTGTTCCGTCGAATGTTGTCCTCCGCCTAGTGACAACGGCTCACCAAACCCTCATAGGACATGTCGTCACCAACCGCCACACGGTCGTGGATCTCAGGGTTAAGGCCCTGAAGGAACAGATTATACTTTATCTCGGAGCTGTCGGCAATCTCCGGGCAATAGGCTAATAGATCAAAGAACTTCTGCTGGTACTCATCAATAGACAAAGCTCCTTGCTGCAAGCTCAGAAGCTCACCTGCCTTCGTCTGTCGGAGTGCAGGAGGAAAATATAGCTTGTGGAAAGCTGTGCGGAATTCGGCCCAGGTGGCCACTCCTCTCGCCGCAACAAAAGCTGCAGAAGTAAACCTCCACCACCTACGCTCACGTCCATCTAGAAGATAACCCAGTGTCTCCATCTTCTGGTCCACGGTGCAGTGAAACGTCCGAAAAGTCATCTCCATGCGGTCTAACCAGTTCTCCGCCTCTTTCGGAGACTCGCCTACGCCCAAGGGCTTAGGCCCCATCTACAAGAATCAACGTACACTGAAACGGTCCTCATCTCGATGATGATGGAGGCGTTCCCGACGAGGCTCCCGTTCGGCATCGCCCCAACGCCCACCAATACTGCCATGAGAACTCTGGTCATCACGATCTGCCATCTAAAAAATTAACCTAACGGTTATCTTATGTAGAATCTAAATCCCAAAAATACTTTGCATGCTCTGATACCATAAATGTAGTGACCCTTACTCGGATCACCTACTAAACAAAACTTGGGCATGCAATTAACTTAATCAAAACAGTAATCAGAACTAAGCTGCGGAAACCATAGACATTATACAATCCCAAGTAAATGAATCTGTAAATACCCAAATATAATACAACCAAATCGAATAGTTGTATCAATCTAATAACAACAGAATAAAACCTAGGCGAAGCTTCAGCTGGCCAACCACTGCCTAGCCCCTCTTGGATCCACCTGCCTCGTCCAATCGCAAACCTGCCCAATGGAATAGGGTGTCCAGAAACACAGAGTCCGAGACGTAAGCATAAAACGCTCAGTACAAGAGTATGAGTATACATGCATGCAAAGTGAACTCCCTATAACTCGAGGTCAATGATCAGATACAAAGACAGACCAGGCCCTGGTATGTAGCATGCTGTGCCGTCGCTTCAGGAGGTGGCTCCCATACCATAATACCAGTGGATTTACCGGACCCAAAGCCATGGAAATCCATCCACTAACAGGATAGGGTACAACCCTACTAATAGACATCTCAAAGGAGATAGCTCAGTATGCAAATGAATGCAGCATAAATCAATGACATATAAACCATGCAGTCACATAATACATGCATACTCAGTCAGGATATCTCGAACAGTACTTTCGTATCTCAAATCAGTGCAAGCTCTACCAACTCTAGGTCCACGCCTATAGTCTGCTCTACATTGCCAAATGATACTACTATCATTAAAGTGCTCTAAAAGCCTTAACTAAGCTATTGCATACTCCTAAATATTTTTATGAAGCAAAAGCTATACCTTCGTCCGTCGTTAGCCCTTTGATGTCGATGTATCCAGAACTTGGGCACAACTCCGCTGCGACTACCGAATACCTCACCGACCTCCGGGCCAAGCCTAAGAAGACTAGAACAACTCGAAAATGTCTAAAAGGAGAGGGAATTCTCGGAATTTTCAAATCAAAATGAAGCCTCGGCCTCTATTTTTAGACCACGATCGGAACCTCTGATCCTCGATCGGAACTTCCAATCTTCGATCGGAACGTCCGATCCTGCCATCGGAGCTTCCGAACATCGTTATCTGCCACATGTCAAAATATCACTGGTTGACTACGGATAGGGGTGATCGGAGCTTCCGATCCTGCCATACGTCATGCCTGACGTAATTCGATCAGAGCTTCCGATCGCGCCTTCGGAGCTTTCGATCTGTCCGATATGCAATCTATTTAATTAGCGTTGATTAATCCCTTAATCCCTGATTTTGGTTACGGGCTACTACAGATCGTTTATTTGAATTTGGATCAAAAAAAGAGCGTCGTTTGGAATTGTTTTGATTTTTGGAAGCCATATTCGAAAATGGGTGTTTTGGGATTTGTTGGATTTGGATTGAATTGATTGAATTATTGTTTATTTGAGTTGTTTAGATTGGTATATTGCTGTCTGTGATTTCGGTTCGCTGAATATATAGTCGTTGTGCCGCCGGTTTGGGATTTTTGGATTTTAGGGAGTTTGATTGAGTTTTGGGATTTGTTGAGTTGGATTGATTGATATTTGATTATTTGTATCTCAGCACAGATTTGGCTGAAGATTGTAGAGTTCAGAGTTCGTAGAATTCGAATCGTCGAAGAGTTGATCGAGGTTTGGTATTGAGTTACCTTCATCGTCGAATTTTGATTGGAATAGAATTTTGATTGGAAATTCTTATTGTTGTAGCTTGATCGAGATTGGAAGCTACGTCAAATCAAAAAAGAGGTAAAAGACGATATCTATTAGAATGGGATGGAATACTCGTTTTTCGATTGATTCACGAGTCCCTAAATCACATACATGCATGATTACCTGTTTAGGTTGATTAAATGCATTGAATAGAATTTTTTAAGCATATTATGTTTACCATATGCATTCATATTGAGCCGGAAGATTTGATTACCTCTTGAATTAGACGATTTAGGGACTATAATCGAGTGGGCATTGGTTGTGGATTCACTCCAATAGTCGGGAATACTCATTATAGTGTTCCAAAGTCTAGAGGAGCGAGATATGCCGCTTTCACCTCGAATGGGAGAGTCGGTGAGATCGCGGTGATATATCTCGGCCTCGGGATCCCAATTAAAGAAGATATCCCCTTTGATTATCTGATTAGATAATCTTGAACTCTGATGACATGCATTGCATTTTATTGCATTTGAATTAAGTTATTGTTTCATGTTGTTGATACACTACGTGAAATTTCATGTCTGGTTGATACGTATATCATGATTTGATATATATTATCTGGATTTACTTGTTATGTCTCTTTTACTGGGAATTTTATTTTCACCGGATTTATCCGACTGTTGTCTTGTTTTGTATGTGTGCTTGGAAAAAGGTGGGCAGGACCAAGTCAGAGGCAGCATGATTAGATCGGGATTGTGATGATAAAAGTGAGGATTCGGTTTAGGATTCGAATAGCATGTCGAACTTTTGTTATAATGAAAGCATGTTATAACTTGTACTTTCTTTGAATTATGTTGTATCAAATATTCTAGCATTGAGGTTTGCATGTTGTTGTAGTATGTATTTTATATCTAAGCATGTTTTTAAATTGATTTGGAGTTGAAGAAAATGGATTTAGAGCAAGTTTTGAGTTTTTGGTTCAGAACTGGTCTTGCTCGAGCGAAGGATTTGTACCGCTCGAGCGAGGGGCTTTTTATTTTTGAGACAGGGATTTGCTCGCTCGAGCGGACGTTTCTTACCGCTCGAGTGAGATCTTTTCAGAATGCCGGGCAGAGTTTTGCTCCCTCGAGCGGGAGTTTTTCACCGCTCGAGCGAGGCACTGTTCACGAATAAATTATTTATTTATTTATTTTATCCATTTTAAATCTTGGCTCTTGTAAGATTATTGATTATTTTATTCTTGATTAGATGATTAGAACCGAGTTCCTCACAATGGATACCCTCCTCCAGGCGCCTACACTGATTTCATCAGCCTTAGAGACCTTTTGGCGAGCCTTCCATCGGATATCTAGGCTCATGCTGATTTATTTGTGTTTTGTCATCATCGTCATGAACGATGCACACATCTAGGCACTTATTTTGTCATGAAGAATATTGTTTTATCTTCCATCTTTACTTTTGACATGCAAGTATTACATGTATGACTTCTATGTTTCATCTTTTTGCGTCGCAATACATGGACGTATGAAATTCCTCTTCTTGCTTTTCTTTCATGTATAAATTTTACTCCATTTGCAATTGTTAATTTTCACATGGCACACCACATACTCCAGCATTAATTTTCAATCTCCGACCCTCTAACTCCTCTACTAGGTTATGACCTTAGTAGGGAAAATATAATTTTCAACCTCCAACCTCTAACTTCTCTACTAGGTTAAGACCTTAGTAGGAAAAATATAATTTTCAACCTCCAACCTCTAACTCCTCTACTAGGTTATGACCTTAGTAGGAAAAAATATAATTTTTAACCTTCAACCTCTAACTCCTCTACTAGGTTATGTTCTTAGTCGAAAAAATATAATTTTCAACCTCCAACCTCTAACTCCTCTACTAGGTTATGACCTTAGTAGGAAAAATATAATTTTCAACCTCCAACCTCTAACTCCTCTACTAGGTTATGACCTTAGTAGGAAAAATATAATTTTCAACCTCCAACCTCTAACTCCTCTACTAGGTTATGACCTTAGTGGGAAAAATATAATTTTCAACCTCCAACCTCTAACTCCTCTACTAGGTTATGACCTTAGTAAAAAAAATATAATTTTCAACCTCCAACCTCTAACTCCTCTACTAGGTTATAACCTTAGTAGGAAAAATATAATTTCATGCTTCAGACTACACATGCTTAGAATTCACATAATCTAGGAACCCATGCAAAGCACCATTCATGTTTACAATAGAACAACACATTACTTCAAAACAAGAAATTGATTTCATTGAACTTGAAATGATTACAAAAGCGATATTTGAAAATGAGATACATCAATAGGTAAGTTAAGGATAATATTTTCTAAGATGATAGGCGTTCTAGGGCCTCTTCAAAGCTTTACCACGTGTATCCTCCAAGTAGTATGCTCCTGAGCTAAGCTTCTCAATGACTTTAAAAGTACCATCCCACTTCTGGTCCAATTTCCCTCTTTTCTCCTCTTGCACCTTCTTTAAGACCAAATCACCCACTTGAAAGCTTCTCTGGACAACTCGACAATTATAAACTTGAGTCATACGACTTTTTTGTAAGCTTCCAACCGAATTGCTGCAGCCTCCCTCTTCTCTTCCACCAAATCCAGATCAGTAAATCTTCTTTCTCCATTATCTTCATCGTAAAACATGACCCTAGATGATTCCATCCCGATTTCCACTGGAAGCACTGCTTCATTACCATAAACCAAGCTGAAGGGAGTTTTTTTTGTTCCTTCTCAAGGTGTAGTTTGATACGCCCACAGAATGCTTGGCAATTCATCTACCCAATTCCCTTTTGCTTTCCCAAGTTTAGTCTTTAAGCCTTGTGTAGTGAACCAACCCGGATCCACTACCTAATCAAAGTTTTAATGGCTCATGCAATAATTAACAACTAAAGCTTAAATGCGGATAAATAAATACAACAAATCTTATCGGCAGAATACAACCGACGATAGAAAATATGTATAAATACCATTATACAACCATATAGAAGGTTCAGGGTACACAAATCCCTACCCGCTAAAACCTTACTCTCTCGGATCCTCAATCCTGCTGAGAGCCGCCCGGACCGTCCAGCCGCCAACCTGCCCCGCCACAAGGTACCTTACAATACCCAAACACAGTGGCGTGAGAGATTACGCTCAATACATAAGCAATGATATATATAAACTAATATGCAACACGCAAATGTATTTAAAATCATAGTAATACAATTTCTCAGGGCGCCATGAATACACAGTCCCGTGTTAAGAGAGAGACTCCGCGGGGTACTCGTATATTCTCCTATCCACTATAGCGTCTACTCCACCGTCGTGGTCGCTCCTAGTGATAGCAAAACCAAGGGCTGAGAGTCCCCAGACACGAATCCACAAGGAGTAACTCATCACCGATGGAAATGGTCTAGACTCACATCATGCTGGATGTAGTCTTACGTCAAAGTCATGCATGTGATAAAGCAGTCAAACATGTAAAACCATGCACATGCAAATGCAACATATAAGCATACATATATCATGTCGGCTATCTCGGTCAGTACTTACATATCTCTAACAATTTCAGGCAATTCCTAGCACCACTGTTCTAGATCCCCCGCCTACTAGTCCAGTCTACTGTTACTACAATGCAAAAACCCATGCATCATTAATTAAGCTCTAAAAGCCTTAACTAAGCTATTGCATACTCCTAAATATTTTTAGGAAGCCAAAGTTATACCTGCATCCGTCGTCATCCCTTTGCTGCCGATAGCCTCGAAACTAGGCCATAGCGTCACTACGACGCCAGGATCGCTATGCCGCTTCCGGAATCCCAATAAAAAGTGTAGAATTTTCTAGATCTAAGTTGAACGCCTAGGAATCGAGAGAGAAGAGAGGATAGGTGCGAGTGAAATGAGCTCTCGGACCGTTTATTTTTATAGGCGTAGTTTGGACCGTCCAAACCCCAGTTCGGAGCCTCCGAACACGATCGGAACCTACGATCCCATCTTCGGAGCGTCCGATCCCCCGATATTACGTCAGCCATGACATCACCTGTGGGGACCTTGGGTTGCAAATCTCATCTTAAGGCAACTAATGATTAATTAAACGATTAATCAAACAATTAAGAGTACTAAACCAAGAGTAGAAAAAAATTTAATTTTTTTTTAAAATTCCCTGAGCCTCGCTCGATCGGGAAAAATCAGCCGATCAAGCGATCCATAAAATCAAGCTCTCGGGTTTGAGTTTTTACATGCCGCGCTCGATCGGTAACTTTCATCCAATGGAGCGGGCAACATTAATCTGCTCTTGGGTTTGCAAAGTTATAGGCCGCGCTCGATCGCACGTTTTTCTCCGATCGAGCGAAAGACATTTCCAGAAACTTGCAGAAATCATTTTGCTGTCAAGAACTTGGAACCATGGCATGAATCAACCATAAATTTGATTCCAAACATAATATACAATCTGGAAACATGCATATTGACAAGTAAGAAGTTCAAAGCATCAAATCATGCTTTCATTACATCAAACAAATTGCATAAACATCACGAAACTACAAGCTATTCAATACTTCAAATCTCAACTTCAAGTTTCTAGTTTTCTTGCTAAGTTTGATGTAATCTCACTATCATTCTTCCGCTTAAACCCGAGTCCACACTTACTAAGTCTTGCTCCCGAGCTGTCCATGTCATCTCAGACCAGCTCCTGCCCCATCTGTTGCAATGCACACATACAAAACAAAGAAACAGCCGGATAAACTCCGGTGAGAAAACATTCTCAGTATAATAGACATATAAAGCGTTAAATAAATCATATCAACTCTATTCGTAACGACTCAACAATAGAGTAAATAACGCATATCTCGATTAATAATTGATTCATATATCATCGATGCCATCAAGATTCGTAACCGATCTTTACATGGATATCCATCTATCGAAGTCATCTCAGACTTGAAAAAAAGATCGCCTCAGATCTTGGCATAGAATCGATTCATATCATCATCGTATCATAATAATATTGACTCAAACTCAAAGATCCACTACCTGAGATGGAACGACAACATCAAAATCAAATCAAAACATAAACAAGTATGTGGTTTTGGCGGGACAACTCAAGAATAATCGATCTTGAGTTTCAAAATCCCTGACTCGCGATGTCGTCATTATACCTTCGTATTTATTCTGTTTTGAATGCTTCAAATCTGAAACATAGCATCAAAACATTCATATCAATCTTCATTCTAGTCAATCATTTCATAATCGAATCAAAATCATCAATATATCGTCAATCAACATCATTTCAAACCTCACATCTTCTTCTTTGGTTCAAATTCGGAGTCTTGAGTCGTTAGCCTTCAAAACTAGTCTGAAACTGAGAAATAAAATTTCTATATCATCAAGAACATCTAGACGAATATCCGATCTCAGTTATAGGCTATCAAAACAACTTCAAAACATTAATCGACAGTGTAGCGACTGAAAATCGATAACCGACGAAATATCGAAATTAATTCGAACTTCATTTCAACTTCATGAACGTGTGCTATATCACTATAATCTCATCATACTAATCATACCATAAGCTATCATCATCGACTTACATGCTAGAATTCGTAGCAAGTTCATTCAATAATCAATATTAGATTCGGTTTCGATATCGAATTGTACAAACGTTGAAAAACATGATCATAACATCAAAATATGATCTCTACCATAAACTTATTTCTAAATCTATCAAAAACATCAAAATACTTACACGCAATCGAAGCCCTTGTCGCAAGGATTCCAGAACACTTTTCGTAATTGAAATTGGACGAGCGGATCAAAAGTTACGGCGAGTTGAAAAATAGAAATCTAAAACAAACGAGAAGGGTTCTCGACTCTGCTTCCATTTTCTGATATTTTCATGTGAATACACGTATGTTTACTGATAAGACAACTTAAATTCAGATATGTATTCACAATTTGCAATTTAACCCCTCAAGTCTTCATTAATTGCAATTCAGTCATCGGCCTTCGTTTTAATTCAATTTCAATCCTAAATAATTTAAGAATATTAGAATTTAAATCAAAACTCTAAATATTCCCAAATTAAAATATACTCGGATTAAAATTAAATAAATTCAGATTAATTAAATAATCCCGACCTTTTGCATTTTAGCCCTTCAAACTTCGATATTTACAAATCAGTCCCTGATCGGGTTGTATCTTCAAAATTAATCTTCTTTAATTCCCAAAACATGGAATTTAATCTTAAATTCCATAAATATTCAAATTGAATATTTATTCTTTTAATTTAAGAATTCTCGAAATTTAATTCTCAAAATCCGTAAATTCTCAAATTAAATATTTTCGGTTCGGAAATTAAATCTATCATTTTCATAACTTCTCAAATCAATATTAGCCCATAATATGAAATTTAATTCTCAAATTCCATAATTAATAATTTAATATTTTCGGGCCTTACAATTCCTCCCCTCCAAGAAATGATTTCGTCCTCGAAATCACATTCAATCGAACTATTCAATCTGATAGACTGAATGATTATCTGAAGTTATTCTCACTTCAATCATATAGCGTTAAACTTCGTATCTCATCTCTTCATCTCTTATCAGATTCTTTCTTCGAATTTGCTTCTATTCTCTTGTATTTGGTATCTATTCAGTTGTACTTTAAGTCATTGAAAAGAATTAGTTCTGAGCTGTTTCTTTCTTCAATCAAGGATTTGTCGACTAATCGACTTAACTCAGAATCTTTTCTATATCTATCTCATTGGATTAAAGCATGCACGTAGAAAGAATCGACTGATACTTTCTTCACTTATATACGTGGAACAAATCGGATCCATTGTATCAAGCTGAAAAGAATAAATCTTTTACTAAAATCATCAATTCTGTTTGACATCTCATTCAGTGAAGTTCAGTATTTGTGTCGACTTGTTTCTTTCTCTATATCATTCGATGTTCTGTATAGAACATATATCAAGTCTACGCGGTCATTCAGTTCATCGCTTCAAGATCAGTTTTTAACTTCATATTCTGAATCTGTAAATTAAACTCTGCTCTTTCTCTATTTTGAATTGAATGATGTTTCAAGAATAACTTTTCCGCTTAACTAATCAGTTTCAGCTTCAAAAGTTATATCTATCATTCAATTACTAATTCTGTTTCTTCTTCTCTATTTTCATTTCATACAGATTCATCTTCAACATCTTTGTGTATCTCAAATCAAATCTGATCTGATATCGACAAATCATGTCTGATCTGATGTCATATACTTCGGTAGTATATATCATTTCAACAAAAAGAAATCGGATTTCTTTTCATCATATCATCATAGTATTATCTCAAAATCGACTCAATAGCTGTTACATGAATTATAATCATCAAGTGGCAATACATCAAGTCAAGTAATACCGAATAAGGTATTAAAGTTATGAGAATATTCTCAACATCTTGAAATCAACTCAGATAATCCATCAATCAAAGAATGGTATAATGCAATCACATATAACCAACTCTCAGAACATCAGTCAATCAATCGATGCCACATTTTGTCGAATAAATCTAAAGTCTTAATCCTGACAATAGATTTTAATCATTACTGTAATTTCATCATATCTCTATCTTCTTCACAGCTATCTAGTCATATCTGTATCACATCTTATACAGCGTATTCCAAAATTCTGATTAGTCTATTCGGACTATCTATTAATCAGAGTATAATATGTTGTATTCACAGATTTCAAAGTATTCAGATCTGTTGATAATCGGTATCATGTCAGATATAGTTCATTCTCGAAATTCGATTCATCTGCTCTGACTATTCTTCCAATTCAAGGATAATATGTTGTACCTTTACCTCAAAAATTACTCAAAGTCTTCTGATCATCTGTATTACCATTCAAGAGTAAACCTAATGTCTCAATTGAAACAATAATTCTTGGCTTACTGTGCATCTCGTAACAATTCTGACCACAATCAGTTATCTGATTATACAGACAGATCATCATATTCAGTAATTCAAATCAATCTGATCATAAATCATATCATCTTATTCAGTCATTTCAATCAATCTGATCATAACTACTACCTGTTTACATCATATAAACTGCTTCATCTTGGTAGTTTAGCAAAATAATCTATCAAATCATAATCTCGTTTCAATTTTTGATGTTTTCATACTGTCATTGAACCAATCTAGTCAATGCTTTTCAATTTCAACTTAAACTCCCTATACATTTAGCTTCTAAAACGTATTATTTCTGTCATATCTAGTTGCTCTATCTTCTGATAAAACAACTTTTGGATGAATATTGAATTCATTGTTGTGCATTTCTTCCAAAAACTGATATCTCTTGTCGGAAACATCAAGCACAATCAGATAATCAATCAAAATCACCTTCATCCACTCAAATCTGCGACTTCAATTCATATTTCAATCTGACATTCGTTATTGAATTCTCATTGCTTCGGTTTACTTTTTGTGTTTCTTTCATCTTCTGAACAATGCTGGCTTATTTCCAATCAAAAATCATTCTGATTGGTATATATTCGTCTGAATATGTAAACCAAAATACACAGAAATCTAAAATCAATTCATCGAATATCTATCTCATTCATCATTTCCATTTCTCAATCGAATTCTAATCACTTGATCTTATCTCAATGTGCTTTAATCCTTCCAAATCAATTCTTACTTAATTTGGATTATAGTAATTATAACTGTTTTAGTATCTATCTCGACACTCAAGCACATAAATTCAAAGATCAATCAATCAAATATTCATCTCGTTTCTTCGTTCTAGTTCCCAATTCTTAGCAAATCATATCATCAACCCAAAATTTTTGCCGATAAATCGAATTGGAAATTCTATCAGTTACGAGCCAAAAATATCAAAATATACTGAATGTATACATCAAACAATCAATAAATCTTGAAATTCATAATCAGGGAAACTCACTCAAGTCAAGGTCATCCAAAGAACAATATTCTGAATGACAAACTGCTAAGTGAAAACAACTCACTAGCATTTCAACTCAAGACGAGTAAATCAATTCAGACTCTAACAAAGAATAAGAGTCCATCAAAATCGATTGAGGTCGAATATCAAACCTCAGAATCGATATCAAGAATTTCAAAAATCATGATTTTATGATGTAATAACTTCAGTAAAATCAAATAAAAGACTCATCTGTAACTGATTTTCATATCGTCATCATCTCTTCTCTAAACCTCAAAAGCAGTATTCAATTCATAAATTCATCAATTCATAATTAAATTCCAGTTCACAACTTAAACTAAAGTCGAGAATCTTACTAGAATATATCTGCAATCTCTACTCATCAGCATATCTGTCAATTCTGGTTTAGATCATGAACATATCTAGTGCATAAAATATACTTATTTCGGAACATTTCTGTAATCAATCATAAAATATACTGAATCGAAATCAGAGAATATTAATTCTTGATCCCATATCATATCATCATATTCATATTCATATTATGTTCTTGCTGATCTAATTTAATCTCTTTTATCATCAATCTTCTGATAATCTGTATCAGGTTATTGCATCATCATCTATCATGCAACCTAAACAGATATCTCAAGATGAACAAAATCATGTTCAATTCATTTCATCAAAGCAGTAGTTCCATTCTTCAGTTCAATTCACACAAAATCTCTTTTCAGATACAGATGTAAGATATAATAAAGCTTTCAGCTATCATATATCTTGTAGCGACCCATCCCGGATCCACTACCTAATCAGAGATAAGAGCATAATAAAACATGCATTAAATAACATCGCTGCGGAAGACTTAAATATAAAAAGACCGGCGGAATACAACCGGTTAAACAGATTCGATCATACAACCCAATCGAATAACTTTAAATAAAACCTACAGCTAATCCTGCTGTCTTCAAGGTCACTGATTTCTCCAAGCTCCTGGTGCTCAAACCCTGCACCTAAATCTGCCCCGTCGAATAGGGTGTCCAGATATACAGAAAAGACTGAACATGAGCTCTAAGCTCAATACGCAAATACGGATAAACATACAAATATGATGCATGCAAATTACAGGGTATCCATATCTGGGATAACTGTATACAAACTGCTCAGACTGGCGCCTGGAATATAAGCTCGTCACATCGGGGTAGCTAACCACTGTGTGCGACCACTCATTCCCAAATCCCGGACGCGGACCGCGGAGTCCTCTAGATATCAGTACCTAAGGGTACTCAATATCAAACGTCCTAACAGGGCTGAGCAACCCTAACTGGCTCATCTCGAAAGATATACAGATGTACAGGCACAAGATGATATGCACATGCCGCATAACAATAATAACATGCAAACACATAAATGCAACATATAAGCATGCATATCCACTGGCAATCTCAGTCAGTACTTACGTACCTTTCTAAGGCAGTCCTAGTAGTCCCACTCTAGGTTCCAAGCCTATCATCAAGTCTACAATGCAAATACCCATGCATCATTCAATAAGCGCTAAAAGCCTTAACTAAGCTATTGCATACTCCTAAATAATTTAAGGAGACCATAGCTATACCTGCGTCCGTCGTCAGCCCACTGATGGCGACTATCCCGCAACTAGGGGCACACCCCTGCTGCAGCTCCACAGCCTCGAGCACTGCTCCGCTAAACGAGTACTGCTCAGCTACTATGTCAGACACTGTCTGACTATGCTAAAATATATTCTCTACTCCAACTCTAAAATAAGAGTACCCAAAGCCCTAAAATAGAGCTACTAGGCGAAGGAGAGGAACTCGGAATTGGCAAGAAATGAGGAGCTCGGACCTCATATTTATAGGCATCGATCGGAAGCTCCGTTCCTTGATCGGAAGCTCCGTTCGTTTAGATCGGAAGCTCCGTTCCCCGATCGGAAGTTCCGTTCGCTACGTGTCAATTCGGTCCACATGCAACCACACACCTGTCACCGACAGCCATCGGAAGCTCCGATCCTGATCGGACGTTCCGATCTCCCTGCTTCCGATGTGGTTCCGAACTCACCAAGATCAGAGGCTCCGATCCTGGATCGGTGGTTCCGATCCCACTCGAGTCATGAAACCCTCTAAGCCATTTTCGAGTGTCCTGGATCCATTTCTGGAATCCGTTAACCCTTCTGGAATTTCTTTAATCATGTTTTACTTAATCCCGACATGATTATACGATTTAATTACTCATTACTCATTAGTTTTGGATACGGGCCACTACATTCCCACCACCTTAAAAGGATTTCGTCCTCGAAATCTAAGGTAAACCTCGGAATATAGTACAAACCACTTGTCCAATTCAGTAATAGTTCCGGTTCCAAATATTGGGTCGAATAACCTTCGACAGACCCAATCCTTGATAAAATAGTGTAACACTATTGGCTACCGTCAGTTATCCATCGATAACCTCAACAACACGGCACCTTCGGTCCAAATTGCCCATTGAATCAGTCACACTGCCTACAAATCTTAGCAATGACACCCTTGCTAAGATAGTAATTAATCAGCAGTTATCTATAGATATGTACGAACTCCATCGCAGTCCAACTAGAGAACAAGATACAACACATTGTATCTCACTGGTCTAACGGTAACATCTCATCTCTTGATGTTATCAAAAAGCCCTAAACAATCGACCTAGATTCAACTCTCGGTCAAATCCTAGATATCCTTTTTCCAAGAACTCGTGTGAGTTACTTTTTATCACGAAGGATAAAATATATTTTCCAAAACAGTACCTTATGCGAATAGAAATGGCAGCTACCGGCCACCCGCTCGCAGAGCAATCGCACCACTGCACGCGACTCTAACCATTTGAAATCCTTAGAATAATTGCGATAAACCTTGATCCGAATCTCGCCATCGTAGATAGCATCTACTCGATTACATTAGTCATCCTGCCATGGATAACAACAAAATCCTGACAATTCCTGGCGTCATAGTATGTACTTTCAGTACTCACCCTGCCATTGGCCAACAAATGTTCCCAAAGAACAACAACTAGCAAACAAAGATTACTAACCCCAATTGTAATAAGATCCTTATACACAATTTCTTGTCTAAAAGCATTCTTCGAGGTCGTCGTCTCGAAATTCACTAACATCATGCTGAAACTCCCAGATAGACCACACCATCCTCAGCAGTAGTCTCAATCAGATGTTTACTTCCATATCAGAACTAGAGATAGTATCAACGAAAACGATTCCGGTTAATCCTGTTCCAGATAACCAAACCCTTGGCTCCCTAGCGGGGATAACCAAACTGATTTACCGCGATCCCGCACAGAATCTATCAATACGGATGGCAATTACGTTATCAAATCCTTTCAATGACACAGCATATCAGAACGCACTGGGATATCAGTGACAACAATCCGGCCAGACTCAGAAACACAAGTCTCAGCTGTTGTCTCATCCCATGAAACAACTAATGCTATCATGCTAATGCTCATTGAAATCCAAAAGCACTTGTCGAATTACCGCTCAAGAACAACTCTTGAGAAATCTGCTGGAAGCACCCAAGCTGATCATTCCGACTAACAGTCTCCAAAATTCGTTCACTGACAACCCTGGAACAATCACTGAAACCTTTTTCCGCAACTGAATAAATCATTGCTAAAACCAAGCAATGTTCAGATCAAAATCCGTCACTGGTAGCCAAAGAAACGTTACCAACAACTACGATCGCAAAAGAAAACTAATGACCACTTTCGTGATCCGCAGAATCCAAAAGTCTCGATTCCCGCATCCCTGGAGATTCCTTAGCGACTAAAGAATTTCTTAAATGCACTTGAATCGCTATATCATAGCATACCATACTTAGGTACTATTCCAGCACTTCTTGATTCACTATATCCCCATCAGTACCAATTGGAATATTCTGATCAATCAAGTTGATCTACTGTAGCTCTTGTTATGCCTGACGATACAAATTCTAATCAGACAATCACAGATCAAAGAAAAATCCCATGGCCGATCACTATCAATGATCTCAATGCCACACGTCCGCAGATTCCAAATACTTGAAATCAAAAGAACCACAGCTAATTCAATCACTCATCTTTGACAGAGTCAGACAACAGTTACAAGTAGTCACTAGTGCTAAACATGCATCAGTCTAGACATACTATCCACTGTCTATCTTCATCCAAGATGATCATAAGGACTTGTTCAACTCAAGCCGCAATACAAGTCCGAATGATTTCAACTATCGTTGAACATACTCCTGATAATTATATCTCTTGCTAAGACTGCAACAAATCGAGACTGAGGTTGCTTGCCGCGGTGTCCCACCTGAAATCACCACCAAGTGTACACTGGCATAAATCACGCTATCCTCACGCCTCAAATCGTCATGTACAATCCTTAGCATCGGATATAATCTATCACTGAAGGAAACCATCAATGCTGAAAGAAATACTAATCCTCGAGTCAAACGTTATAGGAAGTTCACAAACCAAACTCCTAGTTAGCCCCTATCACCAGAGCATCCAAACATCGACTAGATCCACTAGTCTAGCAGCAACCAATAGTCTAAAACTATCTGCTCAGAGTACGCACTTGTCAAGGAAATCCCTCCAAGACTGGTCCTTATGACAAAATCCAAAGCAACATCTCTGACGACAGTCAGACGATATCTAAACCACAGATACTTAACCAGCCAATATCTCTGACGACAGTCAGACGATATCTAAACCACTGATACCTAACCAAGGCAACTAATCCAAATTCATACCCCGTTGTGACTGTTACCACAACTCTAGACTAGTAGCCTTCCCACCGCCAATCCTGAAGCACGAAGGCTTCCAGACATTCTCCAAAGTACGAAAGACTCCCAGAGTAACATTGGCATAGGGTCGCGCTCCATCATGTCTAGTCATGGTCATAGTCCACAACTCTCGGTATATATACTCGACTTGGTATCCCGATGAAATCCCATCATCACGAAGTCTCAACCTATGAAGGTTAATCAAGTTATTGATCTACGGAAATCACCTAGAACGAAACTCAAAATTCCAAAACAAGATCAATAATCCCATGCCCCCAGATGAATCACCTCATCAATGGCACTAACCCAGTCAAATGACTAAATAGGTCAATCCTAGGAAAACACCTAGACTAACCACACTTCAATTCGTTACCGCTGGCTTACCCAAAATCCATGAGCTAACCTAGTTGATTACCAATCAACTAATTCCAAGCCAAACTTTATAAAATTACTTGCAATCAATCACGAATTGCTGAATAAATAAAACATGTATCATTACTTCAAGTTATGTACAATTTCCTTTATTACAATCCCATGTAATACATACAGTATTCAAAATACAACAAATGTACATCCAATAACTTGAACTGATACAACCACATTCTGACGATTTATTACAACTGAAATACTGTTTACAACTACAACAATACAGTATTTAAAATCATCAAATCTTGTCTTCGTTCCTTGAGCATGAAGCTTCCCATCGACACACGTATCGATACAAGCATACTCTCGTCCAAGTCTCTCTACATGTCCTCCCGCGAAGAACTCCGGAGAAATGGCACGTAATAGCTAACCAGCTATGCTCTGCGTCAGTGCATGTCGGTCGATTTCTTTTGCTCGCGATCTACCATCAGCGTTCTTCTTGTATCCGAATCATGCTTTTGAACATGAAGTTTCCCGTATGCCTAACAAAAGCATCAATGCAAGCATACCGGCAAAACCATGTTCTGCATGAGTTTACAGACCTTACGCTAGGAACCTGCCATGCCTTAGGCACTCGAAGCATTCCCTGGTAAAGATCTATCTGACAATCTCTCCAACTACGAGTGGAGAATATTCGAGGACTGGAACCACATGGATTATTAAACACCATTCGTTCCAAAAAGCCCTCAGAGGTATCTGACGCGATATACTCGATCTTCTCTTCCAGTCTTCCTTGGCTGGAATGCATATATTCTTCGATCAACATCCCAATGCATCGAATGATGAACTGTCCACAGCAGTCAGTCTATCTATCGATATGCTACTACTGGTGTTCTCATCACTGTTGCATTCCTTATAGTAAAGACTTATGTCGCAAACCTCGGCAATGAAGAACCAAATCTTCTTTCGCTGGGCCTCAATCAATCCTACAAGGATAATCAAGAAGTCTTATTATCAATTTCCTAAGTCCCTTGCATGCATTGCTCTGATACCAATAAATGTAGCGACCCATCCCGGATCCACTACCTAATCAGAGATAAGAGCATAATAAAACATGCATTAAATAACATCGCTGCGGAAGACTTAAATATAAAAAGACCGGCGGAATACAACCGGTTAAACAGATTCGATCATACAACCCAATCGAATAACTTTAAATAAAACCTACAGCTAATCCTGCTGTCTTCAAGGTCACTGATTTCTCCAAGCTCCTGGTGCTCAAACCCTGCACCTAAATCTGCCCCGTCGAATAGGGTGTCCAGATATACAGAAAAGACTGAACGTGAGCTCTAAGCTCAATACGCAAATACGGATAAACATACAAATATGATGCATGCAAATGACAGGGTATCCATATCTGGGATAACTGTATACAAACTGCTCAGACTGGCGCCTGGAATATAAGCTCGTCACATCGGGGTAGCTAACCACTGTGTGCGACCACTCATTCCCAAATCCCGGACGCGGACCGCGGAGTCCTCTAGATATCAGTACCTAAGGGTACTCAATATCAAACGTCCTAACAGGGCTGAGCAACCCTAACTGGCTCATCTCGAAAGATATATAGATGTACAGGCACAAGATGATATGCACATGCCGCATAACAATAATAACATGCAAACACATAAATGCAACATATAAGCATGCATATCCGCTGGCAATCTCAGTCAGTACTTACGTACCTTTCTAAGGCAGTCCTAGTAGTCCCACTCTAGGTTCCAAGCCTATCATCAAGTCTACAATGCAAATACCCATGCATCATTCAATAAGCGCTAAAAGCCTTAACTAAGCTATTGCATACTCCTAAATAATTTAAGGAGACCATAGCTATACCTGCGTCCGTCGTCAGCCCACTGATGGCGACTATCCCGCAACTAGGGGTACACCCCTGCTGCAGCTCCACAGCCTCGAGCACTGCTCCGCTAAACGAGTACTGCTCAGCTACTATGTCAGACACTGTCTGACTATGCTAAAATATATTCTCTACTCCAACTCTAAAATAAGAGTACCCAAAGCCCTAAAATAGAGCTACTAGGCGAAGGAGAGGAACTCGGAATTGGCAAGAAATGAGGAGCTCGGACCTCATATTTATAGGCATCGATCGGAAGCTCCGTTCCTTGATCGGAAGCTCCGTTCGTTTAGATCGGAAGCTCCGTTCCCCGATCGGAAGTTCCGTTCGCTACGTGTCAATTCGGTCCACATGCAACCACACACCTGTCACCGACAGCCATCGGAAGCTCCGATCCTGATCGGACGTTCCGATCTCCCTGCTTCCGATGTGGTTCCGAACTCACCAAGATCAGAGGCTCCGATCCTGGATCGGTGGTTCCGATCCCACTCGAGTCATGAAACCCTCTAAGCCATTTTCGAGTGTCCTGGATCTATTTCTGGAATCCGTTAACCCTTCTGGAATTTCCTTAATCATGTTTTACTTAATCCCGACATGATTATACGATTTAATTACTCATTACTCATTAGTTTTGGATACGGGCCACTACATATCTCTTGCACCAATAACATAAACAGACTAAATAAATAAATATGTTACCTATAATCTCATTCCCTGGTGCATTTTCATTCTGATCCTCGGTTTATTTATGGAATTATTCTTCATTCGAATTTTCCTCTGAATCTGTTTTACTTCGAACATATTCTATCACATCTGCCTGAACTGTCTTTACACTGATTGTTAGAATATCTTCCTCCACAATGAGTGCAATAATCTCTAACATCCTCTGTATTTAGAACTAGACTAATTTGTCTCGGTTCGCTAGAGTTAGAGAATTACTATCGTATCGTTTACTTCATATCTGCTCTGGAATAGAAATTGCAGCCAAAGTACTGATTATCTCACATACTGCAACATATCTACAATTTCATTCATTCTGCCTCGTCATTCAACTTCAGTTCCTTTAGACAAAGCTATGTCTTTCAGAAAATGTTTCAGTCGTCAACATTTATTCAGACATATTCTTCAAATTCAAGCCATTAAATAATTCACTCAATCTTGAGCTTTTCATCATTTACAATTCAAAGAATCGTAATAGGCTTGAAAATTCTTATAAGGAATTCCTCAAAATTCAAAATATTCAGCTTCTAGAGGGTATATTTTTCTTTCTCATCATTTCTATTTGTTGTGGCAAAGAACTATAAAAAAAAAATTCTATTCTAAGCACTTACCAACAATCAATATACCTCTGCCTTCTCATCATTTCTTCATCAAAATCCACCAGTTGGTTGCTAGGTTTCGAAGTTGGTATTCAATCAATCTAATACTATATTCATCTGTATCTTCGAAAAAAAATGTGATCAACTGATCAAGTTCTTCAAGCCAACTTCTACATGCAATAACATCTATTCATTCGCTGATGTACTATTCTATTCAATCGAAAATACTTCGTTCAGCTGAGAAATACAGTTATGTTCAGTCTGACCATACCATTTTGTTCAGTCTGGGGTGCTTACGTCACCCAGGAAAATCTTATAACAAATCGATAAAAAATTCATAAATTTACAAATCAGTAAATGAATCACTTTAATTTTGAAAGTAATTCAAACTCACACGCAATTCATCAAATTATCCAAATCTAGTAATGCAGATAATGCAATACTATATATGCATGTGACTCACTCTAACCCGCTCAGCTTCTATCTTAGTCCAGAAACTTACGCTCTGATACCACCTGTTGTGGGGACCTCGGGTTGCTAATCTCATCTTAGGGCAACTAATGATTAATTAAACAATTAATCAAACAATTAAGAGTACTAAACCAAGAGCAGAAAAAAATTTAATTTTTTTTTAAAAATTCCCTGAGCCTCGCTCGATCGAGCAAAATCAGCCGATCGAGCGAGCCATAAAATCAAGCTCTCGGGTTTGAGTTTTTACATGCCGCGCTCGATCGGTAACTTTCATCCGATCGAGCGGGCAACATCAACCTGCTCTTGGGTTTGCAAAGTGATAGGCCGCGCTTGATCGCACGTTTTTCTCCGATCGAGCGGAAGACATTTCCAGAAACTTGCAAAAATCATTTTGCTGTCAAGAACTTGGAACCATGGCATTAATCAACCATAAATTTGATTCCAAACATAATATACAATCTGGAAACATGCATATCGACAAGTAAGAAGTTCAAATCATCAAATCATGCTTTCATTACATCAAACAAATTGCATAAACATCACGAAACTACAAGCTATTCAATACTTCAAATCTCAACTTCAAGTTTCTAGTTTTCTTGCTAAGTTTGATGTAATATCACTATCATTCTTCCGCTTAAACCCGAGTCCACACTTGCTAAGTCTCGCTCCCGAGATGTCCATGTTATCTCAGTCCAGCTCCTGCCCCATCTGTTGCAATGCACACATACAAAACAAAGCAACAGCCGGATAAACTCCGGTGAGAAAACATTCTCAGTATAATCGACATATAAAACGTTAAATAAATCATATCAACTCTATTCGTAACGACTCAACAATAGAGTAAATAACGCATATCTCGATTAAGAATTGATTCATATATCATCGATGGCATCAAGATTCGTAACCGATCTTGACATGGATATCCATCTATCGAAGTCATCTCAGACTTGAAAATACAATCGCCTCAGATCTTGGCATAGAATCAATTCATATCATCATTGTATGATTTGATGGATCGACAACATAAAAATCAAATCGAAATATAAACAAGTATGTGGTTTTGGCGGGACAACTCAAGAATAATCGATCTTGAGTTTCAAAATCTCTGACACGCGATGTCGTCATTATACCTTCGTATTTATTTTGTTTTGAACGCTTCAAATCTGAAACATAGCATCAAAACATTCATATCAATCTTCATTCTAGTCAATCATTTCAGAATCGAATCAAAATCATCAATATATCGTCAATCAACATCATTTCAAACCTCACATCTTCTTCTTTGGTTCGAATTCGGAGTCTTGAGTCGTTAGCCTTCAAAACTAGTCTGAAACTGAGAAATAAAATTTCTATATCGTCAAGAACATCTAGACGAATATCTGATCTCAGTTATAGGCTATCAAAACGGCTTCAAAACATTAATCGACGGCGTAGCGACTGAAAATCAATAACCAACGAAATATCGAAATCAATTCGAACTTCATTTCAACTTCATGAACGTGTGCTATATCACTATAATCTCATCATACTAATCATACCATCAGCTATCATCATCGACTTACATGCTAGAATTCGTAGCAAGTTCATTCAATAATCAATATTCGATTCGGTTTCGATATCGAATTGTACAAACGTTGAAAAACATGATCATAACATCAAAATCTGATCTCTGCCATAAACTGATTTATAAATCTATCAAAAACATAAAAATACTTACACGCAATCGAAGCCCTTGTCTCAAGGATTCCAGAACACTTTTCGGAATTGAAATTGGACGAGCGGATCAAAAGTTACGGCGAGTTGAAAAATCAAAATCTAAAACAAACGAGAAGGGTTCTCGACTCTGCTTCCATTTTCTGATATTTTCATGTGAATACACGTATTTTTACTGATAAGACAACTTAAAGTCGGAGATGTATTCACAATTTGCAATTTAACCCCTTAAGTCTTCATTAATTGCAATTCAGTCCTCGGCCTTCGTTTTAATTCAATTTCAATCCTAAATAATTTAAGAATATTAGAATTTAAATCGAAACTCTAAATATTCCCAAATTAAATATACTCGGATTAAAATTAAATAAATCTGGATTAATTAAATAATCCCGGCCTTTTGCATTTTAGCCCTTTAAACTTCGATATTTGCAAATCAGTCCCTGATCGGGTTGTATCTTCAAAATTAATCTTCTTTAATTCCCGAAACATGGAATTTAATCTTAAATTCCATAAATATTCAAATTGAATATTTATTCTTTTAATTTAAGAATTCTCGGAATTTAATTTTCAAAATCCGTAAATTCTCAAATTAAATATTTTCGGCTCAAAAATTAAATCTATCATTTCCATAACTTCTCAAATCAATATTAGCCCATAATATGGAATTTAATTCTCAAATCCCATAATTAATAATTTAATATTTTTGGGCCTTACATCACCTTGCTGACGTAAGCGATGACGTACGCACTGATCCCGATCGGACCTTCCGATCTTGCCGACGGAGCTTTCGATCCTGATCGGAGCCTTCGATCTTGGCTTCGGAACGTCCGAACCACTTCGGATCCTCCGAACTTCTCTTCGGACCGTCTGATCTATTTTGGGCTATTTACGCAAGTTTTATTAATTATGAACTTAATTACTTTAATTAATTGCGGGTCACTACATCTTGCACCAATGATCTATTTGTCACTTTCACTTGCCCATTACTTTGAGGGTAAGCCACAGATGTGAAAGCTTGCTGAATTTTCATCTCCTTACACCACGCTTGAATCTTATCTCCTTGAAACTGTCTCCCATTATCGGATACAAGCCTCCTAGGTACCTCATACCGACACACTATATTCTTCCACAAGAATTTTCAACACATCTCCTCAGTGATCCTAGCAAAAGGCTCAGCTTCTACACACTTTGAGAAATAATCAACCGCCACCAATAAAAACTTCTTTTGAGCAGGGGTTATGGGAAAAGGACCCATGATATCCATACCCCATTGATCAAAAGGACAAGAAGAGACGATAGATTTCATTAGCTCTGTGGGTCGATGTTGCAATCGAGCATGTCGCTGGAAACTATCACATGATGTGAACAACTCTTGGGCACTTCCCAAGACGTTAGGCCAACAGTATCCCCCCAACAAGACCTTTCTTGCCAAAGCATGAGCTCCCAATTGATTCCCACAACACCTTTATTTACTTCTCTAAGTACATAATCAGCCTCTTGATAACTTAGGCATCGAAGGAGAGGTCCCGCGAATGACCTCCTATACAAAACTTCCTCAATCAATACATATCTTGAACTCTTTAACTTCAACCTTCGAGCTTCCTTAGGGTCCTCGGGAAGTGGTAGCGCTTAGTCGTGTCACACCCAAATTAATCCAACTCAGATTAACTTAATAAACATGCAGTAGCGAGAGTAAGGATCGTTCTCACAAGAAAAGTGAAATTTATTCGTGTTCTTAAAAATACTAAAAATAAATAAATAGGGGATTTTGAGTTTTGAAATTAAATACTAAAATTTTAAAACAATTTAAACTAAATTTTATAACTAACATGCAAGATTAAGAATATGAGAAATTAGTAAATTAACAAGTTTTTGTATCGGTCGACTATACCTTTGAAATTATTCATTCGATCATCGATTATCTAAATATAATTAATTTTCATTGAATATTCATCATCGAAAACTTAACTCCTATCTCACCTTAATTTTAGTTACTTAGACACAAGCGTTATAGAATAACCCTTACCAATAAATTAACCAAGATACAAGCGATCAAGATTTATATCTATGGTAACATTCAAACTAGTGAGACTGATGAATCTAGACAACACATACCCAAGCAGATGTTTAATCTAGTCAATTATTGTTCCCACGAATCAAAAAATTCACAAGCGAAAAATATTAATCATAGTTGCTTCAGAAATTAGATGGATCAAACAATTACGGATTTGATTTCTAATTAAGCAGTAGATTGCATGATAAAATCACAAGGTGATCAATCCAATAATCTCACATACAAGCATAAAATAAATACCAAACAACTTTTGATATCCAAATAAAATTAAACACTGAAAATTCGAATCTCACAAACAAATAAATTCAAGGGCTTGTCTTCCTCAACCAAGAATAAAACTTAGCCACACATACTCATGAAAATCCTAAGAAAATTCCAAAAGAAAAGAACAAATCTAAGAAAATTAGGAAGAAAAACCTAGCCGCTAAGAGTTCTTGGTGTCAAAGCCCTTCAAGTCTGATTACAAATTCTAAAAATCGAGATAACATATTATAATTAAGGCTACAGTCCTTCCATCAAAAGTTTCCTTTTCAGATAATATTTCCCGAAATTCTCATCTCGCTCGATCGGTCAAAAGTTTCCGATCGAGCGAGAAAATTTCTGTCCCAAATTTTAAAATTTTGCGACATGAACGGACCCCGTGCTAGGTCCGTGCTTACCTACCTTCCAGCGCGCAGTTGTCTTGAAAAATTCATATTTCAAGCTCTAGCCGTCGGATCAAGCCGAAATTTGGACAGCAACTTTAAAATATCTTAACTTTAATTTGAACAGTGGAGATTGGATTTTGAACTTTCTAGCATTAAAAATTAATTTTTGATTATTGTTTCTCCGTAATTCATTCTTGCGGCTCTTCTCTTCCATTCCTTTGCTTCATTTCTTTTATTTTCCTATATCAAGTCACAAAACATGATTAGGAACTATAAAAACAATTAAATCACTCCAAAGAAACCTAATCATCATAATTTAACCCAAATAAACATAGGAAAATATGGACATATCAAACTTCCCCATACTTAAACCTTGCTCGTCCTCGAGCAACACCAAACTATAAATAAGCTCGAGCTCATATCTCATAATGAAAAATAACCATGATTTACACATGTGTGCCTCAACAATTAACTCAATGCATGATCAAGAAATGCATTTAAATGCTAACAACGGAACAAGTTCAATATCCAGACATTTCAACTAGAGATATAGCCCCAAACGTGTGTGTGTGTATATGGTCATTAGCAAGTGTCATGCACACTCCACAGATCCATTCAATGTAAACCCCCCCTCCCCCAACAGCTCAAGTTGCACACCAACAAATCAAGTTGAAATATTGAAAATTTTATTTTTTTTTCACATTTCAGGATAATTGCACCCGGTTGTCCTCAACTCCATACATTCTTCTCCTTATTTAGCTCTTGGAATTGGTAAGATTAGAATTTCAATACTCATCCCAATGCCTCCCCTCACCTTACTTGTGATGTCTAGTATTATAAAACATTTAATAAAAGAGTTGCGGAAAAAGAGTGAATTTTTTTTTTCAAAACTTTTAAAACTATGCAGGGAGTGCATCGCCCTAGTAAATCAACAAAATAAAATATGAAACACGGAAGCAACCCTACATTTAAGTCCATCTAAGATACGGCACGTCAAAACCTACTACTAATATTTAAATGGGATAAGGGAATGTGAGTTACTATAAACAAACTACTATATCAAATACATTTAAAATAATCGAGGAACTTTCATAACAAATATCAAAATGAAATGAACATTTAAAAGATGAAACATTTGAAATCCTCAAAACTCATCTTTGAAAGACTGACAATGAAAATAATTAAACCATTACTTTTAAACATCGTACATAAAATATTGTGAGACCTCGATTCTAATCAACAAATCTCGGGATAAACAATAATGAAGCGTACAAGATTAAAAGCAAAGAAAATATTTTTTTTTTGAACAGTGCTCGCTCGAACTCGATACGATCAAAACATAGAAACAATATCCAAAACTCAAACTGACGGCATAACGACTATAAACTGATCAAACCGGAAACGTAGACAGCAATTCAACTGTAGTGACCCTTACCCGGATCACCTACTAACAGAACTTAGGCATGCAATTAACTTAATTAAACAGATATCAGAATAAACTGCGGAAACCATAAACATTATACAATCCCAAGTAAAGGAATCTGTAATTTATCCAAATAATATACAACCAAATCGAATAGCTGTATCAACCTCAAAACAACAGAAATAAAACCTAGATGAAGCTCCAGCTGGTCAACCACTGACTAGCCCCTCTTGGATTCACCCGCCTCGTCCAATCGCAAACCTGCCCCATGGAATAGGGTGTCCAGAAACATAGAGTACGAGACGTGAGCATAAAACGCTCAGTACGAGAGTATGAGTATACATGCATGCAAAGTGAACTCCCTATAAACTCAAGGTCAAGGATCAGATAACAGAGACAGACCGGGCCCTGGTATGTAGCACGCTGTGCCGTCGCTTCAGGAGGTGACTCCCATATCATAATACAAGTGGATATGCCGGACCCAAATTGATGGAAGTCCAACCACTAACAGGATAGGGAAAAACCCTACTAGCAGACATCTCGAAGGAGATAGCTCAGTATGCAAATGAATGCAGCATAAATCAATGACATATAAATCATGCAGTCACATAATACATGCATACTCAGTCAAGATATCTCGAACAGTACTTCCGTACCTCAAAACAGTGCAAGCTCTACCAACTCTAGGTACACGCCTATAGTCTGCTCTACACTGCCAAATGATACTACTATCATTAAAGTGCTCTAAAAGCTTTAACTAAGCTATTGCATACTCCTAAATATTTATAGGAAGCAAAAGCTATACCTTCGTCCGTCGTTAGCCTTTTGATGTTGATGCCTCCAGAACTTGGGCACAACTCTGCTACGACTTCCGAACGCCTCGCCGACCGCCGGGTCAAGCCTAGGAAGGCTAGAACAACTCGAATAGACTAGAAAGGAGAGGGAAATACTCGGAATTGGCAATTGGAAATGAAGCCTCGGCCCTCTATTTATAGACAACGATCGGAACTTCCGATCCTCGATCGGAACGTCCAAACCTCGATCGGAATGTCCGATCCTGCCATCGGAGCTTCCAAAGATCCTGATCTGCCACGTGTCAAAATATCACTGGTTGACTTAGGATAGGGCGATCGGAGCTTTCGATCCCGATCGGAGCTTCCGATCTAGCCAATCGTCATGCCTGACGTAATATGATCGAAGCTTTCGATCCTGCATCGGAGTTTCCGATCCTGTTCGGAACTTCCGAACCTACCTTCGGAGCTTCCGAACTCTATTCAAGTAATTATGATTAATTCCTTAATTATTGATTTTGGTTTCGGGCTACTACATTCTCCCCCACTTAAGATATTTCGTCCTCGAAATCAGATCTTAAGTACTGAATGCAATACAAAAATCAAGAACATTATTTATTCAAATCAAATGTTTACAGAGTTTGCAACTGAATACAACTTAAGAATGAAATCAAAACAACTCAGGATGGTCTTCACGCATCCTGTCCTCAAGTTTCCAAGTAGCTTCCTCAGTGCCTCGGCACTGCCACTGAACTAAAGCCAGAGGGATGACTTTGTTCTGCAAAACCTTATCCTTATAATGCAGGATACGAATAGGTTTCTCAACATAAGTCAAATCCTTGTTCACCTGAACCTCAGACCGTTGCAAAATATGATATTCATCCGCCACATACCGTCGCAACAGAGATACGTGGAACACGTCGTGAATACTGGATAGATGTGGTGGAAAAGCTAGTCGATAAGCCAAATCGCCAATGCTCTCCAAGATCTCAAACGGACCGATAAACCTGGGAGACAACTTGCCCTTAAGGCCAAATATGAGAATCTTGCGGAAAGGTGACACTCTCAGAAACACTTTCTCCCTGACATCGAACTGCAAAGGCCTACGCTTGATATTAGCATAGCTGGCCTGACGATCCTGTGCAGTCTTAATCCGTTTCTTGATCTGATCGACAATATCTACCGCCTGCTGGATAAGCTCCGGTCCCTCAGCCTGTCTCTCCCCCACTTATTCCCAGAAGAGTGGAGTACGACAACGTCGCCCGTACAGTGTCTCAAAAGGTGCCATCCCAATACTAGTGTGATAGCTGTTGTTGTACACGAACTCGATCAACGGCAAATGATCCTGGCAGGCTGAACCAAAATCCATGACGCACGCTCTAAGCATATCCTCCAAAGTACGGATAGTGCGCTCCGACTGACCATCAGTCTACGGATGATAGCCAGTACTCAAACTGAGAGTAGTACCCATCGCACGCTGAACACTCCCCCAGAATCTAGAAGTGAACCTGGGGTCCCGATCGCTGACAATGCTCACAGGCACTCCATGAAGTCGAACGATCTCCTGAATGTACATCTGTGCCATGCGATCCACAGAGTACTCTCGGCTATAGGCAATGAAATGCGCTGACTTGGTGAGTCGGTCCACCACAACCCAGATAGCATCACAGTTCCTCGGGGATACCGACAAATGGGTCACAAAGTCCATTGTGATAAACTCCCATTTCCATTCAGGAATAGGCAGACTGTGAAGCAATCCTCCAGGTCGTCGGTGCTCTGCCTTGACCTGTTGACACACCAAACATCTCGAAACAAACTGATAAACACTGCGTTTCATTCCCTTCCACCAGAAACGAGTACGTAGATTCTTGTACATCTTGTTGCTCCCAGGATGAATACTCAACTTAGTGCGATGTGCCTGAGACAAAATCTCCTCTCGCAACTCTTAATCCTGCGGAATCACAAGCCTACCAGACAAACACAGAAAGCCATCTGACTGATAATGAAATCGAGACGAGCTACCCTCGTTAGCTAGACGAGCTAAATGCTGGGTCTTCGAATCAGACATCTGAGCATCTCGGATCCGCGAATACAAGGTTGGCTCAGATAATATGGCAAACATCTGGATACTCTGCATACCTTTCTTATGCTTGAAGGTATAACCTGAAGTACAACAGTCACTGATCGCACTAGATATCGAACAAGTCTCAAGTGCGGATAGTCGCACCTTGCGACTCAAAGAATCAGCGGTGAGATTAGAAGCTCCCGGATGGTACTTAATTTCGCAATCATAGTCCTTAAGCAAGTCCATCCAACGTCTCTGCCTCATGTTCAACTCTGCCTGAGTGAACAAATATTTGAGACTCTTATGGTCGGTGAAGATCTCGAATTTCTCGCCATACAGATAATGACGCCAGATCTTCAAAGCGAACACAATGGCTGCTAACTCCAAATCGTGGACTGGATAGTTGTCCTTGTGAAGCTTCAGCTGTCTAGAAGCGTATGCGATCACATGCCCATTCTGAGTCAGAACACAACCTAACCCCTGAAGAGAAGCATCAGTGTATACCACATACCCTCCAGATCCTGACGGTAATGCCAACATCGGCGCAGAAGTCAACCGTCGTCGAAGCTCACAGAAATTCTTCTCACACTCGGATGACCACTCGAAATCCACACCCTTGTGGGTAATCTGCGTCAACGGTCGAGCTAACTTAGAGAAGTTCAGAATGAAGCAAAGATAATACCCTGCTAGACCCAGAAAACTACGGATCTCAGCAATTGTCATCGGACGCGACCAATTAAGTACCGCTTTAATCTTGCTTGGATCAACAGAAATCCCCTCCCTGGATATGATATGGCCAAGAAAGACCACTCTATCCATCCAGAACTCACACTTGCTCAGCTTGGCGTACAACTGCTCATCTCAAAGAGTCTGTAGTACCAACCGCAAGTGAGAAACATGCTCTTCTGTATTACGCGAATACACCAAGATGTCGTCAATGAATACCACGACAAACTTGTCCAAATACTCCCTAAAAACACGGTTCATCAGATCCATGAATATAGCCGGTGCATTAGTCAAACCAAATGGCATTACTAGAAACTCGTAATGCCCATAGCGAGTACGGAATGCAGTCTTGGCTACGTCCTGATCACGGACTCTCAACTGATGATACCCCGATCTCAAGTCAATCTTGGAGTAAACTGACGTGCCCTGCAGCTGATCAAACAAGTCATCAATACGAGGCAACGGATACTTGTTCTTCACAGTGACTCGATTCAGCTGCCGATAGTCAATGCACAGCCGCATCGACCCATCCTTTTTCTTTACAAAAAGAACATGAGCTACCCAAGGAGATACACTAGGATGAATGTACCCCTTGTCCAAAAGATCCTGTAGCTGATTCTTCAATTCACGCATCTCTGAAGGAGCCAGACGATACGGTGCTCGAGAAATAGGTGAAGTACCCGACATCAACTCTATGCCAAACTCGACTTCCCTAGCAGGAGGAAAACCCGGAATCTCATCAAGAAATACATCTGGAAATTCATCCACGACAGGAATTCTCTCTATCCCAATGCTCTCAGCGGACAAATCAACTGCATAGATAAGATAGCCTTCCCCGCCAGACTCTAGAGCTCGACAGGCTCTCAAAGCTGATACCAAAGGCATCGGAGGTCGCGCTCCCTCACCATAGAAAAACCAGCTCTCACTCCCCTCCGGATGAAAGCGTACTAATCTCTGATAGCAGTCCACTGAAGCTCGATAGGTAGTCAACATATCTATTCCCAGAATGCAATCAAAGTCGTCCATCGCCAGGACCATGAGATTCGCTAACAGAATGTTCCCTTCGAACTCTAAAGGGCAACCCATCACTAGACGCTTAGCCAAAGCAGATTGGCCCGTCGGAGTAGAAACAGACATCACTACGTCTAGTAAAATGCATGGTAACTTATGCCTCTTAACAAAACATGCAGAAATGAAGGAATAAGATGCACCAGTGTCAATAAGTACAAGAGCAGGTATACCAAAAAGCAGAAATGTACCTGCGATGACTTTCTCATTCTCCTCCACTGCCTGATCATGTCTCAGGGCAAACACCTGGCCAAAAGCTCTTGGCCTCAAATGAGAACTCCCAGCAGGCTGTCCTTGCGACCTCTTCTGTACGGTGGCCTGAGAACCAGATCCTGAACCAGATCCAGAACCGCCTCCCCCAGATAGTGGACAATCTCTCTGGATATTACCAGTCTCTCCACAACGGAAACAAGCTCCAGAAGCTCTACGGCACTTGTCGGATGGATGGTTCTTCCCACAGTGATCACACTTGTCCTTCTTACCAAAACGGACAACACCTCCAGAACAAGAGGAAGAAGTAGATCCAGACTTCTTGAAAGATTGGGCACGGGGACCCAAAGAACTAGCAGGCCTCGATTGAGGGAAAGACATGTTCTGCCGAATGCTATCCTCCGCCTAGTGACAACGGCTCACCAAACCCTCGTAGGACATGTCGTTGCCAACCGCCACATGGTCATGGATCTCAGGGTTAAGGCCCTGAAGGAACAGATTATACTTCATCCCAGAGCTGTCAGCAATCTCGGGGCAATAGGATAGCAGATCAAAGAACTTCTGCTGATACTCATCAATAGACATGGCTTCCTGTCGCAGACTCAGAAGCTCGCCTGCCTTTGACTGACGGAGTGCAGGAGGAAAATACAGCTTTTGAAAAGCTGTGCGGAACTTGGCCCAGGTGGCCACTCCTCTCGCCGCAACAAAAGGTGCAGAAGTAAACCTCACCACCTGCGCGCACGTCCATCCAGAAGATAACCCAGGGTCTCCATCTTCTGCTCCTCGGTGCATTGGAAAGTCTGAAAAGTCGTCTCCATGCGGTCTAACCAATTCTCCGCATCCTCCGGAGACTCACCTCCAACTAAGGGCTTAGGACCCATAGCTAAGAATCGACGCACAGTGAAACGCTCGTCGTCATGATGACGATGACGCCGTTCTCTATGAGGCTCCCGGTCGGCATCACCCCAACGCCCACCAATACTGCCATGAAAACTCCGGTCGTCACGATCTGTCATCTACAAAAGTACCTCACAGTTACCTTACGCAGAGTCTACGTCCCAAGAATACTATGCATGCTCTGATACCATAAATGTAGTGACCCTTACCCGGATCACCTACTAACAGAACTTAGGCATGCAATTAACTTAATTAAACAGATATCAGAATAAACTGCGGAAACCATAAACGTTATACAATCCCAAGTAAAGGAATCTGTAATTTATCCAAATAATATACAACCAAATCGAATAGATGTATCAACCTCAAAACAACAGAAATAAAACCTAGACGAAGCTCCAGCTGGTCAACCACTGACTAGCCCCTCTTGGATCCACCCGCCTCATACAATCGCAAACCTGCCCCATGGAATAGGGTGTCCAGAAACACAGAGTACGAGACGTGAGCATAAAACGCTCAGTACGAGAGTATGAGTATACATGCATGCAAAGTGAACTCCCTATAAACTCGAGGTCAAGGATCAGATAACAGAGACAAACCGGGCCCTGGTATGTAGCACGTTGTGCCGTCGCTTCAGGAGGTGGCTCCCATACCATAATACAAGTGGATATGCCGGACCCAAATCGATGGAAGTCCAACCACTAACAGGATAAGGAAAAATCCTACTAGCAGACATCTCGAAGGAGATAGCTCAGTATGCAAATGAATGCAGCATAAATCAATGACATATAAACCATGCAGTCACATAATACATGCATACTCAGTCAGGATATCTCGAACAGTACTTCCGTACCTCAAAACAGTGCAAGCTCTACCAAATCTAGGTCCACGCCTATAGTCTGCTCTACGCTGCCAAATGATACTACTATCATTAAAGTGCTCTAAAAGTCTTAACTAAGCTATTGCATACTTCTAAATATTTATAGGAAGCAAAAGCTATACCTTCGTCCGTCGTTAGCCCTTTGATGTCGATGCCTCCAGAACTTGGGCACAACTCTGCTACGACTTCCGAACGCCTCACCGACCGCCGGGTCAAGCCTAGGAAGGCTAGAACAACTCGAATAGACTAGAAAGGAGAGGGAAATACTCGGAATTGGAAATTGGAAATGAAGCCTCGGCCCTCTATTTATAGACAACGATCGGAACTTCCGATCCTCGATCGGAACATCCGAACCTCGATCGGAACATCCGATCCTGCCATCGGAGCTTCCGAAGATCCTGATCTGCCACGTGTCAAAATATCACTGGTTGACTTCGGATTGGGCGATCGAAGCTTCCGATCCCGATCGGAGCTTCCAATCTAGCCAATCGTCATGCCTGACGTAATATGATCGGAGCTTCCGATCCTGCATCGGAGCTTCCGATCCTGTTCGGAACTTCCGAACCTACCTTCGGAGCTTCCGAACTTTATTCAAGTAATTATGATTAATTCTTTAATTACTGAGTTTGGTTTCGGGCTACTACATCAACAATCCAATAAACTCATTTCAATCAATACATATCATTTCCAATCCAATCCCAACACATCTCAAATTCAAAGATTTCGAAAATCACTAAGAAAATCATAACAATTTCGATCGTCGTTAGATCTTCGAACCGTCTTAGATATACTATCACTGCTATCTCATAATCATCCTCTCCAAATATCAATCAATTCTAAAGACATACAAATATTCAAACCTCGTAGAAATAAGAGAAACTTACTTCCAAACGGAGCACTCGACGCTGTGATCGCAGATATCAACTTCAGATCAAATTCCAACGGACGGATCGAGCTAAAATCGAAATCACAAAGCTTGAGGAAGCTTTAAGGCGCTTCAATGGTGGAGAGACATTTGGGAGGGATGAAGCAAGAGAATGGAAGACTTAGTCAAAGTCTAGATATTATAACAAATCCTCGTTTTGTGTTTTAGTCCCTGAAATTTATGAAAATTGCATTCTAGTCCTTGATCCAAATCGAATCGGCCCTCGAATTCTAAAATCTCTGATTATCTCAAATAAAGTCCAATAAGATAATTTTGGTGAGTTACAATTCTCCCCCTCTAAGAATCAATTTCGTCCTCGAAATCAATTACAGTTCTATCACAAGGTCGAGGATAGAATCATAGGACTGCAATAAGAATTTACATCACGGAACTAAGTCCAAAATCTGTTTCCAATCAATCTCTGAATCATTCGTCTCAATCAGTTCGACATCTCAACAACAAGAGAAAGTCAGAAACTCTAGTCGATTAATTCATCAACATTCCGTCCGTCTATCAAAAGTCATCTCATCCTCGTCAGAACATCCTTACAATTCAGTCACATTTCTAATCATCTACCGTTCTAACTCATGAGACACAGAAAGTTCATCTCGAAAATGAAAGAGATCTTCATCTCTCCTCATACAACTTCTAGAGAGGTGTTTTCCAAATATCATTTGATCGCTGCCGTTGTACGAAGTCTCCACAAAAATCAAGAATTCTGCCAACTAGTGCTAAGTCGAGCACTACAACTCATGGCAATTTCTCTAAAGTTTGATTCATCTGATCTGGCTGTACGTCGTTCTGAGGGTATCAAATCGAAAATAGTAGAAATCAACAACAAAATTCTCTTCAAAGTATATGCCAAGAGAACAATAACATCAAGGATCTCTGTCTAGACTGACAGACCTCGGCAATTCGTGACATCTGACAACCTCTGACAAGATATCAATTCTCTGTTCTTCATCAAAATCATTCTGTATAGAAAACTGTAGCGGATTCCATCAATCAATCAATAAGAAACAGACAGTAGATAAAATAAGAATAATTTCAAAATCTCAATAAGAAGAAATCCCAGCACTGAAAAATCATCAGCACTGAAAATCAGAATACATGAAAGCGGATAATCAGAAATTCCATAATCAGATAATAAGGATCGAAGAAATTCATTCGGTCCAAACCGAAATTCAAATATCGAGTTAACATACAACTGTTCGGCGTACAATTCTGAAAAGATTCTTGAAATCTCTGTACGATCAGTACAATTCTCATAACCAGAAAACAAGAAATTTATCAATAAGAATTCTTAATTTCAACTAATACTTCAGAAAGATTCGGTAAACAGAAAATTCTTTAACAATGCAGGAGTATTCGTCAAATCAAACGGCCTGTCCAAAGTTCAAAACGGTCAAACTTAAACCCGAAAACAATTCTGAGAAAGTTCTCTCTTTACGAACCTCCTGTAGATAAATTTCGGAACCCCCTTCAGTGTCGAACTCGTTCTGACAATCGGGACCAATATAGAAGTTCATTCCGAACAACTTCAGTCGTTCAATAACCACTGGCACATCAACCAGTTACAATCCAATACATCAACTGTAAAGCTTCGGGAGTTCGTTCATACTATTCTGTAACAATAGTCATTCAACAGAATAAATCAAGAATTCTTAGAATCGAGAATTCTTAACGGAGGATTCCATAACTCGTTCAACGATACTCCGATGGCATCTCATCTCAGACTCAACAAAGTAGCCTTGCTACGAAAATCATCGAATTGTGACCCCAATTCCATTCTGAATCAGAATAGACTGAACAACAGAAAATGGGATCGTTCTCTCTCTGAATGTTGACAGTTCATAACATCAGAAGCCATACTTCGAACCTCATGCTTCTTCGTCCTCTATTTGATCTGATTCCTCTATTCATCAAACATCTTCCGATCATCTGGAAGAACACTGAAAGAACTTCAAAGTGCCAATCTCCTTATACTCTGTCTCAAACCGAAACATCTGGCACAACAAAAGATATTCGCTAATAAGGCATCAATATAAACCTGAAACTCAGATTATACCCAGATATGATATATCTTCATCGGATTCTGAAAGGTTGAATCTGATTCCAAAGCATTCTCAATCTTCTCAATCAACTCTGGTTCGAAATCGAATGAAGAAGTCAAGATAAACGTTCCATCTGTTCCCGACTCTATCAGAAGTGCAGCAATCATCTGCCAAAGAGGACAACTGAAGTAGATAAAATAAGGACAAATCATTCAGCTTAAATTCTTAGTTGTTTGTTGTGAAAAATACTCGCAAGCGTACGAGTGTCAAGTTTTAATATAGTGATTTAAATCAGATATTGATCCCACAGGGAGTAAAATGAAAATATTTAGTGCTTGTAATTAAAATAGTTCGAACTTTATCTAGAAAATCAAACTTTGAGAGATTTTCAGAAAAATAAAATAACAATGAAGTTTTTATAAGCACGCACACAACTTTCAGAAAACTCAATCAGAAAAAAATGGTCTAGAGGTATAAATTTCACTTGGTTTCAACAACAATCAATCCTAATTAATTAATCTTCATGAATTTCAATCAATTAATAGCCAAGAACACTTAAGATTATTATTTCCCTCTCCCGAGCAACAAATAATTTTTATCAACTACAATTAAATTTCAATATCCCTATTAAGAATTTATCGCAGTGATCTATCACAAAACAATGTTCTTTTTAAAAGCTTTGTTAAAATTATACACTCTCCTGAGCTGTATAAATAATTAACAGTGTTTTTTCCAATGGTCCTATTCAAAATCTCCTCTCCCAAGTGCCAGATTTCAAATAAATATAACAAATAAATTATTGATCAGATAATTGAAAAGACAATCAATTCTAGAAAAAAACAATTAATCTAGAAGAAACTCAATTCAATAAAATCAAAAATTCATGAAAGTGTCTACAGCAGGTTCCATCCGACCTCTAGACTCTAAAAAATTAGTTCATAATAAAATTCTGAATAAAACAAAACATCATAAATCCAAACATATTCAGAATTAAATAAATAAAATATAAAAGAAAAAAATCCGTCGTCGACGCCGTGTCCGGTCTATCGAACTCCGTCTCCGTTCTTCAAGTAAAACCCAGAAATTCTCCTTCAGAAATCTTCACGATCAAATATTTCTCTGATATGCGTATGGTATGTGGCGGCTCTCTTTTCTCACGATCAAAGAATTCCCTTTTATATGTAACACCAAAAGCCCAAGAAAAAGCCCATAAAAATAATTGCCCGAAATAATAAAACTTTCCAATCCACGATCGGGGCGGGCGCTCCAGTAAAGGCGCGGGCGCACCTTGAGTTCGAAAATTCCAATTCTCAAGTCTTCAGACTTTAGCGCGATAGCTTTCCTCTTCTCCTCATTAGCGCTAAATTAAGGGCTGACTTTTTGGCCCATTTAAACAAAAGCCCATTCCTGTTCCTTCTCTTCTAACTCTTCTCTCTGTACGTTCTTTTCTTTCTTTTTTTTCCTTTAATTTTCTCTTCTTTTCTCTTCTAAATTCTCATTTTCTTCTTCTTTTCCATATAAATCAATAATTCCCTACGAACACAAAAGCAACAAAACCCACACATAAATCTACTCGAAACAAACATTTAACAATTAAAATCATAATTAAATTAAGTGTATAAAATACACTTATCACTATTACAATCAATTCTCCGGATAACAATAGAATTCGCAGTCAGATTAATCGTACTCTAAAACTCTCTCTCTCAACTCATAATCAGTTCGGACTGCGACGATCAACTTCTTCTTCCAAGATCAGAACAAATTACGGAAATATTCCAAGCAAGAAGATGATGCTAGATCTTTTGAGCAATAAGATCTCTCTGAGACTCAAATCGGAAACTAACATTGCGTCTCGAGCATCTTCAACTTCATCGATGCTCAAGTTAACAAGGAGTTCTTCTGAACAGGAATAAGTCTCAACTCTCAATAAGAAGGAGTGCAAAGCACCGAAAGTTCATCAATATCGAAGAAATAAATAATACTGAGGTGCTATACAATCTCTCCTTCAATTCAATAGGAACTGGTCTCAAAGATACACACTAACAAAAGAACATAATCTGCTGAGTAATCGTCTTCTCAACAATAAGAATTCCTCAAAGGATTCGCGATAGAACACGCTAAATCCTAGAATCTTCAAATTTCAGATAAGGACGTCAATCCAGATCAATTCATAACAGCTCCAGTCTTGAGGTGTTCTATAAAATTCCATCTTCTTAGAGAAAAGATCGAGAAAAAGACAACTCGGTCTCAATAGGATTCAGACGTCAAAAGAATAGCATAATTGATCGGCATGAAAATCTGCGAACAATTCTTAAAGAATCTGAAAGATCAGTACGGCTCTTCGAAGGATAAGAGATTCATCGATAAGAATACTCAAGAACTCATCTACAAATCTCTGAAAGATTCGGTTCAAAGGATTCATAACATTGCAGATGCAATTTCAATTCAATCTGTACGCTAAAATTCAAATCGGTCGTACTACACTCTGAATTCGATTCTAAAACCTCTTCCCTTCAGATTATCAGTCGATGATGTCTGATCTAAATTCAATGTTGAACTCTTCCTCTCGACGCGGAGGCAAATCTGGAATCTCAACAAGGACAACATCAGCAAATTCAACAACTCTTTTAAATCAACCAACACGGCTGATTGAAGACATCATCGGAGGTAAATCCACTCGTCTGTCATCTCAGATCCGAATCTGGAAACAATTTGATATCAACCTCGGTTGCTCTGTACTCGGTTAATGCCCCACATCGATAATATAATCAAAATATGATAACCAAAGTATAGTATTGTTCAGTACAATCAACTCCATTCGAAACAAAGTTCAAAAATTCGAACTAAACTCACCGCAACTAATTCAGATACTCAAAAGTAGAGGAAGCATTAATCTAACTTCTCAATAAGAAGAAAAAGTTGCATCAATATCTAACAGTATAAGAGTCGAAAGACCAAAATCGAACAGTTACCTGCTTCATCATCGTCAGGAGCAGTTAGAGTCTGTGAATCCTCGATAAGAGCAAGTACCACAGCCTGTCGCAGAAATTCGGATTTAAACAACTCTACGAAACGACCAAACCTTGTTTCTCTAAGGCTTTCTTCTTCGATAACCACCAATCCTTTCAAAATGCCTTGCAGTTGGTACTCAATTAACTGAATCCGTCGTTCGTCGGTGTAGTCTAAAAGAATAAAACAACTGATCGATCTCTTCTAGTCAACTTTCACACCCAAACTCATTCTCAGAACTCCTCAGAGTTGTAGGGCTACATGACTGAAATCTCATCAGTAATGATTCCATCAGTGTCGGAGTGACATCCATCAGTTCAGTCACAGAACAATTCTGTACAATCGGGTTCGCTACTATTTGAATCCTGTTCAAAACTTGCCGAATAGAAAATCTGATTCAAGAGGATTAGGACACATCTCCAATTACATCTATCTGGTGTCCAACAACCTCAGCTCAACATACTCATTTGATCTCTAGTAATTCAAATAATTCTCAATCATAAAGCATGCTCGCATATTCTTCAACCATAGAATTAATCAATCACATGCGAAAATTCAATTCATGCGGACTCGATCTATCCCGCTCGCTTCTAAATTCGGTTCAAGATCTTATCGCTTTGATACCACTTAATGTAAGACCTCGATTCTAATCAACAAATCTCTGGATAAACAATAATGAAGCCTACAAGATTAAAAGCAAAGAAAATATTTTTTTTTAACAGTGCTCGCTCGAACTCGATACGATCAAAACATAGAAACGATATCCAAAACTCAAACTAACGGCATAACGGCTATAAACTGATCAAACCGGAAACGCAGACAGCAATTCAACAATCCAATAAACTCATTTCAATCAATACATATCATTTCCAATCCAATCCCTACACATCTCAAATTCAAAGATTTCTAAAATCACTAAGAAAATCATAACAATTCCGATCGTCGTTAGATCTTCGAACCGTCTTAGATATACTATCACATCTATCTCATAATCATCCTCTCCGAATATCAATCAATTCTAAAGAAATCCAAAAATTCAAACCTCGTAGAAATAAGAGAAACTTACTTCCAAACGGAGCACTCGACGCTATGATCGCAGATATCAACTTCAGATCAAATTCCAACGGACAGATCGAGCTAAAATTGAAATCACAAAGCTTGAGGAAGCTTTGAGGCGCTTCAATGGTGGAGAGACGTTTGGCAGGGATGAAGGAAGAGAATGGAAGACTTAGTCAAAGTCTAGATATTATAAAAAATCCTCATTTTGCATTTTAGTCCCTGAAATTTCCAAAAATTGCATTCTAGTCCCTAATCCAAATCGAATCGGCACTCGACTTCTAGAATCTCTGATTATCTCAAATAAAGTGCAATAAGATAATTTTGGTGCGTTACAATTATTGTAACAACATAACATAAATAAACATAGGTAAATATTTTCTCTTTAAATACATCAGAGCTTTTGAACTATTGTGTCATGCAATGTCTTTGCCTCTTGGACTCTTCAGTCGTGCTATCAAAGCTTTTTAAATCAAAACTGCTAAACCATCTGCACCATTCAAGTATAATAAGTCTAAAGAACTCAGCAAGATTAAAATATACATATCGATGTCATCATGGATTCCAAATAATTAAATCTTAAAAAAACATGAACATCATGATGCATTAGACTTAAATTTATTGAACATGATCTTCAAAGCTCTTAAAAATATAAAGGTCTTAACCATGAACTTCGTCATGCCTAAAGTCAAAAGCTTGAAAATCAACTTCATGCGTGGATGCATAACCTTACCTTTCGATCCTTGAAGAAATGTATGCACTTAAAAATCTTACTCAAATCATGAAACTAGAACATAAATCAAACCATGAAAGTAAATAATGAACATAAACCATGAACTTAAACCATGAACATAACATATCATGACATAAACATAAACATGAGAGTGAACATGATTTTAATCTTAATTGATGAATTATGTGAAGTTGTGGCAACCGTCTGATAGGCCTGATCTTATCATTCATTGTTGATCAACAAGTAATTGGAAAGGCCCCTCCGGAGCTTATCTCGAAGTGCCAGTCCCGTGTCTTTCCATCGCTTAACTCATAATTGGAAAGCCCCTCCGGAGCTTATCCCGAAGTGCCAGTCCCGTAGATTTGGAAAGGTTCCTCCGACGCCTATCCCGAAGTACCATCCCGAAGTGCCAGTCACAAAAATACATAAGACAACAAAATCCTTTATGCTTCATCATCATATCCTATTATCATATCATATTACTTTCATCATAACTTATCATTCATCATATCATTATGAAGCATCATTGTTTCATCGTAACTTCCGTCATAACTTTCATTTCATGAACATAAAACTTTACTTGATAACTTAATGAATGCCATAGATGATTAAAAATCAAACTTTCATATTGAACATAGGTTTCATGAATGAAACTTAAACATGTATATGCATCACATAACGTAATCGGTCCATGTAAGTCGTTCTTTTTGTTCTTGACTTAAAACTTGAAACTTTTTGCATAGAAACTCTTAAATATATTTTAGAAGCCTTAAAAGATCATAAACATGAATTTATGACCCTAAAATAACATTAAAAAATAAGGAATTCCGAAGGCAAGGCGCGGCCGCTCCACTTCTTCGGCGCAGGCGCGCATGACCTGCGCAGATGGGTCTTCTTTCTCGCTCTCAAACACTATTTTTAATTTGTAATTTGGAAAAGTGGTAAACATGAACGTTGTAGACCTTGAACGTGGATTGCCAATGCCGGAAACCTCACCTCAATTGAAGTTTTAAGTAAAACGTTATGATCATTCTCCCTAGATGTGTCAATTCAAAAATGAAAAACACTTGACACACTTTGGGGAGATTTTGACTAATCTTTCAAAATGATTTTGACTAAACTCAAAACATGAAACTTGTAGATATATTAACTATCTTTCAAATACAATTGGCCTCATATCATTTGGATTAGTAAACTAGTATTAATCATCAAAATGGTAACAAGTGCCGCTAATCCGGAACAATCCAGCACATGTAACATTTCAAAGAATTAACTCAAACTAACTCAATACTTCAAAATATGGTATTTTTTACTACTCTAGCTATATACTTTAAATAAAATATCCCTTGAAACTTCAATAACACATAAAGACTTAAAAGAAACATGTATCTCTTGAATCAAATTCAAGAACATGACAAGAACGACGTACACTTCACAATTTCATACTATCACGTAATATGCTCTTCAAACCCTTAAAATCAAAACTTCATGCTCTTGAAATTCTTGAAAACCATGCATACATATCTTAACATACATATTTTCATATCAAGATAATTATATCTTGAATGGTGGTTTCAAAACCTTTAAAATACATGCCTTGTTATTTGAAGAACGGAATTATCTTGGATCTTGGTAGAGATATAACCTTACTCAAACGGAATCGAGACATGCTAAAAAGGTAACCGAAGGAAGATGAAATCCAAGAGGTTGTTAAGCTGTTCCTAAGATCAAAATAACACTTTTATATGGTGAGAATACACCAAAAATCAAAGACAAAATACAAGAAGAAAGGGAATAGAAAATCTGTGCAGAAATTTCTTACAAAATGGCTTTGATCTAGGCTGAAACAACCACCAAAAATAGAGATTCATAGCTCAAATCGAAGGTACGGATGTAAGGAAGATTACTCTTTAAACGGAATGAAGTTTGGACATTAGGTGAAGGAGATATGAGCCATCTACTGCAGCTGCTCAAAGGGAGGCGAGTTGGAGAGTTTGGAGATTGAGAAGTGGAAGGAAGAAGATGGAGGAATCGTTGGGAACCTTGAAGCTTGGAGGAAATATTACGGGAATCTCTTGAACTTGAGTTTCAGAAATGGAAAATGTAAGAGAAGGACAAAACGTAGGATAGGGAGAGGAGACAAGGGACAAGGTATTAATTGGGATGGGGAAGGGGAGGATAATGATAAGGGGTGGTGGTTGGAAATACTACATCAAACGTAGTCTGTTCAACGCACCTCCAACTCGACTAATAAAATTTTTTCTTCTCGATTATTAAAATAAAATTATAGCAATATTATACGCAAAATACTCGTAGAATTATTTTCTACGATATCGTTCGTAGGCTAGACTTGTATTGTCAATCCAAAATCAATTCTAATAAAATCATTTAATACAACAACTAAACATATATTTTAATACCTGAAACATCAACTTTTAAATCATTTACACAACACATAAAATTATTTAATTGAGAGTAAACTTTAAATCTTAAATAATAAAATACAATAACATAAAATTCATTTAAAATTCCTTTAATAAATCATGAATAATACAATAAATAACTTAAATCTATTAAAATTCATTAAATAAACCGTGAATGGACTTATGAATTTTCTGGGTATTACATTACTACTCCATTTTCTTATTTTTTTTTTCCCTCGATTAAGCTCAAAAGGAAGGTTGATAGGCTAGCGACTTCCTAAGACTATCACAAGGCTCACACAACCTTCACTATGTCATATACAATTAACAAACCATGACTCATGTGTGCTCAAAAGTATTCAACAACCATATCAAAGTCTTTGCATTGGAGATCAAAGTGTTCCAAGGTTATCAAATCATCTATATTCAAAAGCATGCATGTAATCAATTAGAAATCATCATGGGCTAGTGATTTTCAATAGTCATGTTCATCACTAACTATGAGCTCTAAATTTTTTTTTTTTCAAAAAAATCGTCTAAATCCTCTAAATGACTGGCTAAGTCCTCTTCTCCATACTTAAAATCTTACATTGTCCCCAATATAAGTAAAAAAAATTCAAAACAAAAATAAATACTAAAAATGACAAGAAAAAACTCCCCTTGGGTTGCCTCCCAAGCAGTGCCTCTATTTAGAGTCGTCGGCCCGACTGCATGCTTCAATTGCTCATGGTGGTTCATATTTGATAACTTCATCCACCTTCACCCACTTGAGCATTTGCACAGTCAATTTCGGTCAATGCTTTCTCTCCTTAGATTTCTTGGGGATTCCAATCTCTTGATGATTTATCCCTTTTTCCATGGGTATTTCTTTTGCTCAATCTGGAGGAAGTTTTGGCTCAGTTCGAGGTGCCTGCAAATCAGAAAGAAAAATTTTAGCATTAGAATTCTCAGCAGGTCTTGCATTAAACTTCTTCAACTTATCCTCATTCACAACTTTCTTGTTTTCTTGTGACAAGTGATCATTGATATCAACATTATTAACAACACTTTCAGAACTAGGAAATTTTGGGGTATCAAAAATATTAAACTTAACTATCTCCCCATCAAATTCCATAGTGAGAGTACCATTATTAACATCTATGACAGATTTTGAAGTTTTTAGAAATGGTATTCCTAGCAAAATTGGACTATTCAAATCATTATTTTTCATGTCAGGAACATAAAAATCATCAGGAAAAACCAAATTACCAACTTTCACAAGAACATACTCTAACACACCCCAGGATAAATAGTAGATATATCAGCCATCTGAATAACAATTGCAGTTTCATTCAAGGACCCTAGTTATAAGGAAGCATACGTAGAATATGGCATGACATTAATCGATGCTCCTAAATCTAACATGGACGTATCAAGCTGAACATCTCCTATTTTACAAGGAATCAAAAACATACCTGGATCCTTGCATTTTGTGGGTATCTTTCTCTGAATCACAGTAGAAACCTGTTCTCCTAATTCTATTTTTTACATCCCTTCGTTATGCTAAATTTTTGAAAGAGTTATGTTCTCCTAATTCTATTTTTTACATCCCTTCAACTTTTTTTTCTTTTCGAAGAACATAACTCTTTCAAAAATTTAGCATAACGAGGTACTTGCTTAATAACATCCAACAAGGGAATGTATACCTCACATCTACTACCTTCACCTTCCTAGACTCCTTCAATTCAAGGGGAAATGGGGCTACAAGTTTATACTCTAAAAGGGGAGAAAACATACCTTTTGGTGTGTCTCTCTGAATTGGCTCATTCTCCTTCTTCTTGGATTTCTCCTAATCCTCGTTCTGTACTGGTGCTTGCACCACTTCTTCACGAACCTTCAACTCCTTTCCACTCCGCAAAGTGACTGCACTTACATTCTTTTTCGGATTAGGCACTGTCTGAGATGGTAGACTGATAGAATTTTGTGCCTCCTACCTGTTAATTGCGGTTGCCAACTGCCCCACCTAAGTGTTCAAGTTTTGGATACTTGCTCTTGTTTTCTGCTGAAAATTCAAAGTATTAGTGGCAAGATCCTTAACAATATTTTCTAAAAACTTACCAGGCATTGGAATTTGAGGGCGCTGTGGTTGTGGAGGGTATGTTGGCCTATATGTTTGATTATTCAGCTGCACTTGAGATGCAGATTGATTCATCGAAGGATTGCCATATCTGAGGTTCGGATGATCCTTCCAACCTGGATTGTATGTGTTTGAGTAAGGGTCATAATTCCGCTGTGGTGGCCCTGGAAATCCTCCTGCTGCATTGACTTGCTCGATCTTTTCCTTTTGCAGTGTGGGACACATGTCAGTTGCATGTCTCCTTGCAATGCAAATTTCACAAACCTTCACATTTTGTCCATTCTCTACAGCCATTTGACGCACAAGAGACGTCAGATCAATCAGTTGTTGTTCAAGGGAAGAAACATTTACCTTGTTGTTCCTTCTGGATGTCGGATCACTTTTGTTGGTGCCAAATTGCTGAGAATTAGCAGCCATATTCTCGATTAAGTTCCTTGCATCTCGTGGTGTTTTGTCCACAAAAACTCCTTCACTAGCCGCGTCTACCATACTCCTGTCATGAGGAAACAAACCTTCATAGCAATATTGAATTAGAAGATTTTCACTTATCTGGTGTTGCGAACATCTAGCACAGAGCTTCTTGAACCGCTCCCAATATTCGTGAAGTGACTCTCCCATATACTGATTGATGCCGTAAATCTCTTTTTTGATGTTTGCCGCCCTTGAAGCTGGAAAGTATTTCTCTAGGAAAATCCTCTTCATCTCTATCCAAGTAGTGATGGATCCCGGAGGTAGGTAGTATAACCAATCCTTTGCAGCATTCTTCAAGGAAAAAGGAAAAGATCTCAATTGAATCTGCTCCTCTGTAATGCCCTGTGGTTTCATGCTTGTGCATACAAAATGGAACTCCATCAGATGTTTGTGTGGATCCTCACCTGCAAGACCATGGAAAGAAGGCAACAAGTGTATTATCCCAGATTTTAACTCAGAAGTAACATTAGCTTTTAAATTAGGAAAAGTAATGCATAGGGGCTGCTGATTCAGATCAGGAGTGTCAAGCTGTCTCAAGCTTAGATTTGCGTTTGCAGCCATCTCTTCTCTAAACTCTTCGAATGGAACCTCTTCTTCCTCTTCTAATCTCCTTCGAGCTTTCTTTTTTCTCCTATGGAACGTTCTCTCTATCTCTGGATCATAGGAAAATTCTTCTTCTTCTGAAGATTCACCTGCAAGCATGAACAAACCAGAGAAGCACTGGGGAAAGAATAAAAATAAAATAAAAAAACACAAATAAATTAAACGCCTTCCCCGGCAACGGCGCCAAAATTTGATAGCGCTTAGTCGTGTCATGCCCAAATTAACCTAACTCAAATTAACTTAATAAACATGCAGTAGCGAGAGTAGGGATCGTTCCCACGAAAAAAGTGAAATTTATTCGTATTCTTAAAAATACTAAAAATAAATAAATATGGGATTTTGAGTTTTGAAATTAACTACTAAAATTTTAAAACAATTTAAATTAAATTTTATAACTAACATGCAAGATTAAGAATATGAGAAATCAGTAAATTGACAAGTCTTGGTTCGATCGACTACACCCTTGAAATTATTCATTCGATCATCGATTATATAAATATAATTAGTTTTCATTGAATATTCATCATCAAAAACTTAACTCCTATCTTACCTTAATTTTAGTTACTTAGACACAAGCGTTCTAGAATAACCCTTACCAATAAATCAATCAAGATACAAGCGATCAATATTTATATCTATGGTAGCATTCAAACTAGTGAGACTCATGAATCTAGACAACATATACCCAAGAAGATGTATTTAATCTAGTCAATTATTGTTCCCACGAATCAATAAATTCACAAGCGAAAAATATTAATCATAGTTGTTTCACAAATTAGATGGATAAAAAAATTACGGATTTGATTTCTAATTAAGCAGTAGATTGTATGATAAAATCACAGGGCGATCAATCCAATAATCTCACATACAAGCATAAAATAAATACCAAATAACTTTTGATATCCAAATAAAATTAAACACTGAAAATTCGAATCTCACAAACAAATAAATTCAAGGGCTTGTCTTTCTCAACTAAGAATAAAACTTAGCCACACATACTCATGAAAATCCTAAGAAAATTCCAAAAAAAAAAGAACAAATCTGAGAAAATTAGGAAGAAAAACCTAGCCGTCAAGAGTTCTTGGTGTCAAAGCCCTTCAAGTCTGATTACAAAGACTAAAAATTGAGATAATATATTATAATTAAGGCTAGAGTCCTTCCCACAAAAGTTTCCTTTTCAGATAATATTTCCCGAAATCCGCGTCTCGCTCGATCGATCAAAAGTTGCCGATCGAGCGAGAATATTTCTGTTCCAAATTTTAAAATTTTGCGACATGCACGGACCCCATGCCAGGTCCGTTCCTGGATTCGTGCATACCTCCCTTCCAGCGCAGTTGTCTTGAAAAATTCATATCTCGAGTTCTAGCTGTCGGATCGAGCCGAAATTTGAAAAGGAGCTTCAAAACAATTGAACTTTAATTTGAACGGTGGAGATCGGATTTGGATCTTTCTAGCATTAAAAATTAATTTTTGACCATTGCTGCTCGGTAATTCATTCTTGCGGCTCTTCTCTTCCATTCCTTTGCTCCATTTCTTTTATTTTCCTATATCAAATCACAAACATGATTTGGAACTATAAAAACAATTAAATCACTCCAAACAAACCTAATCATCATAATTTAATCCAAATAAACATAAAAAAATATGGACATATCAAGCTGCTTTCCTTCATTCAAATAATTAATTATAACAACTCTCCAATCCTCCTCCGCGAGTTCAGGTATAACCGAGCTCATATGAGGTGCGAGCTCCACCTGCAATACCACATCTCTAGTTTTTCAACTCCCCATAGAACCAGCCATCTTTGCCAAAACATCTTCTCTCTCATTTTCTCTTCTAGGTATGTGCTCGAAGACCACCTCCGCAAATTGTTCTTTCGCCCTATCCACTTCTCGAGCATACTCAATAAGCTTTTCATTTTTCACATCATATGCCCCTTTCATTTGTTGTGCCACCAATTGTGAATTGCAAAAATACATGTATACGTACAGCTCCCATACTCCTAGCTGCCCGAAGTCCAGCTAAAACGGCTTCGTATTCAGCTTTATTGTTAGATGCCTTGAAATCTAATTTCACTGCCAATTTCACTTCCTCGCCCATAGGAGAGAACAAAACCACCCCTACTCCACTTCCTTCAATATATGATGAACCATCAACATACACATTCCACGGATCCTCATTTTCTAAATGAATGGTTTCGGTTAAGAAGTCAGCCAAAGTCTGCGCCTTAATAGCGGTTCTTGGCTCATTTTGTATATCATACTCTCCCAACTCGGTAACCCATTTCACCAACCGTCCCGACACGTCTGGGTGAGTTAAAATCCTTCCCAAAGAGCTGTTTGTAAGCACCACAATAGGATGAGATAGGAAATATGGCCTCAAACGTCTTGCCGTCATCACCAATTCCAAAACCAATTTCTCCAACCCCGAATACCACAACTCAGCCCCTTCAAGTGCATGCGACACATAATAAATAGACTTTTGTGTTGTACCTTCTTTTTTTAACAAGAACTAAACGCACGGCTCCCTCTGAAGCTGATAGATACACCCATAATCCTTCTCAAGCCATCGGTTTACCCAACATAGGTAACTCAGCCAAATACTTCTTCAATTCTCCAAAAGCTTTCTCACAATCCTCACCTCATTCGAACTTCTTGGCTTTCCGTAAGGTACGGAAGAAAGGAAGTCTACGATGAGCAGACCAAAAAATGAATCGCTCCAAGGCCGTGATTCTCCCGGTCAATTGTTGGACCTCCTTCGGACCTCGAGGAGATGTCATATAGCTTGAACCTTCTTCGGATTAGCCTCAATCCCACGCTCGGTTACCATGATCCCAAGAATTTTTCACTCTTCACTCCAAACATACACTTTTGATGCTTCAACTTCAATCCATAAGACCTTAGGGTGGAAAATGTCTCCACCAAGTCATTGATGAGGGCAATCGCGTCTTTTGATTTTACCATAATATCATCCACGTACACCTCCACATTTATCCCTATTTGCTTGGAAAACACTTTATCCATCAAACACTGATACGTAGCTCCAGCATTTTTAAGCCCGAACGGAATGATCACATAGCAAAAAGTCCCCTCTGAAGTGATAAAGCTTACCCTATCTTGATCTTCCATAGCTAAAGGGATTTGATGGTACCCTTGATAAGCATCCATTAGGCATAAGTATTTATGGTCGGCCGTAGAATCCACCAATTGATCTATTCGAGGCAATGGATAACAATCATTTGGACATGCCTTGTTGAGGTCCCTAAAATCAACACACATCCTCCATCTACCCCAGATCTTGGGCACTAACACAACATTCGACAGCCAAGTAGGAAATTGCACCTCTCGAATGTGCCCAGCCCTAATAAATTCCCCTATTTCTTCCTTTATCACTTTATCCTTGTTGGGTCCAAAATGCCTCTTCTTTTTCTTTACAGGGCGAACTCCGAACAAGATATTTAACTTATGCTCCATAACCGCTGATTTTATACCTCTAAGCTCTTGAACTGACCAAGCGAATACATCAAGATTAGCCTTTAGGCAAATAACGAACTTTTCCTTGACCTCCATTTGCAAATCAATAGAAATCTTAAGCTTCTCACCGCTAGCCCCCAGTTCCACTACTTCAGGTTCCTTCTCCTCCAGTGTTTGAACCTTTCTCTTAGCCACTGTTAACATAGCCCCACCCCTGTATCATGATAACTTCCACCGGTGTCTTTTTTACTTCTTCGTGCACCACTCCCTCATAACATCGGCATGCCACTCTCTGATCCCCACACAACATTCCGACCTCTCTTCCTACTGGAAACTTAAGCTTTTGATGATACATGGAAGCCACAACTTTAAAATCCTTCATAGCTGGACGACCCAAAATCCCATTGTATGAGTAATGAGCATCTACCACCGTGAAGTTCAGCATCTTGGTGACCCGTCTAGGATCATTTCTCATGGATACTGGGAGGAAAATCTGGCCCAGCGGTCGAATAGCATGGCCCGTGAATCCATAAAATGGCGTTGAAAAAGGCTCCAATTCAAATCCTTCTATTTTCATTTGATCCAACATCCCTTTGAATAACACATTCACTAAACTCCCACTGTCAACAAATATCTTTGCCACATTATAATTTGCGATTGTGACCGTGACCACCAAAGCATCATTATGCAGAGCCGCAACACCACGAAGGTCTTCGGATCCAAAACTTATGATGGAATCTTGAGGTAAATTCAACTCTTTAGATATTTTAAAGTTCTCCATCCTCCTTCCATATGCTTTACGCGCCTGTCCGGAATCACCTTCGGTGGCGCCTCCCGAAATCATATGAATCATACCTCTCGTAGGGATATTAGCATCATCCACCCTCCTCCTTCTTTGGTCAAGCCCTTGAGGAGGACTCTAACCCTCCATCTGTCTTCTCGGCTTCTTCGTTCTTGGATTTATCCAGGGAGGAACCCGACCTCGCCGCGGAGGTGATCGAAACTCCTGATTGCCTCTTGGGGGAGTTCTTTCCCTCCTCGTAGGTGGAAGGAACTTAGGCTCTTCATTGACCCTTTGAAAACTTCCTTGCCTTCTTCTTCCTTCATCAACTCCCATCACCTTGTCCATATTTGGAGCCAAGGGGACATAAGGTGAAAATTGCCTTTTACCTCGAGTACGATCATCCTCCTTCCTCGTTTTCTGAATCCTTTATCCGCCCCTTCCACGGTACTACCCCTTGGCCTATGTTCAGTCCTCCTGTATCTTTGAGCATCCTCTAAATTCACATACTTCTCCGCTCGTGCCAAAAGATCATCATATCTTGGTGGAGGTTTCTTAACTAGAGACTTGAAGAATTCACCTCCTTTCAACCCTTGGGTAAAGGCGCTGATCAGTATATCAGGAGTAGTGGTCGGCACTTCCAAAGCTGCACCATTTAAGCGTTGGATAAACTCCCTCAAAGTTTTTTGATCATGTTGCTTCATCACAAGTAAACTCAAGTAGTTCTTTTGGTACTTCTTGCTACTAGCAAACTGATGCATACAGACCACACGGAAATCCTCAAAAGACCTTATGGACCGAGGCTTCAACATGTTGAACCATTGCTGGGCAGACTTTACCAACGTGCTCAAGAATACTCAACACTTTATACCGTCAGAGTATTGGTGCAATAAGGCAGCGTTCTTGAGTCTTTCCATATGTTCCTCCGGGTTCCTACTTCCATCATATTCTCCCATGCTTGGCTTCTTGAAACTAGATGGAAGTTCTTCCTCCAAAATCTCAAGGGAAAATGAAATTTCTTTCTTAAGAGTTGAACACTTGCCCCCGAGTTGTTGTCTCAACATCCTTATCTCCTTCCACATTTCTTCCTTCTCTTGATCATCCATGCCCGGAGGGGGTAGGGTTCCCCCCTACCTGACTCCGCTGACCCATTTTTAATCCTTACTTGGCACTTGTTCTTGTTCTTGTTCTTGTTCTTGTTCTTGTTCTTGTTCTTGCTCTTGCTCATGACCTTGGCCTTGCGAGGCTTTCAGATTTTTCTTCAAGGCCTCTCCCACAACCTTAGTGATAAATTGGTCCAACTCTTTCAAGGTCATACTCCCCACCATATTCCTAGGGGGAGGTTCCCCCATCCTTGGACCTAGGCGAGATGAGGTGGTGTGAGCTCTTCTACTTCCTCTCCTTCCAACCATCTCTACGTCTCAACTCAAATCTTCCCACAGACGGTGCCAAGTGATACTCACTAAAATTTTTTGGTCCGGATCCCACTCAAGCCCAAAGCTTCAAGTCTAGAGATGAACCTGAAATCAAGCAGATAATGTTAGAGGGGGTCGGGAGGGTATCTCGGCGTAGTCCTTTCGATGCTCAACTCAGAGACGTGAACGAATAAGAGAAAGAGGGGCTTGGGCGCCTCTCAAAATGAAAGTGAATTAATTGCAAATGTAAAGAGCAAACCCGTATTTATAGTAGGCAAAGTTGGAGACCACGAACACCTTTGTAGGGGACCACAAACGTGTAGTTCATGCGCCTTTCCTTTAGAGCTCGCCCTCCAAAGACAATCCAAGACACAAAACAAAGCTTACCACCCTAGAGCTCGTCCACCCTAGGGGTCGCCCGCCTTAGGGGTCGCCCACCCTAGGCGAGTCTCTCCTCCACTTCCTTCTTCTACGCTCTCCATATACTCTTACACATCTGCATTCCAAATTGTCATAAGCTTTTGACTTACCTTAGAGACCTCATGTCTAAGGTCCAACTTGATGGGGCTCTCCTTCACCCCTTGGGAGTCAACATATACCTTCTTTCATAATTCTCTCATGGGCCAACTATACCCCTTAGAATGAGACTCGGACCTTAGTCTTGGGTTATGGGCCTTCATTGGGCTCAAGCACGTGATGAGCCCATTCATGGGATATCAGATCGTACCGTTTTTTATTGTATTAACATGTACAAGACCGTTACTTTGAAGACTCTAAGAAAGTTATTCAACTGGTCCGATCTCAAAGCATCTAGTCATTCAACCACTCACACGTCAGAGAATGAGAATGATGCATGACTTAATATTATTTAACCGTTTATACTACTACATAATTTTGAAAACAGTTGAATGTGATATCTTCAGATAGAAGCCACACACTTTTAAAAGAATTCTACCCACCATATCAGAACATATTGCTAACTCACTACAAGAAAAACGGCCAAAGACAACGCTTTTTCCGCGTTGTTAATGTCCCCAAAAAAGCGTTGTCGTAGCCAGTGTTGTAAAAGACCACGCTCAAAGACAACGCGGAAAAAGCGTTGTCGTTTCTGGAAAAGACAACGCTTTTTTAAGCGTTGTCGTATCTAAAAACGACAACGCTTTTTCCGCGTTGTCTTTGTCACAAAAAAGCGTTGTCGTAGTTCAAAAGCTTTTTAAGCGTTGTCTTTTTTAGAAACGACAACGTTTTTTCCACCTATGACAACGTTTAAAAAGCGTTGTCTTTTCTCAAATAAAAAACAAAAAAAATATAATTCACAAATTTTCAATATTATAAATCACTCAATATTCAAAATTTTTGAAAATTAAATCTAATATACAATATTTCAATTTTAATATTATTATAAATCATTCAAATATAACAAAAATCATTCAAATTTAACAAATAATCGAATTCTCCATGTTCATCTTGGTCATGTGCGCTATGCTTTCTGCCTCAAACCGGAGTCGACGATCAGACCAACTCTCAGAATGCTAAATCCATTTGGAGGACTGGGAATGCGCTGAACAATAGCAACAAACATAAATAAAATTTCAAAGCCATGGTTATAAGTTGATGCATATGATCAGCAACAAAGAGATTAGCAAAAAAAACTTGATATCAAATTATCAACCAACCTCCCATGATCTCATTGATCTCTCGCTCTTCTCTGCCCATTAGGTACCCTTTGTACAGCTCATGGTTGATATCTGAATAGTTCATCCGCCACAAAGACCAAGCTGTAGCACATTTTATACCTAGAATCAAGACAAAAGTAGCACATTTTATACCATCAAAAAGGGCTATGCATTAATATCATTCTCCACACGGCAGGCAGACACCATCAAATTCCTCAAGGCCGAAAGAATGCAACCTAAAGTATTAAGAATCATACTCAAACTATAACCTATATTTGGGGTTTAAAAGGTAAACCATTTCAATTCTTACTACAGTTAGATCCGGGTATGTTTTATTGTTCACTTTCAAATATTGTTCAAAGTATGGGAATTCTCCAACCTGATTCATTTTCTGTGGAAACAGGGAGCATAGATTTTTCCTTCCATGATCATCAAATATCTTTTCCAACGGTATGTCTTGAAGAGCAACCAATGTCGTCTCAAGCATGTCAAGATCGGCTTGGTTCGAAAAAGTAAAAACCGGCAATGCCTGCAAAAGTTTAGAAGTTCCAAGCTTAAATGAGACCAATCAAAACATATGCTATGCTCTTAACATGTATTATGAGACCGGATGCGCTTAAGAGCAAGTAGAGAAAGTTACCTTCACTGAGCAGCACATAATGGCATCCGAGTAATGCCAAAGATCTTTGAGAAGCAAGCTGTTACCTTCACCGCTAAATTTGAGCAGCTCAGTACCCATATAGTTTCTACCAAGATAAAGAAAATGGGTAAGTTAAACAGTTGCAATAAAAATACAACATGATTGTAAACAGATATTTGCTCCATTAATATGTTAGTTATAATAGCATAGACGGATACAGAAGCCACGACTTGAAAACAAACAATTTAAGTAGGCTGGGTACTTTTTCCATAAAAGAAAAAGTAGTTTCGATTTTTGGCTACAAATGTAACAGTAAGAATGTTTTTTTTTTGTTTTTTTTTCCAAATAATTTTTAGGGAAAATCTAAAACTGAAGGCTAGAATTTCATGCTTTTTTGCAAGGACGCCTGCGTTCAAATCTCACTTATGTTTAATTGTTTTAGATCCTAAATCCAAAATACTGGTTCATCAAGTGGGAGAGTTCAAGTTAACAGCCACCATATTGGAACTCAGTTAGGTTATATTCCTATAAAAGTAAAGTCGCCTTGCAAATAAAATCATACATAAATCTTTAGAAATATGGCATTCAAATATTGTTCACTTTCAAATATTTTTGTATAAATAGTTGTTGAGACAAAACACAGCACCCTCAGTCCAAATAAATTTGTCCTGCCTAAAGGGTTTTGACCATTCCTTGAAACATTATTAGCAAGGTACAAATACAGTGAAACAGACTACAACCTACAAATATAGAAACAAACTTAAATACCTCGGAATCTTGAGACTTAGCAATATCTACAAGGATCTTTGCAGCTGGATGTATAATATCAAGAAGCTTCATTATGGTAGCTCCATCATATGAAATGGTGGTGTTCCCTTTCTCATCATGGATCAACTTGTCCATGCCTCTTGGACCAAGAGTGGTCCTCACAACATCAGCAACAGCCATACATGCATTTATGTTGCTTATTAATTGTGGCTTCCCCTGAGATGTATCAGTCCCTTCCTTAAGCAGTATGATTTGGGGTTGCTATAATTTATCACCATCACCACCAAATAAAATAAGCTTTTAGTGCAATGCAAATGATGAATAGAGAAAACAAAATGATATTTCTTATACAATCACAAAAACAAGCATGAACTTGGATACTTTTCCCCTGTTTACACAAATCCAACCATAGGAAAATTTTGAAAATATTAAGCCACCGTACGGCTAGCAAACTTCAAATTCTGATAGGTACTCCCTGTTGCATGAAGTTGAATAATTTACAAAACACTTGAAAGCACCAACTTTCAAATTATTAATGAAACACCATCTCAAAAATTCCAAAAAGAAATAATGTGATTCTAAAACACAAAAATGTGTTGATTTGGATCAGTGGAAAATATAACTCACTCCATGTGACTCGTTCTTTAGTTTATTTAATCAAAAAAATCTGATGATAACAAGAAAAAAATGTAAAAACTGGATTTATCGTACTAACATTGAGCATGCCTCATTTATCGGTGAAAAGTTTCCTTCCTGTTCATTTCCAGCAATATAGCTACAGAAAAGAAATTAAGTTAGTAACTAAGTTGATGAAAATGCAGCATAGAACATAAAAAAGTGAGACCCTTATACGTACACTGTACCAGAACATTTGCCCTACCACGCCACATCCTTTTGTTTCTCATCTTTCATTTTGTCAATGACCCCACCTCCTAAACCAGCTATGGGCAACTCAGTCCTCCAACCATCTCTTCTAAGTTTTTGCAGAAGCTAACTTCTATGAACAATACATGCAACAAGGTCGAAACCGAATTCCAGATTCGTCAGCCGATAGTGTAAAAATCATATTTAATTCATTTCTCATTCAAAAATAGTTCTATAAATTGGAAATGAAATCTAACTCATTTTGATACATTTCATCTTCATAAATATTTTCCAAATAAAATCATCTAATAAGCCTAAATCTATCTGCAAGAACACACCTGAAACGCAGACATTATTTTTTTTTTGCAGATTGGAGCGAGTTCAGTAGAAAATTCATATAAAATTCATTTTACATCCGAATGAGTTATAACTGGCGGAAAATCAAAGAAAACACAATTATCTACAAGTTTTATGTGAATTTCAACCTCAAAATATGCATTGATAAATACCAGATTTCGAAATGACAGTAGGTGCAAAAAATTATTCTTCATACAGTGCAGTTTCAAAAAAATGGGCATTTCTCTTTAAATTTTAATTCAAATGACCTGTTTTCAGTGCCAAATCAAAGACAACACAGAGCACTACAAATTTTTTTCATAATGCAGATTCAGAATCTATACTATTCAAGTTCATTCTACTTAATTTCTAAGCTACACGAGCGCTAAAGCTGCTGTCAAAGCATGAGAGCAATCAGATCAATTCTTCAGCGCCAATATCTGCAAATTATTCTCGAAACTGTTCAAAACGTGATATATATTCTAACCAAAATAGATCATTTATGTCATTAAAAGAACTCTTATTTTATGTTAATTGTGAAATGCTCAAGTTTAACTATTGTATGCAAATATACAAATTAAAAATGAAGTTGAAATATTATAAATTACCCGAGAATGAAGTTTCTGATCAAGCACATGAAAAATCTTGGGCCCAATCCTCTACAAAATCCGGCCACACCACTGTCAGCAAACAAATTTTTTTACCACTTATCTAACTGTTGGTTTTTTCTCATGCCCCATCACCTGGAGTACATCGAGTCAATGTTATAAAATCGAAAGACCTACTGGAATGTGGTCCCAAATTTATAAATAAATCTTTTAAAATAACAGAATACCAACAGCCGAAAAATTTGAATATATTTGGAACCATGGGATTTTTCAGTGCAAGTTTAGGCATCAAAAAAAATTGTTACAAACAGATAAATGATTATTAATGCCATGCATATATGAAATGACTTAAGAGTTATTATGTAATGGCCAATAAAAAGTGCACAAAAAATTAGGAAACATTCAGAATCAGCAAAGTTGAATATGTGCTGCAACAGAATTTGAACGAGTATGCATCACCATGGAGGATATCACTTACATGCATAGTGTGTGTCTTTCCACTACTTGTAACACCATAAGCAAATACTATTCCTGCAAGACAGCGAATCAGTGTTAGTTTGCAGAAACTTGTGACTAGTGTTGTCATCCACCTAAGCCATAAAGGTCAACAATGTGAAAGTCTAGGGTGCTTTTATTACATTTAATCCATCGCTAACTGTCACCACCATGAAGCCTACGTTGTGGATTAGCATCACTTGACAGCATGGTTATACATTTATTCATCATAGTCCGCAAGTACATCAGAAGCAGTTCATATCACAAATAAATGATGTAAAAGTAAAAATAGCCAGTTTAGCATACCATTTACACCTTCCATTGCAGCCTTAACAACAGGTCGAGCAGCTATGTCATACCCTTCTGGAGTGCTTGCGTCAGATCTAAATACCCTATATGTTATAGGAAATCAAACAAATAATATGTCAAATTCCCTAGTCAAGTAAATAAGACGCCAAAATCATAATTCTGGCAGCATGGTACGCCATTCATTAGTGTATATTTATTTCAACTCCCCATAAAGTATTCATAGTTATAGTGCCAAAATCTAAAATTAACCACACAGAAGAAGATTGAATGCGAGTTAAGAGTACATATATTCTCGATTAAAACAGAAACAAGTATGAAATAGGCAAGGAGGTCAAACCAAATCCATAGGCGGTAGTCGGATTATATTCATTCCGCAAAATCTTGTCATCACCTGCATACCACGCTATCTCATCACCTCGTTGGTATTCTCTATCACTGCCATCATAGAATGCAAGTAATATGAATTAATCCTGCCAATTTTTCCCACCAGCCGCAGCTTCCTCCATTTCGCAAAATTTGAAATTTAGTAAATCCATTGAGATCTACAATTTTCCAAACTCACCTCAAAGGTCGAAATCGTATAGTAACTAGTATGCTATCCCCTGATCTCGATGTCATCTCGAGTGGCTCCCCAATCAGCTGCTCGTCCATCGCAGGAAAACCAACAGGAGATCGATCACTATATCTTTGGGAACGATCTCCTCCACTTCCGCCAGGCGTCATTGATCTAGAACCATACGCGCCGCCTCCTGCTCCATTACCCGAACCACCATAAAACGAAGTCGCGGAGGAAGAGCAAGACCGCTGCATCAAGCGAACATTCACAAATGAAGACGAAGAAGAAGTCGAAGAGTACGAGCTCGAAGGCTTCAAAAGATGGAATGGTGAGCTGCTCCTCCCCCTGGAAGACGAAGCCGCCATTGCTGGAATTCAGTCAAAAAAGCAATCGGCACTGTGATAGTATTCTCAAAAATCAATCGGCTTAGGGTTCAACCAATTTCTCTCGAAAGTTTTGCCCGATACCTTTATTAGGTTATTTTTCATTATATTTATTTATTATATTATAAAGAAATAAATAATAAAGAATAAATAAAGAATAAAGAATTAAAAAAAATCTGAGTCTTACTAAAAAAAACACGCTAATCCACAACGCTTATTTATAAGTGTTGTGGTTGACACAAAAAGCGTTGTGGTTGACTATAAAATGTAAACAAAGACAACGCATTCTTGTAAAAGCGTTGTGGTTTTGTTTTTAACAACACTTACTGTAAAAAGCGTTGTCTTTTCACTGTTGTGGATGAACATTTTTGTTGTAGTGACTGTTAATGCGCAAGGGGGGACATACAAGGAGATTGTCTTTAAATTAACTTTCATAAATTCTTTGTGTCACCTATTTTCTTACTACATTTTCTTAATATCTATTTTGTTGATTAACTTCATTTGAGTACGTATCGTTAACAAAACTACTGAACCGTTTTCGCACACTCTTTATAGTCTAGTTGTTTTCGTGTGTTGAGAAAAATTAGATCTTGTATAATGTACACTATAAAGATCGATCACAAGAAAATTTGGTATATTAGAGTAAATTTTAAAAGTGTTATTCACCCTACTTTAAACACTTTCCCGATCCTAACAGAAAATATTCTCCATAATCAGTGCCTTGTCGTATAAGAATTTGTTAAATTATTCAATAGTTTTTTCTCTATGATAAATATGTGGCCGTTTAAGATATATTTTCGAGGTTAAACTATGATATAATTATACATTAACGGTTACTTTTATGAAGATAAAATCACATAAAAATATGGTGGAAACCGTTTGTTTCATTTGGAAAAAAATGAAAACATTTTCCAAAATTAAAACGGACACAGGCTTATAATAGTTTTTTGGAAAACAAACTCAAATTGATCGAGCATATATATTCCGGGAAGGAAATTTATATTTTGACAAATGAACAATTCTGCTATAGACGGTCTCATTTATCTATATTCATTAGACATATCGATTCGATACATAATTGCAGTAAAATATAATATTTTTGACATAAAAACAGCATATTTTCATGGGCAGTGTCTGGTCAGATAGGAGATTTATTTCACAAATTGATTCGTGAGACAGTCCCATAATAATTTTTTTTTGTTATTGAAATTTAGTTTATTCAGAATCAACGTACCGAAAATAATTCAGAAAAAATAAAAATACTTTGAAATAATTTTCTCTAAAATATGGTAAGGAATAATTCGAAACAAAAGATATTGACCATAAAGCTAGAACTATGAAGTTTCCAGATAATTAATTTAAATGATTTCACGAGATTTTCACCTTAAATACAATAAATATTTATCCATCTAATTCTGCGATCTTCCAATTAAAGATGAAGATAAAGCATATGAAACGTAAATAAATCGATATATTTCCATTATTAAAGAGGATCCATGTCACTTTAAGTACTAATTAACTTACGAGTAAGTCGCCGTACAAACTCAAATCACGTGTAAGAATCATATCCTTAAAACCCATCACAACTTGTTATCAAAAATAGCAAATTCATACTCGGAGTTTATATATTTTAGATTTTCGTCCTACATGTCATCAAAATCTGGTGTTGACGTGATGAGTTGAGTTTTTTTATTTTTTTTTAAAATTTTCTCGTTGGAGTGGATGTATTTTTAATTGGATATATTGCGACCTAACACTGGATGTTGTCAAAGTGTAAATACTTCAATAAAAAAATGACTAAAGTGAAAATAAAAGAAAAAATTAAAGTTATTGAACTAAGATCAAATTTTTATAATTTAGAGGACCAGAAATCAAAACATGACAACTAGGAATTGATATTTTATCCTTTTTATAAAAAAAAAACAAATAAATTTAATACCAAAGATTTATATGGACAGGCTTTAATATGTTTGGTAAGTTATTACATGTTAATAATACATGTCCGAGAATAACTTTGTTATCTTCGAAATTAGCTATATATATATAATGTCATGCAATTAATTAAGGTAGATTGAGATATGTTAACGTATTGGTGGCATTCATTAATCAATTATTATTCTTGATTCTTTTGATCTCTATATAAGCAGCAACATCCTCTATACAGACAATTAACTCTCAAAGATATTCCTAACAAAAAAAGGTACGTAGTGTTGGCTATGGAGAAGCTAGAACAATGCCACTCCGGGGCCTCGAGTATCTCCGCAACAACATCGCAAGATTCTCCTCCCAAAAGCAGTGGATCGATTGATCAGAAGAAGAGGCTGCAGGAGCCGAAAACGACGTCCCCTGTGGTTCTAGATCTGAGGCTGGCCAGTGAAGAGTTGAGAAACCCCAAAAATCTCCAACTCAACCTCTTCAACTCATCCTCAAACGAGAAGCAGTCCGCGGAGTCGAAAACGTTTACGTGTAACTTTTGCAAGAGGGAGTTTTCGACTTCTCAAGCATTGGGAGGCCACCAGAATGCCCACAAACAAGAAAGGGCCATGGCTAAACACCACCATGCAGGGGCTGTGGAGATCGGCAGAGCATCGCCTTTTGGCCATTACTTCTCACACAACCCTAATTATTTCTATGGTAGTAGATCACTTGGGGTTAGGGCAGAATCAATGATACACAAACATTATAATTCTTACATTAATCCATGGCCATCTTCGTCACCTAATTACGCCTCTCTTCTTTCTAGGGCTTATCTCATAAGCCCAACTTCTTCATACCACAGAATGGAAAGTTTTCCCACACTGCCTCAAAATACTAATGGATTACTAAATCTCGAAACCCTTGATTTTGGGATTATCAACTCCAAGCAGCCTCTTGACACAGTAGTGAGCAAGGAGAAACAAGGACTACTCAAGAATCAGGGATTCAAATTCGAAAACGACGATGATTCCAAGCTCGATTTGAATCTTAAGCTGTGATAACTTTTTTGTGCTTGTTTCATTGTTTTAACATCGATCTTTATATTGCATGCTTTTTTTGGATTCAAGTTTATGTTAGTATAGACTTATTATAGTGCCCCTTATAGTTTTCGTAATGAAATACATATTTGTTTAAGAAAGCATGCATTATATTGGTGCATTTAATTCATGGTATGTATATATATATATATATATATACACACAAAAAAATTCCGTATATCCCATCTTTGTAAATCAATTTTTCTATATTTGTCTTATGATTGCTAATATTGATATCCGAAACCTCCTGTGACTGCGAAATTTATAACGTTGTGAAGATACTCTTTATTTCATTAAGGATGATTTACTTAGGGCACCATTATCCATATCTATATATATATCCATATAAAAGTAGAGTTTTTGTCAAAAATAGTAGTTTTCGCCAAAACATATATACTATAAAAGGAAATAATTTTTACATTAATTATATTCATCTACAAAATCTAAAATTATTTTCAAAACTTTCCAAAATCATATTAAAATTTAAATTAAAAGTTTTGAGAATATAAAATAAATTAAAATATATGCATCGATTCTGACATTTCATTAATTTTTATTTATTTTTAGTTTATAAATAATTGATATATTTTTAAAAAATAACAAAATTCATAATTATTTATCATATATTTATGTGATTATATTTATTTTAAAATAATATTTAAAAAATAATATTAATATATTTGCACAAGTGATCAACATAATAAATATTATCAATAAATAATCACCAACTATATAATAAAGAATATAAATTTTTACAAATAATAAAAAATATAATAAATAATTAGATTAGTCGTTACGAATTTTAATAATTACATAAATAAATAAATATTATCAATAAATGTTAAAATAATTATTTAAAATATTACTAATTTAATTTTAGTTAATTTTACATATATGTGTGTATGAAAATTTTCGATATTGGCATATATATGAAAATTTTCGGTTCAAAATATGATATTTGATTGGATATTTCAAATTTTAAAATTTGATTGGATGTTTTAATATTTTTGGTTTCGTATCTATATAAAATCAGAGTTGTCAACTATATATATTCCTCTAAAAAATTAATGCTAAATAAAAAAATAGTAAATAATTCTATAAATGATATCGTATCGGTTTAAAATTTGAAATTTGATCGACATTATCGCTAATTTTTAATTCAGTTAATTTATTGTGTTTTGTGTGTTTGTGTGTGTGAAATTTTCATAAATATTACATATGATAATATATCAATTTTCGGTTCAAATTTGAAATTTAATTGATGTTATCACTAATTTTTAATTTCAGTTAATTTATTTTGTCCATATATATCTAATGTGATCACTATTCTTAAATTATAGTTATTTTTTTTGTGTTCATATATAGATATGTATTGAAAATGACTGGATGTAATCAGTATTTTTAAATTTCAATTAAATTTTTTGTCCATATATGTAAAAATTTCTGCAAATCACATATTTAATAATTTACCATTTTTAGTAAAAATATTTAAATTTGATCCGATGATATTAATAATTTTTTATTTCTGCTAATTTTTTAATTCGATGTATATGTGTAAATTTCGATAAATACTATATATAACAATGTACCAATTTTTGATTTCAATTTTTAAATTTGATCGGATGTTATCGCTACTTTTTAATTTCAGTTAAATTTTTGTGTCTATATATATATATATATATTAAAAATTTCATAAATGCTATATATGATATTGTACCAATTTTTTGTTCAAATTTTAAATTTGATAGGATATTATCAATAATTTTTAATTTCATTTAATTTTTTTGTTTTGTGTGTATGTGAAAATTTCCATTAATGTTTAATGAAAAATGAACCTCAATGTGTGTTTCTTGATTCATTTTCTTGTTTTTGTAGTGTATATATATACTCAAATCCCTTTTAGAAGATGTCATTTTTTTCAATAAAAAAATGAATCTTAATTTTTGCTCCATCCAGTTTAATTTTAATATTTTTTTCTGCATTTGCAGCGTCCAGCTTAGTCTTGCTCGGGTTTTGACTGATTTAAAGCACTTAAAATCTTATGTAAAACTAAAATCTTCAGGCATCAGATTCTTCTTTACCTTTCTTCTTAAAATCTTATGTAAAACGAAGCCTATTCCTGAGTTGTTCCCTGAAAAAGGTGTAAAGGCCTTCAGGAGGTTGGTCAGCCCGGCCTAGGGGACAAGGAATAAGAATTGAATAGGAAGGGGGGATGTTACCCATAGCCCGGAGCTCTTCTCTAGACTCCGGGCGAAGGGTGCTGGTAAACTGAGTAAACCAAGGACCCTCAGGGTTTGGTTTGGGCAAGACTGTAAGGGCGGTAGTTTGACTTACCTTGGTTTTGCCCTTGTCCTTAGAAGCCCCAGCCTGGGATTTCTTAGGACGGGAGGAAGATGGAGCCATAGTCATCAAGACAGAAGAAGTAACGGGGGGAGGAGAATCATGGTGTAAGGCCGCGGATTCTACACTAGGAGAGCCGTGCGCGGGCGTTAGCACCAGAAGTAGAAGATGCAGATTCTGACATTTTTGGGAAGAAGAAAAGGTAAAAGAAGGGAAAACTGAGTATTAGATAGAGTAGAAACTTACACGAGAGAGATGGAGCACGAACGAAGACTGTAAGAAATAAGCTGGAAATGCAGAATCGCCGGAGCCGGAGAAAATTAGAGGAAAGGAAGGTGTGAACAGAGAAAGTAAAAAATGAAGAAGGGGGTTTTGTATTTATAGGTGGAGAAATTAAATCCAGGCTGTGGATTTAAAGATGATCGGATGGTGAGGGTGAGCCTGGGAAGTCGGAACAGGCAGGGTAATGATGATAACGGCAGCTGAAAGGACCGGTAACGTCCACTGACCCTTGCCCGTTACTTCAAATTCTAGAGTTGACGTCACCCCTAGCATAATTTTGAAATTTGAAAAATATATATTGCTCCCGCCTAGTGAGATAGACGCATCAAGGCCATTAGCCAGGACAACGAGCAGGGCTCTAGCCCGACTATTTTTGAGAGAAGTGGTGATACCTCGGGAAGCCAGGGGTATCAGGGCTACGCAAAGCCAGGGGTATCAAGGCTATGAGAAGCCACTACCCTGAAATTGCGGAGGCATTTTCTCACTCTAAGGCCTATAAATACCGTACATCAGGTATCAGTAAAGGTATGTTCATCTAAAATCCTAAAATCACTATACTCATTTTGCCTAAAAAGCACACTCTATTTTTGAGTCTGACTTAAGCATCGGAGTGGCCCCGCCGAAAAATCTTTCGGCACCCCACTAACGTGCTTTCATTTCTTTTCCTTATGTGTAGATCATCTTGATCAGGAAAGGACAAATCACATATCATTCTCATTAGCCCGGTTATCTCGTCAGGTTCACTTCACTACCCTGACAGCTCGGGCACTCGGTTTAGAAAACCATCATCAAATATGATATGGCAATTTCCCATTTCGTATCTGTATATATTTGTTTATGAAACTTGACAGATGAAAGAAAAGTAATACGGGTTTTGGAAGTTGGATTAGGGTTTTTTGTTATAATGCATAAATATTTCTTGCATAAATAGCAAGATGAAAAGGGGAATATCAACTATTCATGGGCTTGATAACTTTCCTACGGAAACTCAAGAGATAGAGTGACCGGTTTAGGAGTTGAAACGCGTGATGAGGGGACCAATGCGATGAAGGAGGATGAAGAAAATGAGGTAAACTCCACACATGAACAATCACGACGTTCAAACTCATTGGATTCATAATCTAATAAAAGGAAGAAAGCGAAAAAAGGTGATTTGGTTGAGGTTGCTGGCATGATCACCGCATCTTTTCAAGAGTTCGTGGCGAGCAAGAAGAAGGAAGAAAGACCAAGCGGTATTGAAATACACGAGGTTGTCTCTAGCATAACTGGACTTACAGACACCAAAGGATTTAAGGCGATCCAAAAATTGATGAATGGTGACGTTGAAAATTTTAGATTATTAAAAGAACTTTCGGATGAGGAGAAAAGAAAATGAGTGCATTTTCTCATTAACTAAAGATTATTGTATTTGTTTAGAAACTAACAAGTTAAAGATTAGATGTTTTTTTGTTGATGTTTTGGTGTTACGACTCACGACTATTCTAGAATTTGGATTTGATATTTTAGCTTATGAGGATGAATGCTACATCTATTTTATTTGTTTGCTTTGTGAAAAAAAATGTTAATATATACTTTATTAAATGTTTGTTTATATACATGTTCTTGTCTATTTAATTAAATAAGACATGAACTCTATTTTATTTTGAGTTTCATATGGTTACTATGTTAATATAATAATTATTTTAATTTAAAAATATATTTTTTGAATATTGGATATGTGTTAATATAATTTTTTTGATTAATATATGTTACTAAATTTTGACTTTATTGTAGAGTTATTGCACGAAAAATATTTTTTTATGTTACTAGTATGATGAAAAAGAAATTGAAGTTTAATATTATTAAGTGTTATATATTTTTATTTTCGAAAAACATAAATATTTTGTTTAAAATTTATTATGTTAATTTAGTATTTAATCCAATGAAAATAAATAAAGTTAAATTTATATTATTTTAAATTGAACATGGTTATTTTGTAATCATAATACTAATTTTATTTTCAAAATATATAAAGAATAATATATTAAACTTTTCTATTATTTGAAATTCTTAAATTTTTTAAACAAACAATATATTTCTAATCAATGGATTTAAAATTCCACTTTGAAATTTTATTTTATTCCAAGCAAGAGATTTAATAAACAATGGATTCAAATCAATGGATTTTCAAATCCATTTATTTGAAATCCACTCTCAAATCAAATACCTCAATCCAAGCACAACCTTTATATTATAATGTACCATATATTTTTTTTCAAAATTTGAAATTTAATAGAATGTTATCATTACTTCTTAATTTTTGTTATTTTTTGGTGCTATAAAAATTTTCATAATTGATATAAATAATAATCTATCAATTTTTTATCCAAAATTTGATCGGATATCACTATTTTTCAATTTCAGTTAATTTTTGTTGTATCCATGAATATGTTAAAATTTTCATAAATACTATAAATTATACATTAAGTTTTACTTAACATAACCAATGTAATGACTTGATCCGTCTCAAAATATATGTTGCACTTAAATATACTGATGTATCATTTTATAATTATGTTATGATTTTGAGTGGTATTGTTACTTACTTACTTTTATATATTTAGTTCTCACTTATCTTTATCATATTAAATAAATATAAATGTTTTTTTAATAATATTATGTTTTCAAACTTTTAAAAGGGTATCGTTACGAATTTTTGGTATAATGACTATTCGTAAATCAATATTAAATGTATAATAATTAGAAACCCGATATAAATTTTTTTAACATATTCTTAAAAATAATTAAAAATTTTAATTTATTATAATACTAATACTCTGTGCATCGCACGGGTGAAATACTAGTACTCAACAGAGATAAGGATGTCAACGTTTCGAGTATAGACCCGACTAAGCGGATTCGGGACGGGTCCCGGGGTTTGGCCAAACCCCCGTCTCGACTGCCAATATATATATATATATATATATAATATTAATAATATATGATTATATTTTTATACTAAATAATTAATACTTTTTACATAATTTGAGTTTATAATATTTTTGCTTTGAAATGAATTTATTTCATATATATATATATAATATTAATAATATATAATTATATTTTTATACTAAATAATTAATATTTTATACATAATTTGAGTTTATTTGAAATGAATTTATTTTCATGGATAAGTTTGCTTTAAATACCCAAATCCAAATATATTTTTGCATTCAGTCTTTGTCAGAAAAAAAAAATGTTTGAACTCCTTGATCCACACAAAAATATTTCTGCACTTCCTGAGCCCACATATTTTTTTACAGGTAAAAATCAGTACAAAACATTGAAAATATAGTACTAATATATGATATTGGAGTAATAACTGGTTTAGATCTGGTACAAAATACAAAATTTGAGCAAATTTATTTATATCAACACTTGCAAAACATGCTTGGATACTCAATAATCATATATTAGTACCAGATCTAAAACAATTGATACTCTAATATCATATATTAGTACCATATTTCTAATATTTCGTACCGTCATTCAATTTAAAAAAATATGAAATTAATATCAATACTTGCATACATATTTAGTACTCAAAATCATATATTAGTACCAAATATGAAACAATTTATGCTCAAAATATCATGTACTAATAATGTATTTTCAATGTTTATGTTTGAGTTTGGGAATTTAAAGAAAATTTACTCTTAATTAGTCATTATGATATGTTTAATATGAAAATATAGCATTATATTTTTTGGTTATTAATCATTAATTAAATATAAGTTGATGAATTTTAACTTGTAAAAATATTTTTTGTCCTAAATATTATCAATATAAAATTGAAATTAAATTTAATGATTTTTCTTAATTTTTAATGTAACGCCCGAAAAATCCATAAATCCACTCACGAATATTAAAGGGATTTTAAATGAATTTTAAAAGATTTCATTATATTTATTTTGCGTGAGATTTAATGTTCAAAACTAAGTTTTGGGATGGTTAAATATTATGTTAAATAATTTTAATGGTTTTATGTATTTTATTTATGAGATTAATAGTTATGATAAAAATTTTCTGTTGTTTAATAGTTGCAAGTTAATTTTATTGATTTCAAATTTGAGATTAATTCTGGACTGAGGAACAAGACTAGCCTTTGAATGAGGTTAAGAAAATATTTCATGTTTATTTTAATTTTAGAGTTGGTGCAGTGTTATTTAAATATTAAGGAAAGAAAATTTTAAAAGTCTGTGTTTGCAACTAATGAGCCGAATTCTAAGCCCATTAGGTTTGAATAGCTTGAGCGTGTAATTATTTCCTCAAACTTCTTCTCTCAATCACACGCCGCCTACCCTATTCCCCTCTCCCTCTTCACATCCAAAAACCTGCACCAAGGGTAAGTAGAAACCTCTGTTCTCATCCGTTCGAGAATAGAATTTCTACCAAAGTATCAATTATCCCCAACATACAACGATTGGAAAAGTTTTAAACGTTTTTGAAACATTCAATCAAGAATATATGTATTTTGATATGAAAAACATGTATGTTGATATGTATGTAATGTATATTAAATTGATTTTAAGAGATTTTGAAGAGCATGCTGTAGAACTGTGAAACGTAAATCGTTTTTTATGTTGTTTTGGTGTAAATATTTTTGAGAAATATGTTAAAAAAATTTTGAGATTTGATGAGAAAATATGTTTGAATCTGAAAATTTTGGTGTGTGTATTTTGAATGAAAAGTTTTGATGCAAATCTTTTGAATATGGATGCTTTTGGGTGAAATTTTTTTGAATTTTTGAAGTTTTCACGTGTTTAATCATAATTTTCAATGGGTAAGTGAGTAAGATTGAAAAGAGATCGAAAAAGACCGAAAGAGGACACAAAAATTGGGTTTTTGGTACCCTGCGCCGCTGGCTACGTGCGCAGGCAGCAACCCAGGTGCAGGGGCGCGCAAAAATGCACACCTCGAGGTCTACCCAAATGACATTTTTTTGTATGTTTTAAGTTCTAAATTTATGATTATGATCTTTTAATGTGTTTTAAGTATTTTTAAGAGTTCCTATGCAAAAAGTTTCAAGTTTTGATGTCAAGAACAAGAAAAACAACTCACGTGGATCGGTTTAGTTATGTAATGCATTCTATGTTAATATATTATCACGAAAGCTGTAGTAACCCAAAACCCATTTTAAGATAATAATATGTTAAACATGATTAAGGGTTAGTAATTAACCAATTTCGGGGCTTAACCGGATTTCAGAACTAAGAATTGGACTTTCAATATTTGAGCCAGTTCGGACGGTCCGAAAGGACTTCGGATGATCCGAACTCAGCAACCGGGGGCTCCGAAGAATGGCTTGTTGACTTTGAAGTTAAGGCGCGTTCGGATGGTCCGAACCAGGATTGGACGGCCCGAACGACCTTGTGCCAAGCAGACAGGATTACTCAGCCATGGATTTTGACAAGTGTCAGATTTAAGACACTTCGGATGGCCCGAAGTGGCGATCGGACGGTCCAAACTCAAAGTGTCTCGCATGCAGACAGTGAGTTGGATCGGACGATTCGAAACCGAGTTCGGAGGCTCCGAACATGACGGGAAATTTTCCTACAAATAGGGCTCATTTGATTTTATTTTGAATTACGAATTTCGAGTTTCCTTCTTCAGTTATATAGTGTGAGATGCACTTGAGGGTCCTATCGGTTATAATAGAGGTTCTGAATAACCAAGGAGAGGTTATAGTCATCCGGGACTAACGTCACCAAAGGGCTTACTACGGACGAAGGTATGGTCCGGGAATCTATTTAAGTTTTGGGAGTACTTATTAGCTTAGTTAAGGCTTATAGAACTTGTGTAGTGATACGATCAACTTTTGAATATAGGCTTGGAACCTAGGATCCTACTAAGACTTGAACTAGCCTAGAGGTATGTACACATTGACTGAGATTGCCAGCGAGTATACATGTTTATATGTTGCATTTATTTGGAATTATTATGTGGCATGATGTATGTAACACCCTGATTATATCTTAATTGAGCTTATTTGAGATAATCAGAGTTTTCAGAAGTCGAGGGCCGTTTTGATATTTATCAGGGTCTATTTTGCAAATTTTGGAAATTTCAAGAACTAAAACGCAAATAGTGTGTGACGACCCTGTTCTTAATCTCTCAAATCAAATAATAATCTAAGGTTCATAAATTAAGGCCAATCATCAAAGCCAAAACCAATTTTTTTTTTTTTTATCTATGTGGCTCGCTCGAGCGAGCCACACCCCTCGCTCGAGCGAGGGCTGCTCGGGTCCAAGACCCCCCCTTGGCTCGCTCGAGCGAGCCTCGGGCTCCGCTCGAGCGAGCTAAGTTCTCACATCTGCTAAAAATTCTGATTTTCTGCTGTACAATGAAGATTTATACTATATAACCTCTTTCAACCAAACCATATGAACAAGAAAAGATGATAACATCAAAAACTCAAACCCAACAAGATCATGTGTTATACATCTCCAAGTAGTAAAAACTATAGACTAAAAGTTCAAGTCTAACAACTACAAGATCAATGTTCTTGTACCAACAAAGTTTGATAGCAACTAACAACTACACCGGATCATCACTTTAAACTCTCACGTCTCGATTCTTTAAGCCCGTCTTTGCCCTGTTCCTGAACCACCTGTTGCCATGCACACATACAAACACGACAACAGCCGGATAACTCCGGTAAGAAACATATTTCCCAGTAAAAGCAACTAACATGAATTTCAAATTATATCAATCAAACTCAAGATATAAAATAGAAGACAATGCATGCTTTAAAACAGGCTTTTCTCAAGAACTCTCTTATTTTATCGGTTGGGATTCCGAGAAGAAGATATCGTAACTAAACCACCGACACTCCCGATCGAGGTGGGGCTACTTATCTTGCTTTCCTAGACTTTGAAGCCACCATACATGTAATTCAGATGCTAGGCTAATACAACCACCCAGGCCATACATATATAGTTCCTCAAATCGTCTAATCGAACGACTCCGTTCATTTCAAAAATCAAAGGATAGGTCTCACAAGATGAATGCAATATAAAACATCATATATTCATTCAACCATATCATAGACACATTCAATAATTCACATAAGAGCAAATAATCAATTAAGTATGTGATTTAGGGAACTCGATACAAACCATCTCGAGTTTTAATCCCATTCAAAAAGTAGTCTACTTTTACCTTTCGATTGTGATGTTTAAGAACAACTTCAAGCTATCCAAATCTGAAAAATAAACAACCACAAGCCTTGTCTCAAAATCTGCATTCCAAACTAATCAAACTCTATTGATGAATGACTTCAAACCTTGCTTCAATCTCTATTGGTTCGAAGGCGATGTTCTTGAGCTCGATGGTCTTTAAACACAATCTGAAATGAAGTTTAAAAATCTCACAACATCAGCTAAGACTCACCAAAAATCACAGCTCAATACAAGATAACAAAACAGACTCGAATCACAAATTCGGGGGCGTAACGGAATGAAGTCGGCAACCGAAACTCAACTTCAACAATTCTAACAATCAAATATATCTCATATCCACCAAAACCAGCAATAAGTCCTCACATATCAGCAGATATACTATCGAATAATAAGCTGGAATCATAAGAACACAATCAATAGCCACTCTTCAACCCAACTTCAATATAACCAAAAATACAAGCTCATCAACCATAGTTCAACACAAATCTGATCTCTGCCATTTTCGAATTCTCAAATCATGATGAACTAAAAGAAAACTTAGATCAAATTGAAGGTCTCGTTGCAAGGATTTCAGAACATTTTTCGGAATCGAATTCGGATAATCGAAACTCAAGATACGACAATTGGAAGATGATGAATGAATTTGGATTCCTTTCTCTTACTTACTCGGTTCTTCTCTGAATTTTCTGATGAGATATAGAAGCATACACGTGAATACATATTTTCATAACAAGTGTCCAACAAAATTTCCAATATTTGTACTTTGGCCCCTCAAGTCCTCAAAATTTGCAATTCAGTCCTCAATTTTTCAATCCATTCAATTTCAATCCTAAATAATTTAAGAATATTAGAATTTAAATCAAAACTCCAAATATTCCCAAATTAAATATTCTCGAATTAAAATTAAATAATTCTGGGCGTTACATAGTGGATTTTATATATTATCTACACTTGTTTTTAAGTTGAAAAGTCTTCACTTTATCCCCTCCAAGCCGTGTTCCACCATTGGAGCGACCCTTTGAGCTTCCAAGCTTCTAGATTTTAGTCCGAGCTCGATCCGGCCGTTGGAAATTATTTCTAAAGGCAGATTAGCGATCACAGCAACGAGAGCTCCGTTATACTGTAAGTATTTCTCCGATCAGACAAGTTTTGTTTTTCGGATGTTGTTAGAATCGATTGAGTTTCGAGTATGTTGTTCTTGGCAGAGTTCTGATCGTTTATTCTCAGTCGGTTTTGAATTTGAACGTCGTTCGGAATTGTTATGATTTTTGGAAGCCTTTGTTCGAAAATTTGGGTTTGAGATTTGTTGGGTTTGAGCTTTTGTTGTGATCTTACCATTGTTATGAGTTGATATCATTATTGTACTGCTGTTTGTATTTCCGGTTTGATCATTTATAGCCGTTATGCCGCCGGTTTGAGTTTTGAGGATTTTGAACTGTGTTTGAGTTGTAGAACTTTGGGCATTGGGTTTGTTCGTTGTTGTTGATCATCTTTTGTCTCCGTACAGATTTGTTTTGGATTTGTCTAGACAGAGTAGCAGCAGTCGATCGTCTAAGAGTTGGACGAAGAATCGGTAAAGAGATTACCTTGAGCCGATATTGTTGTTAGGTTGTATAGTTTCTGATATAACCTTTTTATTGTAGCTTATCCAGAGTTGGAGCTATTGCATTTAAAGGTAAAAGCAATCATTGTTAGTGGGATAGCATACTCGGGACAGTTTGTTCTCGAGTTTCCCTTAAAATCACATACTAGCATCAATACTTGTTCTAGCATGTGGAACCTGTATTTTGTTGTTTATTGAGTGTTATTATATGGCTTAATGTTTTGATGTTTCCATATGCATTCATATTGAGCCAGCATTATTGTTTCAGCGGGCAAAACAGCCCTTATTAGACGTTTGGGAGCTATAATTGAGTGGCCTAGGTCGTAGCCGTTTTGCCTAGTACTAGCATACTCATTATAGTTGCTCAAAGTCTAGAGGAGTGGGATACGTGGCACCACCTCGATTGGGAGGGTCGGTGTGTTGTTTACGTGATCTCATCCTTGGGATCCCAAAAGGTGAGCAGCAACCCCTTATTTATTAGAATTGATATCCCGATTTTAAAGACATGCATATCATTCTTTTTGTTTTGATTATGTTGTCTTGAAAGCATGTTGTTGATATACAACATATATTACTTGTTATGTTGTTTTTACTGGGAATATCTTTCTCACCGGAGTTATCTGGTTGTTGCTTTGTTTTGTATGTGTACTTGGCAACATGAGGGGCAAGAACAAGTCAGCGAAGACCTAGTTAGCATCAAGAGGGAGAGTTAGTGGTGGGACTCGGTTTAGAAGTCGAATCAACATGTTTATCTAGTTTAAGATTGAAGCATGTTAGAACTCGAACTTGTTATATTTTGTAATTCAAACTTGTCCTGTATTCGGATCCTAGTCTAGTATCGAAGCATGTTTGGAATTTTATCGATCTAGACTCCTTGTTGATCTTAGACTTTATGAAAGCATGTTTTGTTATTGCGTGTATTCTCTACACCCCGTTTTGTGTATGTATTTGATGCATGTTGAAAGCAAGCGTGGGAATTTATTTTGCTCGCCTGAGCATTTTCTGCCCTGGCCTCCCGCGTGCACGAGGTAATTCCAGGGGCTCGGGTTTGTTAGCCCGCGCGCGCGCGAGAGGTGTATCTCGTGCGGGCACGAGCCTTCAGCCGAGGCTCTGGTGGCGTAGCCTGCGCGCGTGCGAGACGTCCATCTCGCGCGAGCGCGAGGCGTTCTCTTTAAAAAAAAAATCTAATTGCTTCAATGATTGGTTCTTGTATGCTTAATTAGTTGTTTAGAACCGAGGTCTCACATTAAGTGGTATCAGAGCGATAAGTTCTTGGTTGAACTAGAGTGAGTGGGGTAGATCGAGTCTGCGTGTATTGGCTCCTCGCATGTGATTGAGTTATTTAACTGTTTATTTAATTCCATGCGAGCGTGCTTTATTATCTGAGAATTAATTGAATTACATGCCTATGTGATTTAATTTGTAAAGCATTATCTACTTGAGATATAATTGTTTCTGTTATCGACTGGTATCCGGTATTCTGAGCGGTGGTAAGGGCACCGTTTGTAGCGATTGAGATATCTTGTGTCCTAACCTTTTTATCAGATTGGTCGTTGTCGAGTTATTAACAAAAACTCACCGCCAGTTATTCCTACGACTGAGCAAGCTAGTACTGAAATTGTTTAGATGGATGATACAGCGACTCCTATGGAAACCTTGCTGAAGAGGTTTCAGTCGTTTAATCCTCCTTTGTTGTTAGGTACAGAAAATCCGGTTGACTATGAAAGCTGGTTGGACGACATTGATCAGTTGTTCAATTTCCTTGATTACTCTGACGACCGCCGAACTAGGTTAGTCATTCATCAGCTTCGTGGTGTTGCTAAGAACTGGTGGATCACGACGAAGAGATCCATGGAGAACCGAGGTACAGTGGTTAATTGGTCTCTTTTCAAAACTGAGTTTTATAAAAGGTTTTTCCCTGTTTCGTACCGAAAGGACAAGGGAGACGAGTTTGCCAATCTGAGGCAAGGGAATCTGAACATTGAGGAGTACGTAGCCAAGTTTGATAGTCTGTTGCATTTTGCACCGCATATTTTAGACAATGGAGAAGCCAAAGCCGATCAGTTCATCAATGGCTTGAATCCCGACATCTTCACGTTGGTAAACATTGCTAGGCCCGATACTTTGCAGATGCCATGAATCACGCAAAGGGAGCTGAAGCGGGTTTGTTAAGGCATAGAAGAAATCAAATGGTACCTCAGCAGCAGAGACAGTCTTAGAATCAACCGACTCAGTATCAGAATCAGCCACCTCAGTATCAGAACCAAGAGTAGAGGTATGAAGGTGGAAGCAGTGGCGGAAACAAAAAGGATCAGTACAAAGCAAGAGGGAAACAGTTCAAGAGGTAGGGGAACAGTTCTTCTAGTTCCAGTGGTTCCAAGAAATTCGGTTCAGGACAGAGTTCTAGATCTTCATCTTTGTTCTGCAAAAATTGTGGAGGTAGACACTCATCGGATCAGTGTGTAGGGGTCTTTGGGAACTGCAACACCTGTCAGCAACTGGGACACTTTTCTAAGGTGTGCCCTCAGCGTAGTAGAGATCGAGCTCAGAGTGGGAGTTCATCTAGACCTACAGCTCAGCCTGAGAGACAGTCTTCTTCAATTCACTCCGTCCAGCCTCAGCAGCAGAACAGACAGGGAGGTAATCCTAGTGCAAACCAGCCTCCGAGACAGCAGGCACAAGTCTTTGCTTTGACAGAGGATTAGGCTCAGGCAGCACCTGACGATGTTATAGCAGGTAACTGTTCAATTCTCGGTTATTCTGCTCATGTTTTGATAGATATAGGTGCTTCCCATTCCTTTATCTTTGAGAAATTTGTGTTATTGCATGCTTTTCCTACTGAATTGTTGTCTACTGTAGTGGCTGTTACTTCACCTTTGGGTGGGGGAATTGTTTCTGTAAGATTAGTCAGGAACTGTGAACTCTGTTTTGAGGGAAATTTGTTAGAGTTAGACTGTATTGTACTTGGGCTGTAAAATTTTGACTGTATTGTTGGTATAGATGCTTTAACCAAGTATAGGGCAACTATCGATTGTTTTCAGAAGGTTGTCATATTTAGACCTGAAATGGCAGACGAGTGGAAATTCTTTGGTAAGGGTTCTCGATCTAGGATTCCTTTGATTTTAGTGTTATCTATGACTCGTTTGTTACAGAGAGGTGCAGAGGGATTTCTGGTTTATGCAGTTGATGTACTGAAATCTAGCCTAGCATTGGTTGATATACCGGTGGTTAGAGATTTTGCTGATGTGTTTTCGGAAGAGATTCCTGGATTGCCGCCTATTCGAGAGATCGAATTCAGCATTGATTTTGTGTCAGGTACTCAACCTATTTCCAAAGCTTCGTATCGTATGGCACTAGTTGTATTGAGAGAGTTGAAGGAGCAACTTGAGGATTTGATTGCCAAGGGATACATCAGACCTAGTGTATCGCCTTGGGGTGCTCCTGTTCTGTTTGTTCGGAAGAAGGATGGTGCTATGCGGCTCTGTATAGACTACCGTCAACTGAATCAGGCTACAGTCAAGAACAGGTATCCTTTACCCCGAATATATGACCTTTTTGATCAGCTGCAGGGTTCTTCTGTCTATTCGAAGATTGATTTGAGGTCAGGTTATTACCAGCTAAGAGTGCGAGAGGAAGATGTTCCTAAGACCGCATTCAGAATGAGGTATGGTCATTTTGAGTTTATAGTCATGCCGTTCGGTTTGACTAACGCTCCAGCGGTTTTTATGGGTTTGATGAACCATATATTTCAACGCTATTTAGATGAGTTTGTCATTATCTTCATCGATGATATTCTTATCTATTCGAAGAACCATACTGACCATGCAGAGCATTTGAGAACCGTATTGCAGATTTTGCGGGTGGAGCAGTTGTTTGCTAAGCTGTCTAAGTGTGAGTTCTGGTTAGATCAATTTGTCTTTCTTGGTCATATTATCTCTAGATATAGGATTTCTGTCGATCCCAGCAAGATTGAAGCGGTTATGAATTGGCCTAGACCGACATCAGTGCCTGAGATCCGAAGCTTTATGGGTTTAGCTGGTTATTATCGCTGATTCATCGAGGGATTCTTGTCTATTGCAAAGCCGATTATCCAGTTGACTCAAAAGAATGCGCCTTTTGTCAGGACTGCAGATTGTGAGGCTAGATTTGTTGATCTGAAGAGAAGAGTGACCAGTGCTCCGATTCTTTCTATTCCGAAAGGTACTGGAGGTTTTACATTATATTGTGATGCTTCTAACCGAGGTTTGGGTTGTGTTCTTATGCAGCATAAGCATATGATAGTGTACGCATCGAGGTAGTTGAAATCGCATGAGACTCGTTATCCGGTTCATGATCTTGAACTTGCTGCTATTGTGTTTTCTCTGAAGATCTGGCGTCACTATCTTTATGGTGAGTCTTTTGAGATCTTTTCTGATCATAAAAGTCTTAAGTACTTGTTTTCACAGGCAGAGCTGAATATGAGACAGAGAAAATGGTTAGATCTGTTGAAGGATTTTGACTGTGAAATCAATTATTATCCCGGAAAATTGAATGCAGTTGCAGATGCCTTGAGCCGAAAGTTTTGTTCTTTATCTCTTTCTACTATCGGTGTTTCTCAGATGATCGATGATTTTTGCACTTCTGGTTTGGAGTTTGAAACAGATAGGAAGACTATCAGAGTGTTTGCTATTCAAGCCGAGCCGGAGTTGTTTATTGCGATCAAAGAAGCACAGAAGTCTGGTCCGAGCATTCAGGTTTCAGTAGAGAAAGTCAGATCTGGGCATCAGTCTGAATTCTAGGTTAGAGATGATGTTTTGTTCGTGAATAACCGTATTGTTGTGCCTGATATTTTGGAGTTGAGACAGCGTATTCTCCGAGAGGCTTATTGCAGTCGATACAGTATTCACCCTGGAGGCCGGAAGATGTATAATGATCTGAAGAATCAGTTTTGGTGGAAGAGAATGAAGAGCGATGTTGCGAGGTTTTTATCTCGATGTTTGAACTGTCAGCAAGTGAAAGCAGAAAGGAAGCGACCGGGTGGTCTGTTGCACAGTCTATCTATTCCTGAATAGAAATAGAATCACATTTCTATGGATTTCGTAACGAAACTATCACGATCTGTTAGAGGATGCGATGCTATTTGGGTAATGATCGGCTGATTGACGAAGTCTGCTTGTTTTATTCCGTACAGGATGACGTATCTTCATGATCAGATGGCTGAGCTGTATGTTAGCAATGTTGTGAGATTGCATGGTGTGCCAAAGTCGATTGTTTCAGACCAAGACCCTAGATTCACTTCGCACTTTTGCCACAGTCTGTAGGAGGCACTTGGTACTCGATTGCATCTGAGTATAGCTTATCATCCTCAGACCGATGGACAGTTAGAGTGGACTATCCAGACGTTAGAGGATATGCTGCGAGCGGTAGTGCTAGACTTTGGCACTAGTTGGCAAGATTCTTTGTCTCTTGTTGAGTTTTCTTACAACAACAGCTTCCAAGCGAGTATCGGTATGGCACTTTTTGAAGATTTGTACAGTAATAATTGCCGATCTCCGTTGTTTTGGGATGATTTGTCTGAGTCACCTGATTTGGGACCGGATATGCTTAGAGATATGGCAGAGCAAGTTAAGATCATTCAGTTGAGAATGAAGTCAGCTCAGGATAGACAGGCAAAGTATGCAAATGTCAGACGTAGACCTCTGAGTTTCGAGCAGGGAGACCGAGTTTTCCTTAAGATTTCTCCTTTCAGAGGCACTGTCAAATTTGGTAAGAGAGAGAAGTTATCTCCGAGATTCATCGGGCCGTACAAAATTCTCGAGAAGTTAGGTGATCTTGCCTACAGACTTGCACTTCCTTCGTCTTTATCTGGTATTCATGACGTTTTTCACATCTCTATGCTGCGGAAGTATCATCCAGATCCTTCTCATATTCTTCAGTCTGACGAAGCCGAGTTAGACGAGACTCTGAGTTATTTTGAGCGACTGATTCAGATACTTGATCGGAAGGAGAAACAGCTCAAAACCAAGTTGATTCCTTTGGTGAAAGTGCAGTGGAGCCGCCACGGCGTCGAGGAAGAGAATTGGGAGACAGAATCTGATATGGGACATCGTTTTCCAGAGCTATTCTGATTATGTGAGTTCTTATCTCAGTTTCTGGTTCCTTATTCTATCTTATGTGATTGATTCTGTTTGATTTCGGGACGAAATCTCTTCTTAGAGGGGGAGAATTGTAACGCCTTGATTATATCTTAATCGAGATTATTTGAGATAATCAGAGTTTTCAAAAGTCGAGGGCCGTTTTGATATTTATCAGGGTTTATTTTACAAATTTTGGAAATTTTAGGGACTAAAACGCAAATAGTGGATTTTATATATTATCTACACTTGTTTTTAAGTTGAAAAGTCTTCACTTTATCCCCTCCAAGCCATGTTCCACCATTGGAGCGACCCTTTGAGCTTCCAAGCTTCCAGATTTCAGTCCGAGCTCGATCCGGCCGTTGAAAATTATTTCTGAAGGTAGATTAGCGATCACAGCAACGAGAGTTCCGTTATACCGTAAGTATTTCTCCGATCAGACACGTTTTGTTTTTTGGATTTTGTTAGAATCGATTGAGTTTCGAGTATAATGTTCTTGGCAGAGTTCTGATCGTTTATTCTCAGCCGGTTTTGAATTTGAACGTCGTTCGGAATTGTTATGATTTTTGGAAGCCTTTGTTCAAAAATTTGGGTTTGAGATTTGTTGGGTTTGAGCTTTTGTTGTGATCTTAGCATTGTTATGAGTTGATATCATTGTTGTACTACTGTTTGTATTTTCGGTTTGATCATTTATAGCCGTTATGCCGCCGGTTTGAGTTTTGAGGATTTTGAACCGTGTTTGAGTTGTAGAACTTTAGGCATTGGGTTTGTTCTTTGTTTTTGATCATCTTTTGTCTCCGTACAGATTCGTTTTGGATTTTTCTAGACAGAGTAGCAGCAGTCGATCGTCTAAAAGTTGGACGAAGAATCGGTAAAGATATTACCTTGAGCCGATATTGTTGTTGGGTTGTATAGTTTCTGATATAACCTTTTATTGTAGATTATCCAGAGTTGGAGCTATTGCATTGAAAGGTAAAAGAAGTTTGTTAGCGGGATATCATACAAGGGACAGTTGGTTCTCGAGTTTCCCTTAAAATCACATACTAGCATCAATACTTGTTCTAGAATGTGGATTCTGTATTTTGTTTTTGATTGAGTGTTATTATATGGCTTAATGTTTTGATGTTTCCATATGCATTCATATTGAGCCAGAATTATTGTTTCAGCGGGCAGAACAACCTTTTATTAGACGTTTGGGAGCTATAATTGAGTGGCCTAGGCCGTAGCCATTTCTCCTAGTGCTAGCCTACTCATTATAGTTGCTCAAAGTCTAGAGGAGTGGGATACGTGGCACCACCTCAATTGGGATGGTCGATGGGTTGTTTACGTCATCTCATCCTCGGGATCCCAAAAGGAGTGCAGCAACCCCTTGTTTATTAGAATTGATATCCCGATTTTAAAGACATGCATATCATTCGTTTTGTTTTGATTATATTGTCTTGAAAGCATGTTGTTGATATACTACATGTATTACTTGTTATGTTGTTTTTACTGGGAATATCTTTTTCACCGGATTTATCTGGCTGTTGCTTTGTTTTGTATGTGTACTTGGCAATAGGAGTGGCAGGAACAAGTCAGCAAAGACCTAGTTAGCATCAAGAGGGAGAGTTAGTGGTGGGACTCGGTTTAGAAATCGAATCAACATGTTTATCTAGTTTAAGATTGAAGCATGTTAGAACTCGAACTTTTTATATTTTGTAATTCGAACTTGTCCTGTATTCGGATCCTAGTCTAGTATCGAAGCATGTTTGGAATTTTATCGATCTAGACTCCTTGTTGATCTTAGGCTTTATGAAATCATGTTTTGTTATTGCGTGTATTCTCTACACCCCGTTTTGTGTATGTATTTGAATGCATGTTGAAATCAAGCGCGGGAATTTATTTTGCTAGCCTGAGCATTTTCTGCCCAGGCCTCGCGCGCGCGGGCGAGGTGGTACCTCGCGCGCGCGTGAGATAATTCCAGGGGCTCGGGTTTGTTAGCCCGAACCTCTCGCGCGGGAGCGAGCCTTCAGCCGGGGCTCAGGTGGTGTAGCCTGCGCGTGCGCGAGACGTCCATCTCGCACGAGCGCGAGGCGTTCTATTTTTTTAAAAAAATCTAATGTCTTTAATGGTTGGTTCTTTTATGCTTAATTAGTTGTTTAGAACCGAGGTCTCACAATGTATGTTTTACCGCTTTCTATATTCATATATCATGTGCACATACACGTTGAGCTTATAGCTTGTTATACCTGATTATATAGCCTCTCAGCTCTATACTCGATAGTCTGTCACTGAGAGTACCGCGACGACGGGGACTTGTATTTCTGACTACTCTAGTGTACTAGACGAGTGTGGTTGCACGCAGAGGTTGATCCATGCGGTGGCAGCACTCATGTGGTGCAGGTACTGAGCATGACTTTTCAGATGACCTTTTACCAGTCATCATGTTTCATGCATCATAGATATATGTGTACTCATGTTTATGTATTGGGTGTTAGCGCTCATGTCCTAGTTGTTATCTTGGACACCCTATTCCATGGGGCAGGTCGCAGGATGGACGGAGCCGGTAGCTCAAGGCAGGACTAGGGAGCCGGAACTTTTCAGGGGATTTTATACAGCAGGATTCGTTATAGTTGTATAATGTTTACTTTCTAGTTATTTCGATTTGGTTGTATCACTACAGTATTAAGCCTATATATGTTTTACTAAGCTGATATATAAATTATAGATTATGTTTCCGCACGTTTTACTATGTTAAGCCTTCTTGCTTTATTAAGTTTAATGTATGCTATTAGTTGCCAGTTAGTAGGTGATTCAATGCAGGGTCACTACAAAAGCTATGTTCCTTATGAAAAAAATGAAATGTTATTAAATTTAATTGGACATGCTTATCTTTATTTTATTTAGCATGGTTGATTTTCAAGCATGAAAGAATTTCAAGATCATGACATATCAGGTTTCAAGTTATTTTTAATGTTCATGATAACATGATGATTTTATGATATTTTGAAGTATGTTTCATGAACGATAAAAAATTTTATGATGAAAATTATGAAGTTTTGAGAAATTTGATGATGTTTATGAAAAGAAAGTATGACGAATTTTATTATTAGAATGATGCATGATAAAATATTTTGATATTGTATGTGTTCTTGTGGTAGCATTACGAGACTGGTACTCCGAGATAAGCTCCGGTGGGGCCTTTCCAAAGAATAAAGGTGCTCATGTTGGCCAAGACCAGTATAGATGGTATATGGTATTATGGTGCGCATATTGGCCAAGGCCAATATGAACGGTACAAAGATGATGTGCATATTAGCTAGCCAAGGATAGTATGAATGATACATCTATATGCTTATTGTACAATGACCGTGATCACGGAAACCTCATGTGCTCATAAGTTAGGAATACCACAATTGCATGTATTTCATTACACAAAATGAAGTATTTTTATGCCCGTGAATTTATATGCATGAAGTATGATGTTTTTTATGTATTATCTATGAAAGGTATGTTTTTGACTGAGTTTTTAGACTCACTATACTTGTATGGTACAGATATAAATGAAAAAGTTAATAATTTAATGGTTGATCATGAGAACGAGTAGTCGAGAAGGAGAGAGAAATTTGCATGGCACGTACATCCGAGAACCTCATGCCAAGCATGACCATATGAAAGCATGGGAATTTTATTAATGCTACACATGTTTTTGAAATCTTAAGTTAGCAAGTCATTTTAAAATTTAAGTCATGTTTTAAATGTGTCCCAAAATTTATTCCTTTCAAGAAAATGCAGTTAAAGGGGGGATTTTTGGATATTTCTACCGCTGATAATTGAAATAAAAATAATAATACAACTAATTCAGCACACAAGGGAGAAATAATAAATTTAAACTAGAAATAAACAATTGAAAGGAATGACTAATAAAGCTTAAAATTTAATATTACCGAGCTCTAGTTCAAGAGTTCAAATTTTCAATTGTATCAATGGTCATTGGATAAAAAATTATTTATTCATGCATTGCAATTCCAATCAATTAACCTCAAAGGATAACTCCTAAATTTTTTGTGTTTTACTAGTTTAATTGACCAAAACCTAGCATTCAGTCAAAACTTATCGGTAATTGACTGGGAACAATAGCGTTTAATATCGATGATAACTTTTCGATTTATGAAAATAGTTAATTATATATGAAATCTAACAATCGAGATCATGGTTGCAATTGATAATCCAATTTTTTTGATTTATTCAGATCAAATATGCTATGATAGCACACAAAACACTTAATCTGTCACTACTTACGTACCAATCATATATGGATCATTGAATTATTGTTGGCACTAGAAAGACATATATCCAATTAATTTGTCAGATTAATCGAGATATAAATTTCATAGAAATAAAAGATAAATTAACAAATACTTGAAACAAAACAAGAAAATCAACTTTTTTTTTAACCACAAAAGAAACTGAAAATGTATTTCACGAGCTCTCTCTTTTATCACAAGTGCAAAATTCATTTGCTTTATGAAACAGAATCCATCTCATTCTACACTAGCAGAACAACAAAATCAACACCTTTATGCCTTAACGTACGGCAAATGGTATCGATTCACTTCATTCCAACACCACAGTGGCACCAACTTCTTTGAGTTTCTCCACAATCTTCTCAGCCTCCTCTTTGGAAACCCCCTTCTTAACAACCACCGGGGAACAAGAATATCAACTTAAACACATGACCTCATAGTGATAAAATTGAAATAGAAGAATATCCCTAAAATCAGAAATAGAAAAATTAGAGTTTGAATGGTATAAGCTCTTTCAAATATTTCGTTCTTTCAATAAAAAATTTATCTTTCCAAGATCTTCTATAAATCCAATACCATAATTAGGACTCATAGAATATGATATAATCCTTCTAAAATTTGAGCTCCAATAGTTCCAAATAATCACTGGTCTCTTTTGTTTTGTTTTCACTTAAATTATTTACTTTGTTTTCGCAAAATAATACCAAAATCATATTTTTAACCCAATTTCTCTTTATGGTCGTCATAAAACTTGCTCCTACAACAAAACAACACAAAAATTCATTAATTAAACATATTAAAAGGCGAGAACAAATTAAGAGAATACAACAACAAATATATACACTAATACATGTCTGGTAGACAATCATATAATACTTTTTCTAATACCTATAAAATGAAAATTTGTTTATAGTCATGGGTGTAACAAGGATTTTACATTAGGAGAGGTAATTGTAAGTTTTTTTATTTTTATTTTTAAAAAATCATTATTAAAAAAAATAATGCGTCAGAATATATAATAAATATAACATATCATGATGAATAAAATTTCAACCAAATATGACATGTACATATAACTAAAATATATAATTAGCATACAAGATAGTGTAAATATATGAACTCAAATGATTTCAATGTGATACTTATATTTCACTTAATGGGACTTATGATGTATACATAAATTAAAATATTTATCTTTATCTTAAACTATTAGATGAGGATTGGTTTGTTTGTTGTTTTGATATCTTTGATGTTTCAGTAGAAGCAGGACTCTAGTTATTATTTATAGAAATTTTATTCTTAGACAGTTCTTATTATTAATAAAGTTAAAAACTATAGTTTATGTCAAATCCTAGTCTCCTTTGTATTTCGATTCACATAAGTTCATATTCAGAATCAGCAATTCTACCCAAATTTTTTCCCATCATGCCTCCATGAAGCCGAGTTTTCAATGCTCGTGCTCTTCTCACTACCCTTATTGATGAGATAACCCTTCGCAGGAGGTTACCAAGTTGCGAGCCAATTGGATCACTCATATACCCACAGATGATGAGAATGAGGGAGATAATCCATTTGTGCCGCCTCGTGGTCACATTCGTCCACACCGACTCGTAGTTGTAGTAGTCACAAACGATGATCGTCGTTGGGAGGCATCCTTCAAGGTGGATATCCCTGAATTTTTGGGTAAACTGGAACCGAACGGCCTGATGGGCTCAATTGCATCCGTGGATGAAATACTCTCCTACAAGGATGTGCCTTTGCAAAATCAGGTTGCGCTCACCGCCACTCCCTTTCAGGTCCATGACGTTGCTTGATGACGACAACTTCAAGCTTCCCGATCTCAAGAGATTTTGAGAAATATATTGAGTTTTCACCATACCTGTCTCGCTCCGTGTCAGCACATGGATGTTTGATATCATACCTATTTGTCCAGTACATCCCTCATGTTAGGGAGACTGACGATCCTCCAGATTCATGGACGAATCCTTTTGACCCCGAGAGAAAGATGTATACATGAATTAAAAGATTTATCTTCATCGTAAACTATTATATGAGGATTGATTTGTTTATTGTTTTGATATCTTTGGTGTTTCAGTCGAAGTAGGACTATACTTATTATTTATAGGACTTTTATTCTTATATAGCTCTTATTATTAATAAAGTTGAAAACGATAGTTTCTCTCAAATCATAGTATCCTTTGTATTTCGATTTACATAAGTTGGTATTCATAGTCAGAAATTCTACCAAAATTGTTTTTCATCATTCCTCCATGAAGCCGAGTTGTCAATGATCGTGCTCTTCTCACCACCCTTGTTGACGAGATAACCCTCCTACGCCAGGAGGCTACCGAATTTCAAGCCAATTGGATCACTCATATACCCAAAGATGATGAGAATGAGGGAGATTATAATCCATTTGCGCTGCCTCGTAGTCACATCCATCCACATCTACTCATAGTTGTAGTAGTGAAAAACGATGATCGTCGTTGGGAAGCATTCTTCAAGGTGGATATCCCTGAATTTTTGGGTAAACTGGAACCCAATGGCCTGATGGGCTCGATTGCATCCGTGGATGAAATAATCTCCTACAAGGATGTGCCTTCGCAAAATTAGGTTGCGCTCACCACCACTCCCTTTCAGGTTCATGACGTTGCTTGATGGCAGCAACTTCAAACTTCCCGATCTCAAGATGGAAATCCACATATTGATTCTTGGGCAAAGATTTTGAGAAATCCATTGATTTTTCACCGTACCTGTCTCACTCTGTGCCATCACATGGATGATTGGTATCGCACCTCTTTTGTACAGTCCATCCCTCGTGTTAGGGAGCTTGAGGATCCTCCAAATTCGAGGATGAATCCTTTCGACCCCGGGACAATGATGTATAAATGAATTAAAAGATTTATCTTTTATCTTAAACTATTAGATGAGGATTGGTTTATTTATTGTTTTGATATCTTTGGTGTTTCAGTCGAAGTAGGACTATAGTTATTATTTATAGGACTTTTATTCTTAGATAGTTCTTATTATTAATAAAGTTGAAAACGAAAGTTTCTCTCAAATCTTAGTCCCCTTTGTGTTTTGATTTACATAAGTTGGTATTCAGTCAACAATTCTACCCAATTTTTTTTCCCATCATGTCTCCACGAAGCCGAGTTGTCAATGCTCGTTCTTTTCTCACCACCCTTGTTGACGAGATAACCCTCCTACGCTAGGAGGTTGCTGAGTTGTGAGCCAATTGGATCACTCATATACCAAATATGATTAGAATGAGGGAGATGATCCATTTGCGCCGCCTCGTGGCATCCGTCCACATCGACTCATAGTTGTAGTAGTCACAAACGATGATCATCATTGGGAAGCATCCTTAATGGTGGATATCCCTGAATTTTTGGGTAAACTGGAACCAAATGGCCTGATGGGCTCGATTGCATCCGTGGATGAAATACTCTCCAACAAGGATGTGCCTTTGAAAAACCAGGTTTCATTCACCGCCAATCCCTTTCAGGGCCATGACGTTGCTTGATGGCGACAACTTCAAACTTCCTGATCGAGATGGAAATCCACATATTGATTCTTGGGCAAAGATTTTGAGAAATCCATTGATTTTTCACCGTACCTGTCTCGCTCCGTGCCAGCACATGGATGATTGGTATCACACCTCTTTTGTCCAGTCCATACCTCCTATTAGGCAGCTTAACGATCCTCCAGATTCGAGGACGAATCCTTTTGATCTTGGGAGAATGATGTATACATGAATTAAAAGATTTATATTTATCTTAAGCTATTAGATGAGGATCAGCTTGTTTATTGTTTTGATATCTTTAGTGTTTCAGTCGAAGTAGGACTCTAGTTATTATTTATAGGACTTACGTTATTATTCTTAGAAAAAAATTTTATTAATAAATTTGAAAAGGAGAGTTTTTCTCAAACCCTAGCCTCCTTTGTGTCTTGATTTGCATCAACTTCTCTTCATACTCCTCTACTACATAATCGACACCTACTAAATCAATACAATCCCGCCCAATATAAATAGAAAATAAATCCTAAAAAATAACCAACTTAATTAGAATCATAATAAAAAAATATTAATTATTCACACAAACTAAAAGTTGAATTTTAATATTTTAAAATTTAATTACATAATAATTAATCAATAGATAGCAATGTCAATCATTATTAAGGCACATAAACAGTATTTAATAAAAAAATAGTTAAATTATGGATATTTTAATAACAACAATCATATTCTAATTGACAATGTTTTGACAAATTAATTTTGTTGATATTAACACTACATGAAAAAAGTGATATGAATCTAGGAGGTGCTCGAAGATTCATATTGTTCCAAGAATTGTCCAGTGATTTTCCCTCAAGAATTGAAAGATTTGGGATCCATGGAAATTTAGTTGAAAAGCATGAAAATCATTTTGAAGGAAGCTATAATTTTATTGAGGTCAAAATAGGTCACGAAAGTGAAGAAAATCAAGTCTTAGATCGAAGCAACAGCGCGCCCGTGCCTTTGGAATCGCGCGCCCACGCTATCGTTGAATTTTGACTAGTCAATGTGCGAAGGTGACGCGCGCCCGCGGCTGGAACCCGCGCGCCCCCGCTGCTCTGGAATTTTACAAGATATGAGATGTGATGCTGACGCGCGACCGCGCAGCTGGCTTGCGCGCCCGCGCTACTAAATTTTACACACACCAAAGGTGTTTGTGTGTGTTTGGGAATTTTGAGTATTTTGTGATATATTTTCCTATTTAATTTGATCTTTTAAACTTATTAGAAAACTTTTGATGATATCTTTTGCATTATTTTGCATGATCTTTTATTATTTTGTAGTTGTATTATAAATACAACATATACATTTATTATTGAATAACATATATTATTGAAGTTATTGAATTATTGATTTTTATCAATTTTTAAAATTCTTTCTATAATTTTGCCAAAACTTTGCTTTGTTTTTATCAAATCAAACTTATCAAAGTTTCATAAACTTTATGGCGTTTGTAAATTTATTATCTTCGTGGATTGTCAGAAACAAGTTTTCTGAAGGTTCCGTTGTGATTGGTTGTTTATCTTGTGATTATCTGTTGCTAGTTTCGTTGTAAGCTAGAGGTGGATATCCAAAACTTACTTGTTCAAAAGATCGGGACAAAATTAAAGAATTTTTTTGCTATTGTAAACTAGAGATGGATATCCGAAACTTGCTTGTGTGTTTTTCTCCACAGATCCTCTTAGACAAGAGAGCTTATGCAAGCACTTGGATGAACCTTTTACGAAAATTGCTCCCTCTTCTACAAATATTTCTTATGTTTCCCATTTTGATACAACTTCTTCTTCTTGCTCTTCTTTCCTTTGTGGGTGTTTAGATATTTTTACATAATCCTAATATTATTGGACTTAGTCTTTAGTTCCATAGTTTTGTTGCCATTATAATTAAGTTTCATACTTTTGCATTTGTCTCTTTTATGTTGTAGGCCTATCGAAAGAGAAAAAAAGGTCTGGATGGATAAGGGCTAATGTTAGTGCATGGAGGAATTTCTTGTGAATGCTTTTGTGATGTTTTCTTTCAAAAATTATTTGACAATGAAAATACAAGTCTTGTAGCACAATTATGTTATCTAAATGATGTTTTGAACTTAATTTACTCGAAACTAGATAGATTATGATCAATTTGTAGGAATTGGAAGTTGTTTTGATCAACTAATGCACATTTTATGATGTTTTAAATATAAGAGCAATTAGTTATAAATTGATTGTTTATTTAGACTAAAATACAATGGTATTTTTGAAAAAAGTGGTGTCTAATTACACTAAACACAGAGGTTTTAATTTTCTGCAAAACGTTGTTAATTTTGATTAAAGACAACGGTTTACACACAAAAACACAACGGCCGGTTTCAAAGCGTTGTAAACATACTAAAATATAACGGTTAAAAAACATTGTACAACTGTTGTCTATTACTCTCAAAGACAAGGGTTGAAAATTGTTGTAAAACCGATGTTGTTTTTGATATAAAACAATGTTTTATTCTCAAAACAACAAGGGTTACAAACCGTTGTCATTGAATATCTAAGACAATGGTTTTTCACCGTTGTCTATGACCGTGCTTTTAACAACATAGCCATTAACATCAGTTTTAAACCCTCATTTGACAACGGTATTTCACCCTTGTCTTTTAGCATTTTTTGTTGTAGTGGTAACTTTGTTGTGGTATACTTTGATTATATCTTATTATATAGCAAAATTTTGAATGGGCATGTTGAACATTTGATACTTGTGTTATCTACACATAGTAAAGGGATTTTTATGAAAATTTAAAAGTATGTGTAGTGTGCACAAGAGAACTTGTTGTATTTGTTTATGGTGTGCGTCATCAAGGAAAGAGAGTTCTTGATGGAAAGGTGATTAAGTGTCAACAAGGTAAGGAGTATGTGGTGGTTACTACATTATCACGAAAATACTTATTTTTTTATCTACCTTGTTCTTAAGGTTGTTATGGATTGAGAATGTTAGTGAGTTTTCTGCATTTGATAGTGATTTTGAGGATGTGTTTGAAAAATACTTGTGCAGTATTCATGATAATTTTTATATGAGCAAGTATTTGTTTAAAGAAAATAATTTTTTTCTCTATATGTTCGTCATTGCATGATTTGCTTGATGAAAGGGTAAGTGTCTTGAGATTGAAGTGTAATTTTGAGAGATCCAAAAGAATGAGTCTAATGGATGAATATTTGTTATGTTTACACATGAAGAGATATATCGAGTGGGGTTGTGAGTGGCATATTGCATGTGCATTCATTATTATTCCTAGAGCATAGTGGTTGTTTTTAATTATGAATTCTGTGTTGGGGTTAACTAGGTCCAAGAAGGGAAGGAACTTGATTTTTGTAATGCTTAATGGAATATTAATCATGTTTTTGCATGTTAATGATGTTGCGGTGTTTAATGTGTGCATGAGAAATTTCGTGAGTCTTGCTATGGTTATGAGTGTGCAAAGTACATTATTGCATGTGGAAAATAATTTTCACGTTTTTAATTCTTGCGTGGTTTTTGTAGACAAGGGGTAAGATTTGAAGACAAATACTTTTGAAGAAGGGGATTCTGATATGAATCTAGGAGGTGCTCGAAGATTCATATTGTTCCAAGAATTGTCCCGTGATTTGCCGTCAAGAATTGAAGGATTTGGGATCTATGGAAATTTAGTTGAAAAGTATGGAAATCATTTTGAAGGAAGCTATAATTTTATTGAGGTCAAAAGAGGTCACGAAAGTGAAGAAAATGAAGGCCTAGTTCGATGCAACAGCGTGCCCGTGCCTTTGGAATCGCGCGCCCGCGCTATCGGTGAATTTTGACGAGTCATCGTGCGAAGGTGACGCGCGCCCGCGCCTGGAACCCGCGCGCCCGCGCTGCTCTGGAATTTTACAAGATATGAGATGCGATGCTGACGAGCCCCCATGCAGCCTGGCTTGCACGCCCGCGCTACTAAATTTTATACACACCAAAGGTGTTTGTGTGTGTTCGGGAATTTTGAGTATTTTGTGATATATTTTCTTATTTTGAGTCTTTTAAGCTCATTAGAAAACTTTTGGTGATATCTTTTGCATTATTTTGCATGATCTTTTATTATTTTGTAGTTGTATTATAAATACAATATATACATTCATTATTGAATAACATAGATTATTAAAGTTATTCAATTATTGATTTTATCAATTCTTAAAATTCTTTCTAGAATTTTGCCAAATCAAACTTATCAAAGTTTCATAAACTTTGTGGTTTTGTCAATTGATTATCTTCGTGGATTGTCAGAAACAAGTTTTTTAAAGGTTCCGTTATGATTGATTGTTTATCATGTGATTATCTGTTGCTAGTTTTGTTGTAAACTAGATATGGATATCCGAAAATTACTTGTTCAAAATATCGGAACAAAATTAAAGAATATTTTTGCTATTGTATTGAGGGTACGATTTTACTATAGTCGTGTTTGTTTTTCATGCATCCAAGATTCGCATCAAAAGGTTTATATAACGACATTCATAATTGTCATTATATTCAAATTTTAACGACATTAAAATTTTAGTGACACCTCCAACAAATATCATCTATTTTAATGTCGTCTTAAGCTTCTTGACATATTTTAATGTCATTAAAAGACATTCATGCCAACTCCATAGGTGTCACCGTTATATAATGACAATATGAAATGTCAGAAAAAATCATGTTTTAAAGAACATTTATACATGTCTTGTTATTATAGTAATAATGACAAATTTATATGTCCTTAAAAATCATTTATAAGTTGTAGTAACCCAATTCCATAAATAAGAAATTAATGACATAAAAATGTTTACAATGATTAAAAAATTATTAAGAAATTCTTGGACGAGATTAATAAGTAGAAAATCGAATTCAGGACGTTCGAAAATAGTTCGGAGGGTTTCAAATGTTCGAGCAGTTCGGAAGGTCCGAACATGAACAAGGTGTAGATCGGTAATTCCGATCTCTTCGGAAGCTAGACTTTGAGTTCGGTAGCTCCGAGCAGTTCGAAAGCTCCGATCCTAAGTTCGGAAGATCCGAACGTTTCCCCGTCAGTCAAATATGGGATTTCTCATTGGTGACTTGACTTGATTGGACATGGTGGAGTTCGGAAGCTCGGATCCCATAGTTTGGAAGGTCCGATTTCTTTCGACAATTATGTTGTCCAATCATAAGACATTTGTTTGGTGGAGAGAGTTTGAAAGCATGATCCGAAGCTCCAAAGTGCGTTCGGAAGTTCCAAACTTGGTCTATATATAGAAGCCGAGAGAACATTTCAAATTGCTCATCTTCCCCTTCTCTCTCTCTCTCTCTCTCTCTCTCTCATTTTAGTGGGATTTTAATGGGATTTTAGGCCACTTTAGGCTTCGTTTTGAAGACCGGACGATAGCGAGGCGCTACCAGGATCGTAGTAGAGTTGTTCCTAAGTTTTGAGGCAATCGCCATAAAAATGGTTAACGACGGATGCAGGTATACTACTAGACTTAGATTAGCTTATGTGAATAGATATTAGTCTAGTTAAGGCTCTTAGTAAGCTATAAGTGATATAGTGATTATATGCTTATAGGCTTGGACTCGAGTACCCGGGTGGCTAGGTTGTTTGAGTTGCATGATTTGAGGTATGGACGTACTATCCGAGATACTCTGGTTGAGTATGCATATTCTATGTTTGCATGTTTTATGTAGCATTACTGATAAGTGCATTGATTATGTCACAGATATTATGATGTATACATGATCATGTTGAGCCTATTTCCACTGATATTACTAATAGAGGGGTCGCTCAGCCCCATTATATTTTGTGGATAGATTCCATGGAATTTTGGATCCGGTTATGTCCATGGTTTATGGTTGGGAGTGCCTCCTAATGCGATGGCCCAGCGTACTACATACCATGAAGTCTTTGACTGAGCAGTATTCTATCGATGATAGGTTTCCGGTACCTTTCACTTGAATTATGTATTCATAGCATGTGTATACTCATATATCTGTACTGAGCGTTGTTATCTCACGTCCGTGTATTTTATTGTACACCTCATTCAACGGGCAGTTGCAGGTTTTCCAGGTTAGGGTACCAGTTTGTAGTTGGTGACCAGGGAGTTGTGGACTCAGTTGGTGCCAGCGGAGTTAGTTAGGACTCTCTTGTGTTGGGTTTTCGATTGGGTTGTATGTTATTTTGGGATGCACTTATTTATCGTTTGTATTCTATCGGGTTAGTATTTGTGTTAAGTTTCCACAGTTTTCTCTGATTATTTATTGTTTTAGTTTTAATTGCATGCTTAAGTCTCTATTAGTAGGTGATTCCAGGATGGGTCACTACATTTATTGGTATCACAACATACATTAGATCTCTGGGATGTAGAACCTTCTATTAGGTTTGAGTTCCATTGGGACATTATAGTTTTGGGTAGATTTAACGACAAGAGTTGTCATGTCAGTGATGAACGCCGAGACGACGACCAGAGTCATCTCCAAGATCGCCATCACCAAAGCAATTTTCATAAGTTTAGTCTACGTAGATATATCTATTTGAAGCCTTGATGCATACGACGACTAGTTGTATGGTGTATCATAGATGAAATGTAAAATTTTCGCAGTTAGTCAGATTGTAAGTATTTTGTTGTAAGCAATTGAATCATTTTATTATTGATTCCAAACGTTTTGAAATTTATTAGTGGTGGTAACTAAAGATTTGTAATAAGAATTTTATTAAATCTGGTTCAGTGGTTTAATGTTTGTTATCAGTGTTGGATCATTCGGGTGATCCCAGAACTTGTTATTATTTGTTTAGTGTTCAACTATTGCGACTCATAGATTATTAAGTAATCTGTTTGTAAGTACTTGCCATGTGATTAGTTCTAGGTGTTTCTCTAGAATGGTTGGGTAAGTATGTGACCTTGAGGTCTATACCAGGGATGATGTTTTTCATCAAGGGCATGATTCATACCTGTTTGCAGTATGATTTGATCTGTGAATTTTTTCCTGGACTAGTTGATTTAGATTGAAACCTTGTAGGTTGTTGCCTTGGATGATGGATTTCATCAGGAGCACGGTGGTGGTTTGTACCAGGTGTTGTTGAATCTGTTGGGTTTGATTGAGATGGGTGAGGAGGCATGACCCTTGCCTGTGTTTCTGGGAGGATTATATTCCAGATGGACTTACAGGGAAGGCTACCTCAGTCTTGATGTTTTATGCAGTCACAACAAAGAATATAACTACCAGGAGGATTTTTCAATGATAGCTGAATTCTGTTGATTGATTTTGGTACTGGGTCAGTGCCAAGAGATTTAGTGTATTTATCGTCTCATTCATCAAGAGATGCGGATTAAGGTTTTATCTTGATAGTATTGTCTGAGACAGTAGACATCTCATTGACTAGAGTAAGTTCAGAACTAAGTGTGCAATGTAGTGCCTATCGTAGATTGGGATGGGATAGTTCTGGTGATTAGATTCAGTCTGATACAGGATTCATGTCAGTGATTACTTGGGGTTATCGTCTGACTCTGTCAGAGGTAGGAAGGATAAATCTTTGGTGTAAGACTTCTGTGATTCCAGCATTCTTTGGGAAATGTAATTTTAAATTAAACAGTAATCTCACTAATTGATCAAAAGAACTCTAAGTCCAGAGTATGGTGATCAATAGTATTAGATTCCAATAGGAATCAGGGACGAGGATGGTTGACATAACTTAATCGATATTTTGAGGCTGAGTATGAGCCTCATTCAATTGATTATCAGTAGATGATCCAGTTGTGTTAAAATGACTTGCAGTTCTTTCATAGTGGAATGTAGACACTAGCGATGATGGTAAGAGTTCTGAGAACCGGTTGTGCTTTAGAAATTGACAAGGGAAGATTACCCTTGTGATATTGATATTGCATGTCATTAGAGTTTTTACACCCATAGAGATTTCAGAGATTCGTATGATTAGCAGAATGTGAACATCCTTATCATGGATAAGAGATTAGAAGTTTGGTCGTGGGAACTTTTATACGATCAGATTTGATACTTAAGAGCTGCAGTCTGTTCTGAATGAGACCTTGTTAATTGCAGTGGTGCCAATTGTTTTGGCAGTAATACAATCAGTACGCTGATGAGTAGGTTGGGTCTTTTTAAGACTAGCCATGTAAGGTTTATTAGTCTACTCAGGTGATGATCTACTCTGTGGTGGGAGTAAGTTTTGCAGTATATTCGGGCGATTTAGAGCTGCGGTATTATTAGAACAAGTGTAATTGTTTTCAATGGACTCTAGTAGGATAGCATTAAGTGACCAGACATGGAAATTGACAGTAGCTCAGACCTATAGTTTTTGGGTCTGGTGGGATTATTGTCACTAAATTTTTGGTCATGTTTGATGCGCCAGACCATTGATGTGAATGTTTCGACAGAGTCGATTCGAGAGTTAACTAGATTGCGACATAGCTTTGAGGACTTCACAATATAGGATGTTTTCCATTGGTGTTCATCTAGACGATTGACTCAGGATTGGACGAGACTTACTTTTGCCAATAAGGCAATAACTATATTATTGCTTTGAATACTAGGACTACTGTCTTGAGTCGTATGACAGGTACAAACATTCGATTAGGATTATTAGTACCAGGGATTGTACTAACCGTCATGATCATCCAACCGTTTTATAGATTGTATATTCAAGGTATGGACCTGCATGTTTCCGTTTAAAGAGGCGGGTGAGATGTGGACAACAAATTGTCACAGTACAGGAAATACGGCATAGACTTTGTCATTTTTATGATAGTGGTATCCCTTGGTCACTAGCATTAAGTCATACCTGAAAAACATCAAAACTTAACTTTTTCATAAGAGTTCTTAATTTAAACATTTAATGTAGTGACCCATCCCGGAATCAATAATTAATCAAAACTTAAGCATGCAAAATAACTTAATTGAAATAATCAGATAATCCAGTGAAAACTTAAATAATACAACTACAACCACCGGAATGATACAACCGGTCCAAAGTAGAATACTGTAAATGTTATACAACCCAATCAAAAAATAGTACTACTCAATAGAAAACCTGGTACAATACAATTCACACTGCTGAAGCTCAACGACTGCTACCACCCGGTCTGTCTAACCTAAGTTCTACCCCGTGGAATGGGGGGCCCATAGCAAAAATCGAGGACGTGAGCTAACAATGCTCAGTATAGAAGTATGAGTATACACATGCTATGAATGCTAAATGCATGTGAAGATATCGGAAACTTATCCATATAGAATCCTGCTCAGACAAAGGCGCCATGGTATGTAGTACGTTGGGCCGTAGCATCAGGAGGCACTCTCATACCATAAATCGTGGACTATGCGGATCCAAAACCATGGCATCCATCCACATAATATAATGGGGCTGAGCAACCCCTCTACAAGTAATATCAATGGTAAAAGGTCCAACATAATAATGCATGCAGCGTAATATTTGTGACATAATCAATGCACATATCAGTGATGCCACAATAAACATGAAAACATAGAACATTCATACTCAACCAGGGTATCTCGGATAGTACATCCGTACCTCAAAGTAAGCACCCTAGCGATGCAAGTCCTCTAGTTTAAGCCTATAAGAAGACAATGATTGTATCACTATCTATTCTCTAAAAGCCTTAACTAGACTAATAGATACTCACTTAAGCTAATCTGAGTCTAGTGGTATACCTACGTCAGTCGTCAGTCCTTTGATGGCGATGGCCTCAAAACATAGGCACAACTCCGCCACGACCCCGGTAGGGCCTCGCTAACATCTGGCCTCCGAAAGAATGCTCAAAAGGCCATAAAAGTTAGTAAGAAACTAGAGGAAAACTGTGGGAATTTGAAACTGAAAATGAAACTAGTGGGCCCTCTATTTATAGACCACGTTCGGAACTTCCAAACTCGCGATTGGAACTTCCGATCCCACTTCGGAGCTTTTGATCGTGCTTCTGATCGCTCTCCACCAACCACGTTTCTCTAATTTGACAAATCGACTGCCGACAGTAGTTTGAAACTACCAATCCTAGTTCAGAGCTTCCGAACTCCATCTTGTCCAATCACCCAATCAAAGCCCATGCCCTGTCCGACTGTCACACAATCGGAACTACCGATCTCACGTTCGGAGCTTCTGAACTGCTAGTAGCTTCTGAACACCATCCTTGGCTTCCGAACTTTATTCAAAACTTTCGAACGACTCGGACCTTCCGATCAGTAATGCTAGCTTTTGAACACGTTCAGAGCTTCCGATATTTCCTTTGGAACTTCTGAACTGTCCCAAACAATTAAAGCCTTAGAAACCATTTTTGATTATTCTGAATTCGATTATCAACTCCTTAAGCTCAAATTTGTATCTCTTAAACATGTTTAATTATTAGATTAGCGCGATTAGGAGTCAGGATACTACATTATCCCCAACTTAAGAGATTTCATCCTCGAAATCCAGAAAAAGATAATTGGAACAAAACATAACTGAAAAGAACTCATTACAATGCTGCAGTAGCAATTACAACTGAAATGCACACGGAAAACAATTACAATCAAAACAACTTCGAATGCTCAAAACGCATACGACTCTCTAACTCGCAAGTTGCTTCCTCAGTGTCTCGACGCTGTCATTGAACCATGACTAGAGGAATGCATTTATTCCAAAGTACCTTATCCTTTCTTTCGAGAATCCTCAGTGGTTTCTCCACGTACGACAAATCGTGTTCAATTTGAACCTCTGTCGGTTGCAGAATGTGCGACTCATCTGCAATATACAGACAGAGTAATGATACGTGGAATACATTGTGAATGCTGGAGAGATACGGTGGCAATGCCAAACGGTAAGCCAAATCTCCAACCATTTCCAATATTTCTGAGATGATTCTAACTACTTGAATATAATTAAATTAAAAAAATACGAATTTTAAAAAAAAAATTACATGACCTATTTGTTTTAATAACAAACCACCTGTCACAAATCAGCAGTTTATATAATACCTCAGACGAAAAGAAAACCACGAGGTAAAAAGTATACATATTCAGTGGAAAACCCAAAACATAGTAAATGCAATAATAGTTTTACATATCATAATAAAACACAGGGAAAACACATCCTGCTCAATATGGGAAAATCATAAATGACATAATTCATTATTTCAATAACGTAGTGCGGAAGAAATAAAAAGCAGCAACGGTCGAAGGCATGCCACCGGACGCTACAGACTCTGAGGATCTTGTCCCGCGGCCTCATCAACGAACTCACCTGCACCAAGCACAATAGTGAGCCTAAAAGCTCAACAAGATTTGCGCTATAAATAACAAGGGTTCAAAATATATGCGGCATGGTAAAAATAATACTAAGTATACAATGAGCTTACACGAACGAAATACAATACATGCCCGAAGTAGAACATTCACAATATGCAATGAAAAATATGACATTCATGAGAAATTTCCCCTTTTAAATTATCTTGAGAATTTAGATCCTCGATTGTTACTATGGTTTTGATCGATCAATGACTACAGTACTATACCAGAAAGGATGTCAAGATCTCTCCCGTAAACACCACATTGCCCCTCTGAGTTGGTAGGGATGCCGATATTTCTCCCGTTAAACACCGTCTTACACGCCTGGTTGGTAGGGAAGCCGAGATGCCGAGATTTATCCCGTTAAACACCGTACTACACTTCTGGTTGGTAGGAAAGCCGAGATGCCAAGATTTCTTCCGTTAAACACCGTACTACACGTCTGGTTGGTAGAAAAGCCGAGATGTCTCCCGACCTCATACTACAAGTCTAAATTTTTGCAAGTGAGTCAGGGCATCCCCCGACCCATCATTGCACGTCTAAGTAACAATAAACTGACCTCATTCATTTAATTTATATTTAATTTAACATTTTCACATTTAAATTTTCATCTTCTCACCTTTCCATATTTTCTTCTATTCATAATTTATACTTCGGGACTAATACAAGAATAATTTGAAGTCAACTCATGCGAAGGATAAGGGCGTTGAATGAATGAAATGACACGATACAAAAAGATAATATAAACTTTGAATTAATGGATGAATGACGTGTAATTGGTCACCCTTAGGCTTATGGACCTTTCTAGCATCACTTAGACTTATCCCACAAAGGGTCAATTCGGGCGTTCGGCACGTACGGCCCTATAACCTAGCCCATTCTTATCCAAACGGCCTCCCGTTCGAACCGACACCTCAAAAACATCCTAAATCACTCCTAGGATCAGTATTTTTCCTATAATTCAAGCCCGAGCACCCCGATCAATTTGGGTTCCTGGACAGCCCCTAATTTCCCAAAAACTCTTCTCACGACACTTCAATTTAAACCACCCCTGTCCTACTCGAATCTCATCCAAATTAAGCCCAATTTGAACCGAAACAATCCCAAAATCACACAAAATATGAAAATTTAGTGTATCCCCTGTCCAGACCACAAGAAGGTCATGACCAGATTTCATTTCCTAGAGGCGAGCCGCCTGGACTTGAAAATTTTGTTTTGGCCCTTCTCTCACTAAGGCTTCCCAAACCCCTTCCTCATGGACTAATACACCAAGGACCTACCTAAGCACCCTATAAGACTCCCTAAATGACCAAAAAGAGCCCTTGAGCTAGTCACATACCCGAAGCTTCCTCAAGTCAAAGGTTTAATCCGACACGATCACCCGACATCCTCAAACACTACAAACTAACACCTCATATAAAATCCTCCAAGTCCAGCCTTTATCACCCATCTAACACACTTCCAAGATCACACTTACACCCTAATAACTCATCTTGGGCAGCCCCTTAACCCACTCATCCATTTCATCAAAATTCGATTTCAAACACCCAAATTTCAAGCCGAATTCGCAACTTTTCAATACATATAAATTCAAGGAATATCATATCATAATATATAAATCATAACCACCATTTGCACATGCATAGGATCGAATTAGTCCATGTATATACTTATTTTCCATTCAAGTTATCAAAAATTTCCAATTAAATGCAAGTTTCCAACCTAATTTAATCCACAACACATTCTAACAATTATAGATGCAAAAATTCGAAATTCAACCCTTATCCTACTGAAAATTTGACCCAAACATATCCCATATACACAAGAATAAATGCAAAATTCGAAATTAAAAAGGAGGAAACAAGAAAACATAATATTCCATGCTTGGTGTTTGAAAGGAACACAAAAATCTTGCCTAATCTTCAACTCAAAGAAAGAAACAAGGGACGGCTAGGGCTAAGGAAATATTTCGACCAGAGGCTGGAAGGCTTTCCTCAGGTGGACCTCGGGGCGTCACGGCGGCGGATGGTGGCTGGGACGGCAGCCGAAGTGAAGAGGGGAGGAGATGGGAGGAGCCATGGGATTTTTGGAGAGAAAAGGGGAAGGAGGCGTCCAAATGCTTGAGGATTTAGGTTTATTTTGTGTTGTCTATGTTATATTTTAAGTGTAGTGTATATATATATTAGTGTGTGTATGTATAGGTAGGTGGTGTGAGTGTAGGGTGAGTGTAAAAGTGTCACTACACTTAATAAAGTGATACTTTTACTATTACAACTTTAGTCTTATAATTTTTGCACTATTTTAAATTTTTAAGTTTAAAATTCCTAATTTAAAAATTAAGAATAGAAGTTAACTAGTCTGGGTTCAAAAAGGCTAATTTTAAGAAATATCGATAATTATGCCCAAGAATGCACCTACGCGATTTTTGTCACTCAAAAATTTTAAAATAATTTTCCTTTTTATTTTCTTTAACTCTCATAAATTTTAGGTCTCAAAAATTGGAATTTGAGGTTTTTCACCAAGTCCGCCTTTACCGCGTGTCGGGGCCAAAGGTCACCATATTCAAGAATAATTAACTTAATAATTAAGCAAATAAACATCTGAAAAAATTTAAACACCAACTTAGAAATTAAAATCAATATTTTAATTATTTTGATGTCACAATGTTAAATAAAATATTTAAATAATAAACAAAGCGATTAAAATAATTTAAATAAATTAAATGATTGTTTAAAAGGCATTTAAATAAATACACAAGTGGAAAATAAAAATATTTAAAATGACTTGAACAGTTAAAAGTATTTAAATAAATAAGGTAGGCATTTAAAATGATTTAAAATAACTAACCTCTAAACTTAAGTTATTCAAAATAAATAAGTTGGACAATCAAATATATTTAAATAAATAATATAAAAAGTTTAAATCATTTAAATGACTATCCAATAAACTTAAGTCATTTTAAATAAATAAGCAGCATAGTTAGGATCATTTAAATTAATAAACTAAATAATTAAAATTATTTAATTAAGCATACTTAAAATTTTAAAATATTTAAAACAATTAAGTTGCACAATAAAAATCATTTTGAAAAATAAACTTAAACAATTAAAAGTATTAATTAAATAGTTAGTACAATAAAAATCATTTGAATAAATAATTAATATTTTATTAACAATTGATTCAGATAAATAATTTTAAATCGATTAAACGTAAAAATAATAATCATAATATTTATTTAATTTAATGCTTGCGATTTAGTAGATTGGATTTTTAGGTGCTACAATTTCGAATGGTCCAATGAATCTAGGCACTAACTTTCCTTCAAACCAAACCTTATCACCTTCCGAAAAGGCGATACTCGCAGGAAAACATACTCCCCCGCCTCAAAATTCAACGGTTTGTTCTTGGTGTTGGCATAACTGGACTGTCTGTCTTGTGATGTCTTGATTCTTTTCTTGATCAACTCAACCTTGTTAACGATCTGCTAGATCAATTCCGGTCCTTCGACCCGTCGTTCCCTTACCTCATTCCAAAAAAAGGGTGACAACGACGACCATAAAGAACCTCGAATGGTGTCATTCCAATGTTACGATGATAGCTGTTGTTGTAGGCGAACTCTATCAATGGTAAATGGTCCTGCTAGATAACCCAAAATCCATCACTAAAGTCCTCAGCATATCCTCTAATATCCGAATAGTCCTCTCGGACTGACCGTCCATCTCTGGATGATAAGCAGTACTCAAACTCAGCGTAGTATCCAAAGCTTGGTGAAATCTACCCCAAAACCATGAGGTAAATCTCGAATCTCTGTCATTGAATATGCTCAAAGGAAATCCATGCAATCACACTATCTGTTGAGTGTATAACCTTGCCATGTGATCAAAAGTAAACTCGCGGTTAAAAGGAAGAAAATGACCAGACTTGGTCAACTTGTACACAATAACCCAAATAGCATCACACTTCGTGAAGACCATTGGCAATTGGGTGACAAAATCCATCGTCACATGTTCCACTTCTATTTCGAAATCTCCAAGATCTGCATTAGACCACCTGGTCGACGATGCTCTGTCTTGACCTGCTGACATACAAGACATCGAGAGTCAAACTGATAAAAATTATGCTTCATACTTTTCCACCAAAATCTAGTACATAGATCCTTATACATATTGGCACTGCTTGGGTGCACGGTGAGTCTATTACAATGAGCATGAGACAAAATCTCATCTCTCAAGGTCAAATCGTCATGTGCCACAACTTTACTAGACAAACACAACAATCCATATGTTTCAAAATAGAAATCGGATGTGTTGTCTCCCTGAGCAAGTCTTGCTAACTTTTGCGTCTTCATATCAAAAAATTGCGCTTCACGAATACGAGTAAACAAAGTTGGTCAAGTAGTACTGAAAACACTCGAATCCCCTGTTGTCCTCTCTTATGTCGAAACATAAAGTCTAAAGAACAACACTCCTGAATGGTACTAACTCTTGCACTAGTTCGGAGAGCACTAATACTCACCTGACGGCTCAGTGCGTCTACCACTGGATTTGCAGTAATAGGATGATATTTAATCTCGCAATCATAGTCCTTGAGAAAATCCATCCAACGACGCTGACTCCTGCTCAACTCCGCCCGAGTGAATAAATAATTCAAACTCTTATGATCCGAAAAGATCTCGAATTGCTCGCCATATAGATAATGATGTCATATCTTTAGCGCAAACACAATCGCTGCAAGCTCTAGATTGTGCACTAGGTAATTCCCTTCGTAGGTTTCAACTGTCTAGAAGCATAGGCAATCATACACCCACTCTGCGTCAACACACAGGCTAACACTTGAAGAGATGCATCTGTATACACTACAAAGCCTCCAGGACCAGATGGTAATGCAAGAACCGGTGCGGTAGTCAATCGAATCCTCAACTCGTCGAAGCTCTGCTCACACTCGCTTGACCAGAAAAAAAGACCATCTTTCCTCGCCAGCTGCGTCAATGGTCTAGAAATATTCCGTGAGAAATTATGTAGTGACCCATATACATAATTAATGATTAATTGGCACAGTAATCATGTTTAAATTAAATAAAACATGATTAAGGATTTCTAGACAGGTCTAAGGAGTTCGAAAATGGATTCAAAACACTCGAAAATGACCGTAAGGGTTTCAAGTGATCGAAACAAACGGATGCTCCATTGGCATAGAACGGACTCTCCGTCGACAAGATCGGACGCTTCAATCTAGACTAGACAGGTGTCCAGGGTGACATCATCATGATGACATAAGCAGTGACGTCTTAGAGGTGACATTGGACGCTCCGTTGGTGATGATCGGACGCTCCGAACAGTGTCTTGTACACGTAGTTGGACAGGAGATATCGGAATCAAGAACGGACAGTCCGATGGTGATCAGAGCTCCGATGGTGTGATCGGACGGTCCAATTGCAGTCTATAAATATAGGCAAGATGGCTCATTTCCAAGCGATCAGAACTTCTCTCATTCGCCCATATGGCTCTATTTTAGTGCTTTTTGGGTACTCTTATTTTAGAGTTGGAGTAGGAAGTATATTTTAGTATAGTCAGGCAGTGTCTAACATAGTAGCGGAGCAGTGCTTGAGTGGCGGAGCTATGCTAGAAGCTGTGGAGCTGCAGCAAGTTTGTGTCCATGTTGTAGGGTAGTTGCCATCAGCGGGATGACGACGGACGCAGGTATAGCTTTGGCTTTCTAAAAATATTAGGGAGTATCTATTAGCTTAGTTAAGGCTTTTTGAGCATGTTTAGTGATGCATGAGTATTTTGCATTGTAGACTGGTAGTACTGGATGATAGGCTTGGAACCTAGACAGGACCTCTAGGACTGCCTTAGAAAGGTACGTAAGTACTGACTGAGATGGTCAGCATGATATATTATCTTATATGTTGCATTTGTATGTGCTCCATTTATACCATGTTTTACTACTTTAGGACATGTATGATTTTACGTCCGACTACATCTCGTGAGATTTGGGTCAGGAGGGGAGGCTTAGCCCCATGGTTTTTTCTATCACTGGGAGACGCCGCTACGGCGGGGATTGACGCTACAGTGATAGGGGAATATACTAGTACCCTACGGACTAGCTATCCAACACGGTACTGTATATTTACTGGCGCCCCTGAGCAGTCTATTTTACCAGGGATTTAAATCCATTTACATGCTACATATATGTTTATATATCATTTCTTTTGTACTGAGCATAGTCGCTCACGTACAGTATTTTCTGTATGTCTGAACACCCCATTCGATCGGGCAGGTGCAGATGCAGGTAGTGCGCCCAGAGACCCAGAATAGTCGGAGACCAGAGAGACAGCTGAGTTAGATGTTAGGTTGTATTTTAACTATTCGACTGGGTTGTATTATTGGAGTTATTCAACCGGTTGTATTTTTCCGATCAGCATTTATTTAAGCTTCCCGCAGTGTATTCTGATTAGTGTTAATTGCATGCTTAATCAAGCTCTAATTTTCTTATTATTAGTGGATATGGGTTGGGTCGCTACAAATCCTCAATAAATTGATGATAATTGATAAGTGCATTTTATGCACTTAATTTATATATAATTTGACTTGGATTTTGTGATGTATCGAGTGGATATTACACGTATTTGTTGTTGTTTTTGTGAGTTGCAACGATTTGAAGAAAAGTAGCAAGAAGAAGCGTAAAGCCGAATTACGGGACAGCAAAATTCAGAAAATTACTGGGAATCTTACATACATCCAAATCTGATCTCTACCGTTCATATTGAATATTAGGATGTTTTAAAGTTGCTGTCAGAATTTCAGCTCGATCAGACGGCTAGAACTCGAGTTATGATTTTTACAAACATGCTGCGCAGATGGAGAAATGGAAGAACAAGTAGCGCCCCAACGCCATATTCCTAGCGCTCCAGCGCCCGTAATTTCATGTCTTTAGCGCCCCAGCACCAGTTTGGAAGCGCTCCAGCTCTATACATCCGTCATTGAAAAATAAAATACGAAACTTGAGCGCCCCAGCGCCTAAGGGCAGCGCTCCAGCTCTGCGCAGTCTCCAAAAATATGGAAAGTCTTTAATCGAGTTTAAAAGGGTTTTGATAGCTTATGTTTTAGAGATACGAGGGTTTAGAGGGTATTCAGAGTTTTTGAAGGCTAGAGACGGCTAGAGACCAAGGAAAAGGGAGAAGAAGCATTCTTGGCACGAAGACGAACAAAGCGACTACTGAAGACGGAGAAGCATCATCTACCTTCGTTTTTATTTCATTCTTTCTCCTAATTTTTGAATGATGTTCAAGAACATGCTTTGTTTGATTTTTATTTTCATTATGAACTAATTCCTTTGTCTAGAGGAACAACGTAGCTTGACTTGAAACCATGTTTTTGATATTTTGATTGATATATTAGAATTATTCATTCGGTTTATTTGTGTTTTCCTGAATTTATTGCGTTCAATTAACTGATCATTAATTGAATAGTTATATTTATTTAAAATCTAGCACTCGAGAGAGGCGATTTTGAATAGGATCGTAGGAAAATACATTATTGGTGTTTATAGAGTTCGAGAGGTCTATAACTCCATTGAAGCCTTTGTAAGAATTACTGTGTCATTTACCGGATTTAATAGTTGAACTTAGATAGAAATATTGAGTTTGCTATTGAATACGAATTTTTGCTTGACACTCGAGAGAGGTAGTAGAAAATAATAGGAATTCTTGGCTAATAAACTAAAATAATTTATGATATAGATTTCTTTATGAATTAACTTGGTGGATGGTTAAGTGATGTCGAACCTCTAGAATTTGTCTCTCATTGAATTTTCGTCTTGCGAACTCGTCGTTAATTAATTTTATTTATTGCAAATTTTAGTTTGATATAACTCAAATCATTCTCGTAGCTCTACATAGGATTAAGATTTGATTAGTTGCAAATATTCAATATAATATCATTTTATTCATTCTCTGTGGGATCGACTTGGACTCATTTTCTATATTAAAACTTGACATTGTGCACTTGCGGGCACAAAATTATGCAACAAGTTTTTGGCGCCGTTGCCGAGGATTGAATTTTATTTGATTTATATTAAATTATGCTAATTAGTCTTAATTTTGATTTAGAGCATTTTATTTTATTTTGTTTGTTCTAATTTTAAAATTTTCCCTGTCTATGCAGTTTATGCAAAAAAGCCAAAGTTACGACTCACTGCTCTTTGATCCGGAAAATGAGAAAACTGTTAAAGCTTTGAAAAAAGCTAGAAGAGAAGAGTTGCAACAAATGGCTGAAGAAAGGGAAAGAGCTGTCAATAATGCTCCGGTGCCGATCAGAGATCACTTTCGACCGGTGATCAATACTCATTATTCTGGGATAGCTCGGCAGAACATCACGGCGAATAATTTTGAGTTGAATCCAGCTCTGATTAATATGGTGCAGCAGAATCAGTTTAAGGGTGCAGCTACTGAAGATCCAAATTTGCACCTGCGTATTTTTTTGGAGATTGCTGACACAGTGAAGATTCATGGTGTTACTGAGAACACCATTAGACTACGATTGTTCTCGTTTTCTCTTAGGAACAATGCTCGCAGTTGGTTGTAGTCACTACCTCTAGGGAGCATCACTACATGGGAAGACATGGCATCTAAATTTCTGGCCAAGTACTTTCCTCCTGCCAAGTCTGCCCAAAAAATTGAGATCACAACTTTCAAACAGCAAGATTATGAGCATCTTTATGAAGCTTGGGAGCGGTACAAGGAGTTGCTTAGGAAGTGTCCAAACCATAATTTTCCGGATTGGGAACAGATTGAGTTATTCTACAATGGTTTGAATGGCCCAACGAGGATTTCTATGGATGCTGCAGCTGGAGGTTCAATATTTTCTAAATTTCCTGAACAGGCTTATGATATGCTTGATCAAATGACTGTTAACAGTTATCAGTGCCCGAGTGAGAGATCTGCGATAAGGAAGCCTGCTGGAATTCATGAGGTTGATGCGTTCACTGCTTTGACTGCTCGGATGGCTACTATTTCTACACAGTTGGTTGTACTGACCAAAGTCAATCAAGTTTCTATTAAGACACCATCGCTGGCGACTGCCGTAAATTCTGCTGATGGATTTGAGAGTGTGGAGCAAGCTCAATATGTGAACAACAGAAATTACAACAACTATCGAGGTAATCCTGTACCCAATCAATATCATCCTAGTTTGCGTAATCATGAGAATTTTTTATATGCAAATAATAATAATGTGTTGAATCCTCCTCCGGGATACAATACAAATAAGGGTGAGGGTAAGCCTCCTTTGGAGGATGTTGTTAATGCTTTTGTGCAGGAATTGAGCAAGAGGATGGCGAGGACTGAGACTCGCCTTGACAGCTTAGAGACGCATGTGGCCAACATGGGTGTTGTATTGCAATCCATTGAGACTAGCATTGGGAAGTTGGCAAACGCACTGAAAGATAATAACAGAGGCCAATTCCCAAGTAATACTGAGGTGAATCCCAAGGAGCAGTGTAATGCTATCACGTTGAGGAGTGGGAAGTAGGTGGATAATGAAGAGGGCAAATCTTGGAGCAAGACGTCTGAAAAAGTTGCAGTTGACAAGAAGAAGGTCGAGGAGAAAGAGTCTGAACCTGAGCAAAAACCGATGTACAAACCTCCTCTTCCATACCCCCAAAGGTTCAAGAAGAAGGCAGTGGACGAGCAGTTCTCAAAATTCTTGAAGATTTTCAAGAAGATACATATCAACATCCCTTTTGCTGATGCTTTGGCACAAATGCGAAATTATGCGAAGTTTATTAAAGAGGTGATGTCCAAGAAAAGGAGGCTGCAAAAGAATGAGGTTGTGAGCTTAACTGAAGAATGTAGTGCCGTGTTCCAAAAGAAGATGCCACAAAAGCTGAAGGATCCAAGGAGTTTTACTATTCCTTTCACTATTGGTTCTTCTTATTTTAATAATGCACTTTGCGATCTAGGAGCTAGCATTAATCTGATGTCTTTGTCTGTTTTCAGGAGCTTAGGACTTGGCGAGGTAAAGCCCACAATGATCACATTGCAGCTAGCTGATAGATCTATCACATATCCTCTTGGAATCATTTAAGATGTTTTGGTAAAAATAGATAAATTTATCTTTCCGGCGGATTTTGTTGTGCTAGATATAGAGAAGGATGCAAATATGCCACTGATATTGGGGAGACCTTTCTTGGCCACTGCTGATGCCAAGATTGAGGTGAAGAATGGTGAGTTGTCGATGGGTGTGGACGGAGAAAGAGTTATTTTTAACATATTCAAGAAATCAAGTAATCCACCCATCGAGGAATTATGCATGATTGAGCAAGTTGTGAAGTTGGATGGCCATCCCAAAATTGTTCATGAGGTAGATTCAAGGAAGAATGATCCGAAGGTGCCAAAGAAGAAGAAGAAAACAAAGAAAAAATCAAAGTTTAAAAATGTTGTTGAATATATTTGGAGGGTGAAAGCGAAAGGGAAGACCCTCAACAAAGCGGAACCGAGCTAGAATTAGAATACAGTTGGGCTATGGACTATAAACTAAGCGCTCCTTGGGAGGCAACCCAAGCTAGTTTTTATGCGTTTTTTATTTTCTTTTAGTTGTTTTTGTTTTTATTTTTATCATGAGGAAACTAGACATTAATAATGATTTTGAATTGTGTAGGTGAAAAAGTATGGAGCTGAAAGAGTTTAGGAGCCACCCCTGATGAAGAGTTTTGAGTGATTAAGATGGTGCCGAGTACTGACGCTTGGTGCCTAAGGTATGTGTCCCGTGTTTTTAATAAATACTGTACATTGAGGACAATGCACAATTTAAGTTTGGGGGGATGTTTAAAAATTGTGAAAATTTGAAATTTTTTATGAGATAGTTGGAGTTGAAGGCATGATGTTGTAATTGTGTTGGCCTATGATGAAAATAAATTTTTTTTCGCTAAAAAAGTTCATGTTAGCTATATTTAATCTTGAGTTCTCACATTTATGCACGAATGCCATGATTTTCGATACTCCTAGCAATTAGAAAAAAATTATGTGGATTTGTGATGTGGATTAGAGGATTTGATTCTTAACTCTTGTGATTTTTACTTGAAACTGAGGTAGATTTTTAAGATCACAGAAGTGATTTAGGCATTTTTGAATTCGTTGAGCCTTTTTAGCCTTTATTCATTTGTTAGTTATATAAATCATGAAAAATTCAAAACAAATTGAGTAGATAAAAAGTTCAAAGAAAAGTAATGGCGGAAAAAGTAAGGTGAGGGGAGGCCTTGAAAAGAAAAAAAAAATGGATTGAAATTCTAGTCCAAATACAAGGCATAAAAATGGAGATGTATGAAGTAGAAGAAATCCAAGACTAATGTCTGGCAATGCAAATAAAAAAATTTTAGCTACTCATCATCCTGCACAAATTGAAAATATTCAGTACCCTTTGCTTTGAATTATGAGTCATTGTTTACATTGATATACATATGGATGCTTATCTCCTGCTGATTATACTTGAGCCTAATGTTAACCGAAAAAGTCCTGTTGATCTATGCGAGTAAAAGTTGAACTTGGTTAAGAGTATTTTGAAACTTGAGGGCGGAGTTAATGATTTTATGAAGCTTACGGATTGCATGATTTTACCGAAATTTAGGTGGGTAGATGAGATTGGAAAATCACACACACACAAGAACTCTTGAGAAAATTAGCAGACATGTGTATTGAATCTTGGAATGTATAAATTTGGAGGTCGACTATATTGCTCATTACTATTTTGCTCGAGACTAGCAAAAGTCTAAGTTTGGGGGGATTTGATAAGTGCATTTTATGCACTTAATTTATATATGATTTGACTTGGATTTTGTGATGTATCGAGTGGATATTATACGTATTTGTTGTTGTTTTTGTGAATTGCAACGATTTGAAGAAAAGTAGCAAGAAGAAGCGGAAAGCCAAATTACGGTACAACAAACGTCAGAAAATTACTGGGAATCTTACAGACATCCAAATCTGATCTCCACTGTTAACATTGAAGATTAGGATGTTTTAAAGTTTTTGTCAAAATTTCAGCTCGATCCGACGGCTAGAACTCGAGTTATGATTTTTACAAAAATGCTGCGCAGATGGTGAAATGGAAGAACAAGTAACGCCCCGGCGCCATATTCCTAGCGCTCTAGCGCCCGTAATTTCATGTCTTAAGCACCCCAGTGCCAGTTTGGAAGCACTCCAGCTCTAGACGTCCGTCATTGAAAAATAAAATACGAAACTTGAGTGCCCCAGCGCCTAAGGGCAGCGCTCCAGCTCTGCGCAGTCTCCAAAAATATGGAAAGTCTTTAATCGAGTTGAAAAGGGTTTTGATAGCTTATTTTTTAGAGATACGAGGGTTTAGAGGGTATTCAGAGTTTTTGAAGGCTAGAGACGGCTAGAGACCAAGGAAAAGGGAGAAGAAGCATTCTTGGCACGAAGACGAACGAAGCGACTACCGGAGACGGAGAAGCATCATCTACCTTCGTTTTTATTTCATTTTTTCTCCTAATTTTTTAATGATATTCAAGAACATGCTTTGTTTGATTTTTATTTTCATTATGAACTAATTCCTTTGTCTAGAGGGACGACGTAGCTTGACTTGAAACCATGTTTTTGATATTTTGATTGATATATTAGAATTATTCATTCGGTTTATTTGTGTTTTCCTGAATTGATTGCGTTCAATTAACTGATCATTAATTGAATTGTTATATTTATTTGAAATCTAGCACTCGAAAGAGGCGATTTTGAATAGGACCGTAGGAAAATACATCATTGGTGTTTATAGAGTTCGAGAGGCCTATAACTCCATTGAAGCCTTTGTAAGAATTACTGTGCCATTTATCGGATTTAATAGTTGAACTTAGATAGAAATATTGAGTTTGCTATTGAATACGAATTTCTGCTTGACACTCGAGAGAGGTAATAGAAAATAATAGGAATTATTGGCTAATAAACTAAAATAATTTATGATATAGATTTCTTTATGAATTAACTTGGTGGATGGTTAAGTGATGTCGAACCCCTAGAATTTGTCTCTCATTGAATTTTCGTCTTGCGAACTCGTCGTTAATTAATTTTATTTATTGCAAATTTTAGTTTGATATAACTCAAATCATTCTCGTAGATCTACATAGGATTAAGATTTGATTAGTTGCAAATATTCAATATAATATCATTTTATTCATTCTCTGTGGGATCGACTTGGACTCATTTTCTATATTAAAACTTGACACTGTGCACTTGCGGGCACAAAATTACGTAACAATAATACCCTGCTAAACCCAACAAACTACAAATCTCTGAAGCTGTCGTAGGACGCGACCAATTCAAAATAGCTTCAGTCATATTCGGGTCCACTGATACACCTTCTCGGGATATGACATGACCATGGAAAACCACTCGACCAATCTAAAATTCGCACTTACTAAACTTGGAATATAACTGATTTTCTCGGAGAATTTGCAGTATTAGCCTCAAGTGTTGCGCATGCTCGTCAATTCTACGAGAGTAGACCAAAATTTCGTCAATAAAAACTATGAAAAACTTATCTAGATAATCGTGGAAGACTCAGTACATCAAATCCATGAACTCGTAATGACCATAACTGGTACAAAACGCTATTTTTGAAACGTCCGCGCAACTGATGATACCATGACCTCAAATAAATCTTGTAATACACAGAGGTACCCTGAAGTTGGTCGAACAAATCATCAATCTGCGGCAAAAGATACTTGTTTTTTACTGCCGCTTAGTTCAACTGTCTGTAATCGATACAGAGACGCATAGAACCATCTTTTTTCTTGACAAAAAGCACTAGCGCTCCCCAAGGTAAAATGCTCGGTCGGATATATCTCTTTTCCAACAAATCCTGCAACTGCTGCTGCAACTCCCTCATCTCTGCTGGTGCTAGATGATAAGGTTCATGAGAAATTGGTTCCGTCCCTGGCACAAGTTCAATCCCGTACTCGACTTCTCTAACTGGAGGAAACCCTAAAATCTCATCCGAAAAAACATTTGGGTACTCACAAACTACTGAAAACTCCTCAACAGCCCTGCTCATCATGGATGTATCAATCGCATAGATAAGGTATCCTTTCCCACCCACCTCTAAAGCCTGACAAGCCCTCAGAGCTGAAACTAGAGGCATAAGAGGTTGCGCACCCTCACCATAGAAAAACCAATTATCACCGTCAACCGGATGACATTGAACAACCTTTTGATAACAATCCACAGTAGCTATATAAGAGGTCAAAACATTGATACCCAAAATACAATCAAAATCCTACATCGCTAGAATCATAAGATTCGCTACTAACCCCGAGCCTTCAAACTCTAAAGTACAACCCAAGACTAAACGTTTGGCCAAAGCTGAATGACCAGTCGGGGTAGACACTGACAGTACTATGTTTAAGGATAGGTACGACAATACATGTCTCTTAACAAAATGTGTTGAAACGAATGAATGCAATGCACCAGTTCTATGAGAACAAAAGCAGGAATCTCACACAAAATAAGTGTAACCTGCGATAACCTCCTCATTTTCCTTATGAACCCGATCTTGGCTCAGCGCAAAGACTTGTCGTAGAGTACGTGGTTTCTGGTTGGTACTCCCAACCGACTATCCTGATGGATTCTGTGGAACTAAAGCTTGAGAATCCGAGCCAGATGCTGATCCTCCAACCATCTACGGACAATACCTCTTCATGTGACCCATCTGTCCACAACGAAAACAAGCACCATTTGCTCCACGACATCTGTCTATAGGATGATGTCCCCCACACTTATCACACTATCTTTTCTTCTTCTCGGAATGGAACACACCTCCACCGAATCCTATCTTGATCCTGAACCTGATCTTGATGAAGAAGATGCACCAGATTTCTTAAAAGACTGGGCCCTAGGCCCCAAAGAGTTACCTGGTCGAAAGGAAGAAGAAGAAGAAAATTCCTTGTTCCTCTTGAGAGTGTTCTCTGCTTGACAGCAATGGTTTACCAACACTTCGTACAACGTTGGATCATCGTTGATAGCTAATTGCCCATAAATCTTCGGGTTAAGGCCTTACAAGAACAGATCATACTTATCTTCCAAGCTGTTGGCAACATACGGGCAGTAAGGTAGAAGTTCAAATAACTTATGTTGGTACTCATCGATAGACATGTTTCCCTGCTTCAAATTCATCAACTCATTCGTCTTTGCCTGTCAGAGGGCTGCAGGAAAGGACAGCTCTTAGAATGTTGTACGAAATTCCTCCCACCTAGTTTGAACCTTGCTTGGATATAAAAAGTGCGGAAATAGACCTCCACCACTTGCAAGCGCTTCCATGAAGAAGAAATTTGACAGCCTGCATCTTCTACTCATCAGTGTAATGGTACACCTCAAAGCAGTTCTCCATCCCTTCTAGCCAATTCTCAGGAACTTCGGAGTCTCGGCGCCCTCCAAAGGCTTAGGAGCCATCTGCACAAACCTGCGCATATCAAAATGGTGCCTGTCTTTTCTGTGGCGATGGTGCCTCCGAGGTGGCTTTCTCTCCTCGCTGTTTCCCCAACGACCTCCAACACTCCCATGACTCTCATCTCCACATCCAGCCATCTGGTAAAAGTAATATAATTAAACCTCAAGACTATTTATCTAGATCCCAAATCTCAATGCATGCTTTGATACCATAAATGTAGTGACTCGTCCCGAAATGGGGTTTCCAAAACAAAAAACAAAGGACATGAGCTAACAATTCTCAGTACAGAAGTATGAGTATACACATGCTATGAATGCTAAATGCAAGTGAAGGTATCGAAAACCTATCCATATAGAATCCTGCCAAACAAAGATGCCATGATAAGTAGTACGCTGGACCGTCGTATCAGGAGGCACTCCCATACCATAAATCATGGACTATTTGGATTCAAAAACATGTCATCCATCCACAAAATATAATAGGGCTGAGCGACCCCTCTATAGGTAATATCAATGGTAAAAGGCCCAACATAATAATGCATGCAACATAATATCTATGACATAATCAATGCACATATCAGTAATGCCACATAAAACATGCAAACATAGAACATGCATGCTCAACCAGGGTATATTGGATAGTACGTCCGTACCTCAAATTAAGCACCCTAGCTATTCAAGTCCTCTAGTTCAAGCCTATAAGCAGACAACGATTGTATCATTATCTATTCTCTAAAAGCCTTAACTAGACTAATAGATACTCACTTAAGCTAATCTGAGTCTAGTGGTATACATGTGTCCGTCGTCAGCCCTTTGATGTCGATGACCTCAAAACTTAGGAAAACTCCGCCACAATCCCGGTAGCACCCTGCTAACGTCTAGCCTCTGAAAGAACGCTAAGAAGCCCCTAAAAGCTAGTAAGAAACGAGAGGGAAACTGTGGGAATTTGCAACTGAAAATGAACTCTCGGCTCTTTATTTATAGACCATGTTCGAAACTTCCGAACTTGCGATTGGAACTTCATTCCGAATGCTCTCCACCAACCACATGTCTCTGATTTGACAACTCGGTTGCCGACAGTAGTTCGGAACTACCGATCCTAGTTCAAAGCTTCCAAACTTCCTCGTGTCCAATCACCCAATCAAAGCCCATGCTGTGCCTGACTGTCACACAATCAAAATTATCGATCTCACGTTCGGAGCTTCTGAACTGCTCGTAGCTTTCGAACACTAACCTTGGCTTCCGAACCAGTTTGGTACTTCCAAACTTTCTTCGGAACTTCCGAAGGACTCAGACCTTCCGATCAACAATGCTAGCTTCTGAACACGTTTGGAGCTTTCGATATTTCCTTCGGAACTTCAGAACTGTCCCAAACACTTAAAGCATTAGAAGCCATTTTTGATTATTTTGAATCCAATTATCAACTCTTTAAGCTCAAATTAGTATCCTTTAGTCATGCTTAAGTATTATATTATCGCGATTATGAGTCGGTCTTCTACATTTAAACACATAAATTTTCCATAATAATAAATTAAATTATCATGAGTAGATTTACGGATTTGAGGACATTACAATACGTTTTATTATAGGCTTGGATCCTAGACCCGACCTATAGATATACGTAAGTACTGACTGAGATATTCAACTGATTATGCATTCTTATTTTTTGCATTTTATTTGTCATGATATACATGTAATTCTGCTCATATGTTTCATGTTCATATATCTCGTTGAGCCATATCTCCTTCGAGATAACCATTTGTAGTAGGGTCGCTCGGTCCTACTTGTGGACGTTGGGACATCATGAGTCATAGTGACCAAAGGGTCGGGAGGGCTGTGATGCTTCAAGGACACTTTAGATCCATGTTTGGACGAGTGTGCTAGTTACCTTGAGGGGTATTTCCGTGTTGGTACTATGTACTCAGGCGTCTCCAGTCTAAGCATGAGTTTTCTTATTGGTCCACTTACCAGTTCACGTCATATGCATGCACATATAGACTTGTATACTCATATTTTTTGTATTGGCCGTTAGCGCTTACGTCCTTATTTTCATCTTGGACACCCTATTCCACGAGACATGCCTTAGGTTGGATGATCCCAGCAGGAGCGAACCTTGAGGCATGGAGCAGTTCCATCTAATGTTCTGAGTTGGCCCTATTTTTTTTACCTGGGTTTTTCAGTATGATACTCTATTCGATTTGGTTGTATTTGTAACTAATATTTCAGACTGCTGGTTTGGGATTTTTTTTGTATCATTACTTTTCCATTGCCTATCTAATTATGATTATTTAAGTTAATTGCATGCTAAAAAAATCTTATTAGTAGGTGATTTCGAAGTAGGTCACTACAAGTAAAATGCAACTTTAAATGTGACAAGACATGTTACTTCATTGCCGACTGTACTAAGACAAATAAGGATGAGAAAAATTAAGTTGAGAAAGGCAAGAAGCCTTATGAGAGAATAAAGAGGTCCAAAGAGGAGACGAAGTCATACAAAAAGAGGCATGAGGTGTTGATAGCAGAGGAATGCAAAGCAAAGCAAAGTGTGAAGATTCTGGTAGGGAATCATCTTAATCAAAGACATCAAGCAGTTACAGTGATGATAATGAAATAAAGTTCTTGATGGCCAATGATGATCAACCATCTACAAGTGAACAGATATTCGATTTCAACTCAAGTGATTTTACACAAGAAGATCTGGTAAATGCATTACACAAAATGGTAAATGAGTACCACAGATTGTCCTTATCATATGAGAAATTTAAATCAAAGAAAGAACATTTTTCAGACACCTCTACTGAACCCAGTTGAGAACAATCAGTTGATAAAATCAGACTAAATACAGAGATTGATAAGATCACGACTGATAATAAAGTATACAATTTGAAATTCAGCAGTTAAAATAAGAAAACATGAGGCTGAATGAGCTGACAAAAACATGGAACAAGTCGTCAGTATAGTTAACTGAGATGCGAGAGTTGCAAAAGCCAAGTGGAGACAAAAATGGTCTCATCTTTAGTAACAATGACTATTGCAGGAGCCGAGTGCTCGCCAAAAAGTGGATATGTGCAAAGGAATATACATACACATTGTGAAGTCCAGTTTGGGAAATGAACGGAGATCCTGCCCCCAAAATCGAGAAGACTTTTGATGTTTTGAATCAGAGGAGGAAATTTGCATTGAATGTGTGTATGAGAGTTCCAATGCAAAGCAAAACTGAAAGCCTCCACAATCCTGTCGAGCTAAGGAAAGCTCGATGAAAGGCTATCGTAAACAATACTATAACTCCAAGTCTGTTCAAAGACGATACAAGAAACTTAAGGATGTGGATAAGGTGAAACAACATCTTGTGTCCAGCATACATCACACACATCACTCGCATGCATCTGCATGGGAACCAACCTTGTGGGACACTTACAATGGTCGATCAGTTAAGGTTGTCAAAGTTTGGGTTCCAAAAGTCTTAATCTACCCTGGACCCAAGTAGGTATGAGGACCAAGATCATTAAAACTTGTGAATGCATATAACTAGAGTAGGACTGAAAATTCAATTTGGTACTTGGATAGTAGATGTTCAAGGCACGTGATTGGAGAAATTCAGCTGCTTGTTCAATTGAATTTCTTCTCATGTCCTAAGATCACATTTGATGATAACTCCACAAGTAAAACCGTGAGAAGGGGAATATTATCCACTTAGATCAAAATCATGTATGTCAAATTGAATCTCAACCCATGGACACATATAATTGCAGAATGACTCTTCTACCCATTGGAAATGTATAAATGGACTCTTACCTCATAAAATCGAAAATACACATATTTTTGTTTGTCATATATCGCTGCATCAATGAAAATTTAATTTATTGTGTACATGAAAAAGTTTAATGAGTAGTTAATATTTTTTTCAATTTCTTGAGTCACTATCCTATCCATGTTAAAAAATATGTGTGAGCTGAAACATAGCTGAATATGAACAAATCCAAGAATTATCATGTAGCACTCAAAATCTAATTAGAAAGCGCTCGAAGTATAGCGAAGCATAAGAATTACCGAAGAGTCATGCCTGAACCGAACATGACAGCGAAGATCTTTACATAACTCAAGAAGTTTTGTTTTGCTAAACAAGAAGTTTTACATATTTTAACATATATATGACCATAAAAATTTCAGAATTTTTTTGTTGTTTTCCCTCAATTTATGTTGATCAAGAATAGTTTTATTAATATTCGATGAAAATGGATTTTTATCTGAAAATTGAAATTAAAAAATCATTTTCAATAACATCATTATTAAAAAAATATAATTACTGTTATAATCAATCTTATCATTGAATTTAGTGTTATAACATCATTATTTTAAAAAATTAATTACTCCTATAATCAATCTCATCATAGACTATAGTATTGTTCAGCGGTTAGTTCAATCGTGCAGTAAAGGAATTCTCCTCTTTTTGAATCCATCTCTGATTTTTTGTATAAGACAATCTTCCCTCTCTCTCACAAAAGAAAAGATGATACATATTTTCGTTCGTTGAAGTCTGAGATATTTTTTGTGCTGCTATATCTCGACCGTGAGCCGTTGTATCTTAGAGATGATTGTCACCAACGTTGAGCACTGTTAACAGGCAATTTCATCTTGCGGATAAAAAAATTCTCTCGCCTTGACTTGTTCATTGCTGCTGCTGCTATTGTTGTTGTTGTGTTGTTCAGAATTTGGAGTACATCTTCCTAACAATCGCAAGACGAAAATTTTATATTTCTCGAATTCTGAAGTTGTCTACTGTCTAGTTCACACCGCTTGCTTCAGCCCCCGTACATGGAGAAAAGCCGCCAAAGTTTTCTAGTGCCGACTTCAAACGTTGGCAGCAAAAAATGCTCTTCTATCTGACCACACTCAATCAGTCCAGATTTCTCAAGGAGGATCCCCCTGTCGTCGTTGAAGGCGATTCTGACACCCAAAGGAGGACCACGGTTGATGCATGGAACCATAGCAATTTTCTGTGTAGAAACTATATTTTGAATGTCCTTGATGACACTCTCTATAGTATCTACTCCTCTGTCAATATTGCCAAGGAACTCTGGGATTCATTGGAGAAGAAATACAAAACTGAAGATGCAAGAATAAAAAAGTTTTTGGTTGAAAAATTTCTAGAATTCAAGATAATAAACTCAAAAACAATGATGAGTCAAGTGCAAGAAATACATATTATCTTGCATGACTCATTGGCCGAAGGGATGGAAATCAATGAACCATTCCAAGTCGCGTCTATCATTGAGAAGTTGCCGCCGCAATGAAAAGACTTCAAGAACTACCTTAAGCACAAACGTAAGGAGTTAAAACTTGAAGACCTTATTGTGAGGCTTCGCATCAAGAATGATAACAGAAACACCGATGCCAAGTCACATAAAAAGATTATGAAAACCAAGGCCAAAGCAAATCTGGAGGAATCGAGTATGAATCACAAGAAGAAGCGCCCCTATGATGGAAAGCAAAAAGATAAAGCAAAGAAATTCCAAGAAAGTTGCTACAACTATGGCAAATCGAATCATATGGCAATGGACTTCCGACTTCCAAAGAAAAACAACAAAAATCAGAAACCAAAGCAAGCAAACATAGTTGAACAAAGGTATGTACCTTTAGATATTTCTAATATTGATCTAAGTGTCGTTATTTGTGAGACCAACATGGTGAATGATCCAAGAGGATGGTGGATTGATACTGGCTCTACGAGCCACATTTTTTCCAAAAAAGATATGTATTCCACCTACGCCACCGTTGGAGATAGAAAGTTGTTCATGGGAAATTCTGCAATATCTGATGTCGTTGGAGTTGGTAATGTAGTGCTGAAAATGACGTCTGGCAAGGAGATGACGCTCAAGAATGTACTATATGTGTCAGACATTCGTAAAAATTTAGTTTCGGGCTCTCTTTTGAGAAAGGCAGGGTTTATATTGGTGTTTGAGTCTGATAAGTTTGTATTGACAAAGTCTGGTGTATTTGTTGAAAAAGGATACCAAGATAGTGGTCTCTTTAAATTGAATGTAATGAATGTTAACCGTCATGAGGCGAAGAATAAAATTATTGGTTCTGCTTACTTGACTGAAAGTTATGATTTATGGCATGAATGATTAGGACATGTTAACTTCAATACGTTGCAAAGACTTGCAAATTTAAATGTAATATCTACGTTTAAAAGAAATCCACAAAAAAGTGTGAGATTTGTTTTGAAGCAAAAATGGCAAAAACTTTATTTCATACTGTCACGAGAAGTACTATGCCACTTGAATTAATACATACTGATGTATGTGATTTAAAAATGCTACAAACACGAGGTGGAAATAAGTACTTTATAACATTCATTGATGATTGCACCAGATTTTGTTATGTATATTTATTGAAAAGCAAAGATGAAGCAATCGAATCTTTCAAAAAATATAAGACTAAGGTTGAAAATCAACGAAGTTCAAAGATAAAAATGATTCGAAGTGATCGAGGTGGAGAATATGTGGCTCCTTTTGAAGAATTTTTCTCAACTTCGTACATCATTCATCAAACGATAGCCCCATACTCTCCTCAATCTAATGGCGTTGCAGAACGCAAGAATCGAACATTAAAGGAAATGATGAACGCGTTGTTAATAAATTTTGCTTACCTCAAAATATGTAGGGGTTAAAAAATTCTCTCAGCAACTCACATTCTAAACAAGATACCAATCAAAGGAAAAGATGAAACACCGTATAAACAGTGGAAAAGTCTTAAACCTTCTTACCAATACTTCAAAGTGTGGGGGTGTTTGGCTAAAGTAGAAGTGCCTAAGCCAAAACAAATAAAAATTGGGCCTAAAACGATTGACTGCATATTTATTGGTTATGCATACAATAGTAGTGCATATCGGTTTTTAGTGATAAGTCAACAATTCCTGATGTAAATGAAGGCACAATCATGAAGTCAAGGATTGTTGTATTCTTTGAAAATATCTTTTCTTGTAAAGAAAGGAAAGAAATAAGTTTGAACAAGCGAACTTATGAAAATACAATTGACAAACAATGAGGAACCAAGACGCAACAAGCGAGCAAGAGTTAAAAAGTCATTTGGTCCTGATTTTCTAACATACATGTTAGATAATGAACCAAGAACTCTTCAAGAGGCTTTATCAAATCCTTAGGCTCCTTTTTGGAAGGAAGCCATACAAAATGAAATAGATTTTATCATGCATAATCATACTTAGGAGTTGGTTGATCTCCCTCCAGAATGTAAACCTTTGGGATCCAAGTGGATTCTTAAAAAAAAATACAAAAAAGATGGATCTATAGATAAATATAAAGCTCGCATAGTTGTTCAAGATTTTAGACAAAAGGAAGGATATGATTTCTTCGATACCTACTCTCGGTTTTTAGAATAACATCCATTCGTGTTCTCATAGCTATTGTTGCTTTGCATGGTCTTGAGATTCACCAAATGGATGTTAAAATCGCATTTTTGAATTGAGAATTGGAAGAAAAAATTTATATAAAACAACCAGAAGAGTTTATTGTACCCGAAAAAGAACAAAAGATGTGTAAACTTGTCAAGTCATTGTATGGACTTAAACAAGCACCTAAGAGGTGGAATCAAAAGTTTGACACTGCAATGTTGTCAAATGGTTAAAAATCAATGAATGTGACAAATGTGTCTATATTAAAGGTACAAAAAATGCATGTGTAATTGTTTGCCTTTATGTAGATGACATGTTAATTATGGGAAGCAATCATGAATTGATTGTGAAAACAAAGAAGATGTTGAGACAACATTTTGACATGAAGGATTTGGGATTGTGTGATATTATTCTAGGGATTAAAGTCTCTAGAACATCTGCTGGAATTATTTTATCCCAAACTCATTATGTAGAAAAGGTTCTCGAACGATTTAATGCCAAAAATCATCCTCCGGCTAGAACACCTATGGAATTGGGTACACATTTAGCCAAAAATAGAGGAGAACCTATTTGACAAGTGGAATATGCAAGTGTGATAGGAAGTTTAATGTACTTAACTAACTGTACTCGTCCTGTTCTTGCATATACCGTAAATAAACTTAGTCAATTCATAAGTAATCCAAGTGAGGATCATTGGAAAGCATTAATGAGAGTGCTTGGATATTTTAAATACACTTCAAGTTATGGAATAGTGTATACAAAATATCTTGCGGTCCTAAAAGAATATTGTGATGCAAAGTGGATTTCTGACACGAAAGACTCCAAGTCTACTAGTGGATATGTGTTCACAATTGGTGGAGAAGCGGTGTCATGGAGATCTTCTAAACAAATATGTATAGCTCGGTCGACTATGAAATCCGAGTTTATTGCTTTAGATAAAGCTGGAGAAGAAGCCGAATGACTTCGAAATTTTCTAGAAGATATTTTTTGTTGGAATAAACCGGTGTCTTCCATTACTATTCATTGTGACAGTCAGTAAGCAATATGAAGAGCACAAAGTAGTATGTACAATGGTAAATCTCGACATATTCGTCGGAGACACAATACCATAAGACAATTGATCTAGAATGGGGTTATTTCGGTTGATTATGTGAAGTCAAAGGAAAAACTTGTAGATCCGCTTACAAAAAGTATAAATAGAGATCAAATGTACAAACTATTAAGAGGAATGTGTTTAAAATCTACAAAATAAAATATTTATAGCGGTAACCCAACCTTGAGAATTGGAGATCCCAAAACCTTGGTTCAATGGAACAACTAAGTTATAAATATTAGTTTGAGTACTTGGAATCTTTATTCGCTCATTCCAAGAACATCCAAGTATAAAATACCTGCAACATGTGGTGAGGTTAAGTTTTCTTTTAATGATTCATATACCTATAAGGTAGAGTACCGCAGGATACTTTTGATAGGAGATCACCTATATAAGTGCAAAGTATTGGCCGCTTTGATTGAAACGCTTATGAATCTAAGATATGGTCATGAACCAAAATGGACACAACGTGAGAACAAAATATGTTAGAGTGTTGTTATGTAAATACTATTGACTTGGTTTATATCAATGGTTGACTAGTTCAAGACATCGCGTCACTATACAACTAGTAAATCATGTAGTATATTACTAAGGTAGGTTCAAAGCCACAAGCTACCTATCCTGATGTAACAATAACTCATAAAGACTTTCTAGTGAGAATGCTAACGTACGTGAAATTCATTCATGTGAGGGATTGTTGGAAAATATGGAATGAATTGTAGGAAGAAATGACTTGAAATGGGCTTGAAAGGCTTGTCCTAATTGTTGAAAAAATTGGTGAATGAATTGGAGGGAAAGGCTTGTCCCAAATATTGGAAAAATTGGTGAATGAATTGGAGGGAAATGGCTTGTTCCACATTGGAACAACTCCAATATATTTTTTTATCTTATATAATCCAAATTTGGATTATGGGATTGGGCTCTTAGGGCACCAGATATTTTGTAAAGGGGTAAGACGTTAGTCGATGCAACTAACACGCGCGCGGCCGGCCGGCTCGGTGCGGTGAGGTGGGGTCTTATAATCCAATTATTATTTTTGGATAAAATTTAGTTAAAATAATATTTATTATTATTTTATTGTGTGCGCTCGAGCTGACAAATATTACCGCTCGAGCGCAGCACTCCACCCGCGGGACATAAAGATTGGCTAAGGTTGGCCGCCCGAGCGGTAAAATCTTACCGCTCGAGCGCAGCGTCAAAAGTGTGCAATAGCGTTTGACGCTCGAGCGGTAAAAACTTATCGCTCGAGCGCGCTGCCTATATTTCGAAAAGTCACGACTTTTTTTGGGCTTCTTCTGTCATGGGTTGTATCCTTAGGCCTTCAAACGTGTTGTTTGGTGTATAAGTCTATATATACGATGTTATAACGCAGAAAAACTTAACTTGGACATTTGATAACGTTAAACATAAGATTTGAATATTTTCTGCAAATTCTTCCCTCTCTATCACAAAAGAAAAGTTGATACATATTTTTTTTCGTTTAAGTTCGAGATATTTGTTGTGCTGCTATATCTCGATCGTGAGTAGTTGTATCTTAGAGACGATTGCCGCCAACGTTGAACACTGTTAACGAGAAATTTCGTCTTGAGGATATAGAGATTCTCTTGCATCGACTTGTTTATTGTTGCTCTTGCTATTGTTGTTGTTATCTTGTTCAGAATTTGGAGTACATCTTCCTAACCGACTATGAATTGAATAACTTGAAAAATCAGATGTGACTCAAACCACATCATTGAATTAAATGTTAGACAACGTACACCTTGAAAATAGATTCGAATAATTTGTGTTTAAAGTGAAGTAGGAGGTAGGAGTTTCCGGGATTTTAAAACCCAAATCCTATTTTATTTGGTTGACAAATTATTTCCAACGTGCTATGCGTAATGTAGTACTTTTGTTCTATTTATCATCAAAATATAGTAGTACATTGCGCTTGGTCTCTTGTACTGCTTCGCCTCATCGGCAAAACATTTTCCAATAAAATTTTAGCGTACTCCATTTCGGCAAACCACAATCTTTACGAGAAAAATTGGAAATCATGGTACGAGATTTCGGAAGAATCAGATTTTTGCCGAATGGAGCATTAGATAGATCCAGTTTTGTTTTTCTTGTTCTTTTTTAATTCTCTTGATTTTCCCTTCACTCTTCTGCTTTATGCTCTCTACTCCACTCCTTTGTTCCCCAATTATGGTACCTCAATCATGATAAATTGTGATTTTTAGCTTGATTAAGATTTGGGTTTCTTGTATTTCTTCTTATTTATTCATATCTTGGCTGAGTTTCGGATGACTGTCGGATTACACCATGAAGAAGAAGCTCGATACTCGTTTCCCCGCTGTAAGTTTCACCGTCACTCGCTTTGTTTTGTTTGATTTATCGATTGTTTGGTGGATTTGTGCGATTTCTTGGAATGGAATTGAATTGCTTTTGACCATGCCCGCGATTCTGGTATTTGCGACATCTCGTAGTTCTTCCATCGTTTATTTTTTAGTTTGCTGTTTTTGTTCTCTTTAGTGAATTTGGAGTGCTGTATTTTGTAACAGTCTTTTATTTTTCGCTGGATGTTTTTTTTATTAAGTAAATGCGAAGTGAAAAGAAAATTCTAATTTAGGAGAAGTTTAAAGTATTCACCCTATTTGGAAAGGCCCCATCAGTTTAAACGGAGAAAATTTACTGGAATTATACATGAAAATGCTTTGTCAGTTAAAGTTGTACTTTTTTCCTGTTGATCCGTAAATTTCTTTGTTAGATAGTACACTTTCAACTGGACGAGGTGGAGCTGTTTTAGTTCGACGTTTATCCCATTTTATAGTAAGTATGGGGTGTCTTTTGGGAGAAATGAAAATTTGAAGTCATCAAAACAAAGTAGTTCTTGCCTTCATTTACCATGATATTTTGTCAATTTGTATCCGATCTGCAAATTTAATGCCATCATTTGCATTGAACTAGTGAATTGGTATTGTATTTCAGGACTTATGTGTAAGCTTATTGCTGATTTAGTGACCACCATATTTATGATTCTAGTTAAATTAGTATTCTTGTCTAGTAGTGGCTTATGGATATCCTTTTCCTAGTTGATGGTACCTTTGGAGTTTAAATAAAAATTTGATTTTACTTTCCAAAGGGGTTATTGAATTTTAAACATTTCAAGATGATTTCGCTTAGCTTAATGGAATGGATAAGAGTATTTGCTAGAATGGAACCCGAAAACCTTGTTGATTTATGACAGTCCACAAAAAAAACACAAAAAAGAAAACATGGACATTTACAAAAATTATCATGAACAAAAGTATTTTCTTAGAATTGTGATAGACCTACTACCTATCGCATATTGCTTCATCAGGCTAAATGGAAAACTGAAAATTGTAAAGTTGAGGGTCGGGATCTCTTGCTATCATGTCTCAGGCTATGAAAGATGTAGCCTTGATGTTATGGTGTTTATAAGTTTATGCTTTGTGCTGTTTACTCTCACGTTCCCATATATGGATTTAGTTGTCACACTTTTGGATATCACTCTTCAGGTTGAATTTGACTATCAAAACAAATTCATTTAATTGACACTTTTTTTTGGTTCCTGATTGCCATTAGTGTACATATATTTATGTCCATTCTTTGTTAATAATGATTTTCTATTTAGGTTGCTATACAGATTCTTACATTTTATTATGTGGATGCTTCACTTTTCAGTTTGGCTGTAATCACTTGTGGCATTAATTATCATGCCACTGTTATCATTTTTTTGTCCAGTTTTTCCGACACTAGTTATTTGTAGAAAAATTTACCTAAAATACACCAGGAAAAATTAATTATACTTGACAACCCAACAATTGATTCGTTCTGTATGAAAAACCTGCATAAATGAACGGAAGGATTAAAAAGATAGGGAAGATATGGCTGCTTATTTGTTATTCTAATAGAAAATGCTGCAGCTGGTCTATCATTATCTTTCCTTGTCTGATGAAGGTTTTGTTTGCCAGGCTCGGATAAAAAAGATAATGCAAGCTGATGAAGATGTCGGAAAGATTGCCATGGCAGTACCTGTTTTAGTCTGTATGTGTTTGTTAGTTGTTGGCCAATCACTTTTTTGTAGTGCCAAAGTCTCTCGTATAATTTTCTCTTTTGTTATGTTGATTCAGCAAAGGCATTGGAATTATTTCTGCAAGATCTTTGTGACCGTACATATGACATAACTGTGCAGAGAGGGGCTAAAACTGTTAGTGCCCTGCATTTGTGAGTGGAGCTACTATTCTTAACTCTTGTATCTTCTGCGTGTTTCAAGTAGTTGAATTGTCATAAGTTTATGTGGTCTAGTTGTGTCTGTGGCTGTGGTACTTCTCAGCTGTTGCATGTTCACACATGCTGCCTTTTATTTGCTTTGAATTCATGGATGTTAATTTCCACCTGAAAAAGGTTTTGCCATATTTTGACGTGGCTATTCGCTGCCATTAACCAAGCTCTGAAATTACATAATGTTTTGATTTGTACATTCTTCCCTGGCAATTGGCTTCAGGAGGTTGATAAAGGTTTCTAAGTGGATTAAACCAACAATTTTTGGACATAAAGGCGAGTGAGTATTGTGCTTGAGACCTTAGACTTATGGATTGATATTTTCTACTCAAAAATAGGTTTTGGATTCCCTATGTGGTAATGGTGAAGAGATATGAGAAGGTGTGCACTAGTGAATCTAAGACAGTGGGCATGTGGTTTTTATAAAATTTTAACTACTTTTCACAGTGAATGCAAAGTTTTTTCAGCTGTATGTGAATGAGAACTGATTAAGCCTTTCCGTGCTTGAGTGTTAGGTGCTGATTATTTTTTGATTGCTCTTTGTTTTCCTCAGTATATTTTTTGGGATTGCAATGCACAAGATTAGATCTCTGAATCATGATGCGCCTTTGAATTGGGCTCACTACTTGAACCCTGGGGTACTGGGGGTTTTAAGCTAATTGTTTAGAATTGATCTGTGAGGGGTTGAGTGAGTTTCTGTGATCCATTGATGCTGCCTACAAAAATAAGTTTTGTACAAACCTAAAAATCTGTGATGACACTAAATTCTGTTTGTAATTAAGAAGGCAAATACAAGAATTCCAAGTTTATCCAGCTTAAATTATTCATTTTTAGGTATAATTTTCACGGGATCTGGGCCATCTCACTCGTGGAAGCCCTGATACGATCTCTCTCTGACAATCTAATCAGAACAAAAGCATTTTTTGGCATGTTTCTCTATCAAGCCTTGGTAGTTTTCTTACAGGATAGTTTTTGCATGCTTGAAGGCATAACTTTTTTATGTCCTTGGTCAAGCTGGCAAGTCAAATCATGAAATTAGTTGATTTATATCAAAAGCGATTCAATAAGGCATATACGTGATGAAACTTTGGTTTGGTTGTGAGAAATCATCTGTAGCCACGTTGCTTTTGCAGCTTGAGCTTCAAGGTTTTTTATTTACATGATTATGATATTAATATTCAATACAATTCTTCCTGAATGTCATTTCTGAAGCTTATTTTATTTACATGAGAAGTTTGATGGGCCAGCATTAAGTGTACATTTAAGTAGGTTAGTTCATTCTTATATCTCTAATTTCATATTTGACAAATTAACAATTGAGATTGCTCCACCCAGCCTTATGTGGTATGACATGGCAAAAATATAACAAGTCTGTAATCTGCTGCAGCTTCTTACTTATTTTTTTTTATATGCAGAAACATTGTGTACATAGTTATAATGTGTTTGACTTTATGAAGGATTTGGTATGACATGGAAAAAATATAACAAGCCTGTAATCTGCTGCAGCTTCTAACTTATTTCTTTTTTTATGCAGAAAACATTGTGTACATAGTTATAATGTGTTTGACTTTCTGAAGGATGTGGTTAGGAAAGTTCCCGACTATGGTCATTCTGATAATGTAGCTGAAGTGCCCAAAAGAAGGTTAGGATTTTCTACTTCCCATCTGATCCCTCTACTGGATTAATTAATGCTCAATACTTCTTTGTGGTTTCCTTTGGAGACTGCTAACTTGAAATTATGAACCGGTTTGGCAGGAAAGTTGAATCTAATGACAGTGATGAAGAGTCTAAAAGAGCCAACATGGTAAGAAGCCCTTCAATGAATGTTTTTACCATGCAAAATATTCTCCTTGCGAGGGTATCATGTTTTTTCCTCTGATCATTTGTTGGCATAACTGTTCACAATGATCTATAATTGTTTCATTCAGATCTAAATATGACATTGAATAAAGGTCATATTGCCCCTTGAAGATACTAAATTTGATTTCAAGTTGACTCAGTTTTTTATTTTCAATTTGCTGTTGTTATCCACTGTCCAGTTATTTATTAGCTCAACCATTTTAGCCCAATCTAGCTAGCTATGCATCAGTGTGGAGTAAAAGCTGGTGTTTCTAATCTGCTTTCTCAAGACGAATTATATTAACATTTGACAAATAATTGCATATCAATAATCCAAAGGAATAGCTCATCTAATAGACTAATTCTCTAGTTGTATTATATTGTTGTTGGTGGAGTTGGTTAAATGTTGTAGTAACTACTGATTGCTTTTATCCCAGAGAAACTTTTTAAAAAAACAAGTTTGTTGACGTTTTAGTTTATTTTTGGTGCCATCAGGGCAACAATACACCCTGTTGTTAGATAACTCGAGTAAAATCTCGCAACTATGTAGTAGTTCGGGAGATGGAATTGTCTCAAATTTTATGCTCTGAAGTATGCACCAGTCTGTGCTCATCGTTTCACCTTGGGAGATTTATTTATTTTAAGCATTTTCTGTTTTTCTGATTCGAATTCTGGTGCTGACTATCTGTCCTTGTTTACTGCAGCATGAAACATGCCATCCTAGTAACAGTGGACGTGGAAGAGGAAGGGGTAGAGGGAGAGGACGTGGGCGACCCAGCAAAGCGACAGAGAGAGACACCTTTCGGCACGAGGTTGAATCTGTCTCAACTCCTACTCCACAGACCATCAAAGTAATCTTGAGTCCCCGTCAACCGGTTGAAAACATTTCAGATTCGAAGGAATCAACAGAGGACAATGCCAAAGTTGTCGACACCGTCCATTCACAGCCCAACAAGAATTTTGATCTGAATGCTGGAGTAGATGAATTTTCAGAAAAACCGGCTTCTACTGCCGATGCAGCAACTGCTTCTGGACCTTCAGATGGGAAAAATGACGAGTATCCTGGACTTTCGGAGACGGATAGGATGGCCATCGACCCTGTTCACCTTGCGCAGCTTAGTTCGAGGCTGGATGAAGATGAGGAAGATTATGACGACGATGGTTAGAATTATATCATAAAATCATAAAACCGCGGACTTTGTGAAGTTCTTATCTACTCAGATTGGATTTGGATAAACATTTACTCGCGGAAGAAGACGTTAACAAATTATGATGGTAGATTTGGTTTCTTCTCTTGTTCATTATCAGTAGATGTGTGTGCTGTTGTTAGTTCCAGATGTATCAGTTGTGTGCCATGTGATTCCACTAACTTAAAGTTGTAATATTGAATATCTCCTTATATCCATACAGCTTGTTTGCTGGCGTTTTAGTTTCCATTAGTTCTTGCTTTAGACTAGTTATTAATTTTTTAAAAAATAATTAATATTTTTCTTCCGTATTTTATAATCCAGTAATTATTATCATAAAATACACCTCTTGTAGTTGTGGAGGATGGACCTTATGGATGTAAAATTACGATGCTTATATATATATGTATATTTATATTATTCGTTAAGCATGACACCATCTAAATAAACACACGAACGTCAAAAAAAGCACACATTTTCCATCCAAATCATTTGTTTGTTTTCGCTCAGTTGAAATATACATTGAAAAAACTAACAGATCGAAAGCTCAATCCTCACATAATCTTGGGGTAGGTACAGCTTCCAGTGGAGTCCTCATATAGGTGACCAAACCAGGATTCTCGCCCATGTCGATACTCAAACCACTGCGAGGAGCCCAACTGAAGTGGTGCAAGAGATGCCCTATCATGGATGTCACCAAATTGATTCCCAGCTGTGCACCGGGACATACTCTTCTCCCCGCGCCAAAGGGGAGGAGTCGAAAATCATGTCCCTTCATGTCCACGTCTTCTTCCAGAAACCTTTCTGGCAAGAACTCCAAGGGTTTCTTCCACACCTTTGGATCTCGCGCTACAGCCCACATATTAACATGCACGTTCGAGCCCTTGGGAATGTCGTATCCCCCGATTTTTACATCGGTGTCGGCCCGGTGAGGAAGCATAAGAGGGGTTGGAGGGTGCAACCTCAGAGCTTCCTTGACCACACATTGTAGGTAGGGCAGTTTTGAGAAGTCCATTTCAGTCATCACGCGTTCATTTCCGACTACACGGCCTAGTTCGTCTTGAACCTTCTGTTGGACTCTGGGGTTCTTGATCAATTCAGCCATTGCCCATTCAACTGCTACTGCAGTTGTGTCCGTACCAGCAGTTATCATGTCCTGTAAAATTTTCAAACACAGATGATCGATCACTTTAAGGTAGTGTTTGCAACCTCTAAAAATAAGTGATTATGAAGATTTTCTTCACAATTTTTAGAAGTTGCAAACACTATCTAAGTAGTCCATATAGCAGTCAACAAAGGACACGGGTCCTAGCTCTATATATATACTTGGAGAAAATTAAAAACTGTGTAACGAAACGACTCTGTTTCATGTGGATGTTCATTTTATTATTATAATTATTTTTTTAATGAAGTTGTTCACACTAACATATATCTTAAGAAAAAATGCTCTCTCTGGAGATCAAAGCTCGAGCTAGGATTCATAAAAATAATTTCCTAACTCTCAAGTGAAAAAAAGAATTGACTCACTCACTCACCCATAGAAGGCCAATGATGGTGTCCTCGCTAAGATCATATTTATCTTCAAGTGTGAGAAGAGCATCAAAAAAATGTTGTTTTGCTGCTCCTCCTCCACGGATGTGCTCTTCCATTATATCTCTGGTGAGACGGTCTCTACGGGCTCCATGCTTGGCGAATGCATCTTCATCGAGTGGGAACATCCAACGAAGCCATGGTATATGCTCAGCAATGGCAAGAGATGCACCAAGCTTTAATCCATTCGCAACAATGGCCTTGAATTCCTGCCCTTGCTTATCTAGTAGTCCCTCAGAATTCACAAATCGTTTGCCAAATGCAAGTCTTGTTATGTTGTTGAATGCCACAGCTCCAATATATTTCCTCAATATTACACTCTTTTCTGAATTTTCTGCATGATCGGAATTTCCATACGTTCATGAACCAGGCCAAAGAACAAATTCACAACATTAACGTTCATGGAAATTAGAAACTCTGAGTTATATATATGTTTCAGAATATATATGTAAAGATACAAGATGTGGGACGGTAAACCTAATTATTTAACAATTATATACTGTAAAATACTATTAATATTTATTTTTTATTCAAAAATAAATAAAAAAATAAAAGGAAAAGTTAAATATAAATTAATATAGATCAATTAGTTTAATTACATATTAAGTGCCTGTATACAATGTCTTAAAATTTAAGGTTAATTTACTGTTCTAGTTTGTTAATTCAACATACTTAACTTTTGGTGACAACGAAGGATATAACTTAAAATTAAAAGATGAAAATAAAACTTAAGCATATCGTTTTCCAAGCACATCCTTTGGACTCGAGGCTTACAGATCAGACCAAAGGACCTAATTGACTCATTATATCTGTTAATAGCTCTGGATAAAATAATTTGGTAAAGAATCTCATAACATATATATATCAATTCTACTCTTGATACACTATATATCAAGACCAATCCAAGCACTATTCGGACCAGTTTTTGATCTTCGACCAGACCACTTCAATCTTCCGGAATCAGCACGAATCATACACATTCAAGGTTGAACCAAGTTGTTAGACATAATACAAAAATGGACAATGCTCTTGATTCTGTATTTACCTAACATCCAAAAGATTCATGCACCACTATACTATTTTTTGAAATACGACAAAGTCACGTGGCACACTCTGCATAATTTTCGGATTTTTTTAGAACAAATTTGCACCAACTAGATTTTGTAACTGTGGATCTCTACATCTATAAATAATTGAAAAGCATGAAGATTTGAAGGACTTTTTTGAATCAATATTATTTTTAGAATTTGCTGATATTCTGCCTTCTAAGTTTTCTAAGCATTAGAAAGAGATCATATCAATAATTTCAAGCTGCAAGTGTAATTCCCGAAAAATCCATAAATTCAGTCACGAGTATTAAATGGATTTTAAATGAATTTTAAATTATTTTATTTTATTTATTTATGAATTAAAAGTTGTGTTTAATTGTGTGATATATTAATTATTTAAAAGTTGTGATTAAAAGATTTCGTGCTATTTATATTGCATGAAATTTTATGTTTCAAAGTTGAGTTTTTATATGTTAAAATATATTTTTAAATGTTGTGTTATATGATTTAATGTTATGTAAATTGCTTGATGTTTAATGGTTGCAAGTTAGTTTTATTGTGTTCTAGGTATGTGTTTAATCCCGGTTACGAAGGAATCGAGACTAGCCTACGAACGAGGTTTAAGTATTTTAAAGAGACAAATGGTCATTATGAAGCTTTTGATTAAAAAATGATGTATGTTATTTAAGTTTTAAGTTAAAAGTGTTTTTGGTGCAAATTATTTAAAGTTGGGCTTGACAACCAAGTTTTAAAATAATTGAGGGAGAAATTTAAAAGTCAGTATATCTTTATTTAATGAGACAATTTGGTGCTCTCGTTGTTGTTCATCTACAAATCGGAATGGCGGAAGGAACTCATCTTGTAAAATTTGATGAAGTTCTGTCACGAATCACTGCATTACAGGAGAATCATTCCAAATTGATGGATGCGCAAAAGAGTAACATCGAGTTTCTCATAGCCTCGATGAATGACATCGTTGTTGGCCTACACACACTTGATGCGAAAGTTGAGCAATTCATCCGCCGGAGCCCGTCGATTTCATCAGAGCACACACCGCAACCACTTCGGAGCCCTAAATCTCCACCACCTGGTCCACCGCCTTCTTACGACGGACCTCAGGTGAAAACGATGTGGCTAGAGGTTCCGCACTTTATTGGGGAAAATGTGGCAGCGTGGATTGCTCGAATTCAACGTTATTTTGACTACTATAACACTTCAGATTCTCAATGCCTTTTAATTGCATCGTTCCACTTGGATGGAGATGCTCTGGACTGGTTTGATTGGATGAATAAGAACAAATTGCTTCCGAGCTGGCTAGAATTTCTATTGGCAGTCGAAAAACGTTTTGGACCATCGAAGTATGAAGATAATTTTGGAAAATTAAAAAAATTGGTACAACAACACTAATTTGATGATTATTAACACCAATTTAAGCATCTGGCCAACAAAATTTTGGGGGTTCTAGAACATGTATTGACCAGTTTCTCTGTATCGGGGTTGAAGACAGAGCTTCGAAAAGAGATCCAAGTTTATCGTCCAACTTCATTGGTACAAGCGATGAGGCTGGCTCGGTTGTTCGATGATAAGAACTTGGATCATAAATGGAGTTACAAGCCCAGATAAGAAGATACACCCAAATGTAATATGTTTGGAAAGATGACAAAGATACGTGACACAGTCTGCATTATTGTTTGCCATTTTTTAGAACAAACTGCACAAGCTGAATTTTGTAACATTGGATCTCTACACCTATAAATACTTGAAGGGCATGAAGATTTGAAGGAATTTTGAATTGATACTATGAGGTTTCACTACAAGAAAAAATAGATATAGTGACATTTGTGGGATGACATTTTTTATGTAATGTTGTCAAAACAACTTTTTAATGACACTTGAAAAAATAACTTAATTTGATAAAATATAAATCTTAAAAACTTACCTACAGTGACATTTTCACCATAATGTCATTAAATATTTAACTTTTTATTATCTCAATCCCTCCATTGTTTTCACGATTCCCTCCATTTTTCCCCACTCAAACTTGAATACATTGTTGGAGAACTGTGATCAGATCAATCAGAATTGATACCCGGTGCAGCGGAAGTTTAAAAATTTTATATGGAACGATTCCATAATAGGTATCAAAACTTTACGATTAAATTGTGCGTGTAAAAATTAAATAACAATTAAATTTTTACCTCCAATCTCGAATCGAGATTATGGACACCAACAGATTACTCTGCTCTTGTTGTATATCCCAGGAACTGATGGACGAACAATTCTTCAATCAGGTCCACGAACAGAGAATTAATCCCTCTGATAGATTGCACTAAAAAATCTATCAGAAGTTTCTACGAAGAGAATTAACGAATTTGATCCGTTAAACCAGACTGCAAATTCAAAATTCACATGCTGGATTTTCCCGAGCAGAGAGGGAGGGGGGCGGCCACTTTAGAAAACACAGCTAGGGTTTTCGAAAATATTTTGTGACCTCTGTTGTTTAATTTTTGTACGGCAATAACTCATTTATAATGTGGGCTGCTAACAGCTTAGGGCCCATTAGTCATAAGTTCAAGCCTGACAAGCAAAGCCCGCATGTTCAGAAATTAATATAAAATTCATCGTGACTCAGATTGATAAACCAATTTCACCAATGTTCACAGAAACCATTTCTGCATCTTTTAGAGTCAAGATAAATTTTCTGAATCCGAATTCAGTGGTTTCCAAAAATGCCCATCCCTATGTCATTTTAGGAAATCTTACTCCTCTACTCTGATATAAGAATTCCCAATTCTTTATTCACTAAATTTAACTCTTTAAATTTAATTATCTCAACGGGGATTAAAAATCTATTACTTGTGTGACCCTCAATGGTTCAGGGATACAGCTAGCCGTGGGCTCACAACTCCTTGTGACTCGGAACAACAATTTCCGACTTGCCCATCGAATCATGGTAAGAGCGCCTAGCAACATCGCCCCATGATTCCCTAGGTATCACTGATAGTGCCTGCAAGAACCAATAGATTTTGGTTAGCGTACAGTACGGTCCCTTCATCCAAATATCCCGATCGAATCAACAACCATTGGTAAATCGAGAGTCGTTCGAGATTCGATAACTATGCAATGCATCTTGAAGATCAAATAGTGACATCGCATGTGCTACTAAGAAACCATTTCTTAAAACACATCATGTACTCTGGCCAGAGATTCGTCACACTAATATCTCCTCAGATTGCATAGGATATCCACACTAGCAAGTATGTGGTGAATCCTTGACAACAAAGCATCGACTCTTATATGTGTCGTAACTGTACCCAATCCCGACACCTGATGACCCCAATAGAGTCGGTAAACGAGTCAAAGTACAGTACTAGCATATAGAGTCTCAATGATGTTTCAAGTAGTAAGGACTAATGGTGTACAACCAAAACCACGAACTTTATCCACTCGATAAGTGATAACCACTTGGAAAGTCCGGATAGGGTAGTTCGATCATTCATCGTATAAATATCCATTTGCATGCTTTGAACATCTCTATGTTCCATACCAATGAAACGTGGTACTCGACATCGCAAATGCTAGTCTCAATCTCGAGCGATCCTTATCCTTATTTACGGACGGCTCAATCGACTAGGAACTGTTTAGAATATACAGTGATTATAAGATGTGTTTCATGATAGCCATCCCCATGTGCTACCACATCTTTCATACACTATAGCATATTCAAGGTCTTCATCTAAACATCTTATAGTATGTCACAACATAATAATATGATAAAAGATAAAGTAAATGTCATTATAAAAGTGCAAATTATATTAAACAAAAGATTGTTTATACAAAGAGTCATCAAAGCCCTTAGCCACAAGTTGGCTCACCGGGCACCCACTCTTTCAATCTCCCACTTGCCCTAAAGCCAACTAGTCATACTACGCAGTCCCATTGCTTCGCGATGTTTGTCAAATAATGGTCCTGGCAAGGGCTTAGTAAGTGGATCAGCGATATTGTCTGCAGAGGCCACTCTCTCGACAGTGATGTCTCCTCTTTCCATGATCTCCCGGATGATGTGGTATTTCCTCAGTACGTGTTTGGATCTTTGATGAGACCTTGGTTCCTTTGCCTGATCAACGGCACCCGTGTTGTCACAGTACACCGGGACTGGACCAACAACTTCAGGAATAACGCCCAACTCTTGGACGAAATTCCTCATCCAAACGGCCTCTTTAGCAGCAGCTGATGCCGCAATGTATTCTGCCTCAGTGGTGGAATCCGCTGTGGTGTCCTGCTTGGAACTCTTCCAAGAGACAGCACCGCCATTGAGCATGAACACAAATCCAGAGGTTGACTTCGAGTCATCCACGTCACTTTGGAAGCTAGAGTCAGTATAGCCTTCCAATTTCAGTTCTCTTCCTCCATATACCATGAACATATTCTTAGTCCTTCGTAAGTACTTAAGAATGTCCTTCACGGCTTTCCAATGCATTTGACCGGGATTAGCTTGATATCTTCTCGTGACACTCAGCGCAAATGCTACATCCGGTCTGGTAGATATCATCCCATACATGATACTACCTATGGCTGACGCATATGGTACATGTGTCATTTTCTCTATCTCTTCATCAGTCTTGGGACACATGGACTTGGATAGAGAAACTCCATGACACATAGGTAGATGTCCTCTCTTGGACCCATCCATTGAAAACCTTTTCAATATGGTGTCGATGTAGGTTGCTTGAGTGAATCCTATCATTCTCTTAGATCTATCTCTATAGATCTGTATCCCTAGAATATAGGATGCCTCACCCAAATCCTTCATCGAGAATCTACCTGATAACCATATCTTTGTTGACTGCAACATCCCTACATCATTCCCAATTAGTAGGATGTCATCAACATAAAGTACTAAGAATGTCACAGCATCCTTAACTACTTTCTTGTACACGCATGGTTCCTCCGGGTTCTTGATGAAACCAAAATCCTTTATTGTTTCATCAAATTTCTGGTTCCAACTTCTTGATGCTTGTTTGAGACCATAGATCGATCTCTGAAGCTTGCATACCTTATGCTCGCTTCCCATGGATGTGTATCCCTCAGACTGCGTCATATAGATCTCTTCCTTAATGTTTCCATTAAGAAATGCAGTCTTCACATCCATTTGCCATATCTCATAGTCATACCAAGCAGCTATGGCAATAAGGATTCTTATGGACTTGAACATTGCAACTGGTGAAAAGGTTTCATCATAGTCAACTCCTTGTCTTTGAGTATAACCTTTCGCCACCAATCGTGCCTTGTAGGTCAATACCTTACCATCAGGCCCAAGCTTTCTCTTGTAGATCCATTTACACCCTATTGGAACAATTCCATCGGGAGGATCTACTAAAGACCAAACTTGGTTTGTATGCATCGAATCTATTTCCGACTGCATAGCTTCAAGCCAAAAATTTGAATCCGCATCAGAAATTACTTCCTTGAAGTTTCTTGGATCACATCCAACATCGGGTTCATTTTGATCCCCTTCAAGAAGAAGACCATATCGAATAGAAGGTCTAGAAGTCCTCTCGGATCTTCTAGGTATAGGCGTGTCCATAATTGGTTCCTGAGGTGTAGGATCATTATTTTGTATTTCGGGTTCTTCTCGAATTTCTTCGAGTTCCATCATCTTGTCTTTCTTATCCAATAAGAACTCCTTCTCCAAGAAGGTGGCATTCCTTGAAACAAACACTTTTGTTTCAGTAGGATGATAGAAATAATATCCGATTGAATTCTTCGGATACCCTACAAAATAACATAAGGTGGATCGACTATCCAACTTATCTCCCACTTTCTGCTTCACGTAAGCAGGACATCCCCAAATCCTTAAGTACGAATACTTAGGAGCTTTGCCATTCCATAACTCGTATGGTGTTTTATCCACTGCTTTTGTGTGGACGTTGTTCAACAACAATACCGCCGTTTCAAGCGCATAGCCCCAAAACGAAGGTGGAAGCTCAGTGAAGCTCATCATGGATCGAACCATGTCCAACAAAGTTCGATTACGACGCTCCGATACACCATTTAGCTGAGGTGTCATAGGAGGAGTCCACTGAGAGAGAATCCCATTCTCTTTCAGATAGTCCAAAAACTCGGTACTTAAGTATTCTCCACCTCGATCCGATCGAAGTGCTTTAATACTTTTACTTAGCTTGTTTTCTACTTCAGCCTTGAATTCTTTGAACTTTTCAAATGCTTCAGACTTATATTTCATTAAATATAAATACCCATACCTAGAATAATCATCAGTAAAGGTAATGAAGTAGGTGTGGCCAAATTGAGTACCAATTCTAAATGGACCACAAACATCTGTATGGATCAAATCCAACAGATTTTGACTACGCTCAGGTTTTCCCTTAAAAGGAGATTTAGTCATTTTTCCTTTCAGGCAGGAATCACAAGTAGATAGAGAGTTAATATCAGACATATCAAACATGCCCTCTCCCACTAGCTTGTTCATCCTCCTTGAGGAAATATGACCTAGCCTAGCATTCCAAAGGTTTGCCGGGTTTTGACTATCGATTTTCCTTTTGTTCGTTGTTACCGGTTTATCAACATAATTTATTGGAACGTCTTTTAATTTGAAGTTATATAGATCGTTTTCAAGTTGTCCATTTCCAATCAAACATTCATTCTTGTAAATATTGCAAATCCCATTCACAAAATTGCAAGAAAAACCATCTCTATCAAGCATAGAAACAGAAATAATGTTTTTAATCAAATCTGGAACAAATAAAACATCTCTCAAAAGTAACTTAAAATCGTTCTGCAATATTAAATAAACGTCTCCTACAGCTTTGGCTTCAACTCTAGAACAATTTTCGAGCCTCAGCTGGGTCTCACCCATTCTAAGCTTGCGACTTCTTGTCATCACCTGCAAATCATTGCAAATGTGAGATCCACATCCGGTATCCAATACCCAAGAAGTAGTATTAAGTGAAACATTTATTTCAATATAGAACATACCCTTCGCAGTTCGCAACTGCTCTAGATATTTCTTGCAGTTACGTTTCCAATGACCGGGTTCTTGCAGTGATGGCAAACATCCTTGGACTTTTCCATGTTTGAAACCTTTGTCTTGTTCTTCTTCTCGGGTCCGGTTTTCTTGGGTGGGGCAGAACGTTTCTTACCCTTTGTACTTGGCCCCTTCTTAGCAGAAGAAGAGGAGCCCACCAAGAAAGCCGATTTATCCTTCTTTAAAGTGGCTTCATATGTTACAAGCATATTGACCATCTCTTCAAGGGAGGCCTCTATCTTGTTCATATTGAAATTCACCACAAATCCGTAAAACGAAGAAGGAAGAGAGAGAAGTAATAAGTCCACATTGAGTACATGCTCCAACACCAAATCAAGCGTTACCAACTTCTGTATGAGCCAAATCACTCGTACCCCATGATCACGGACCGAAGTCCCTTCATGCATGCGACACGTCATTAGCTCTTTTACAGTAGCGAACCTTTCAGCTCTCGATTGAGCCCCAAAAAGTTCCTTGAGTTGTACGTGAATGTCAGCAGCATTCACGGTATCCTCAAATCGCCTCTGGAGTTCATCAGACATCGAGGCTTGCATATAGCATTTGGCCTTGATATCATGGTCCCACCATGTATCAAGTTTGACCAACTCTTCCAGACTTATATCAGCTGGTGCTTCCTTCGGAGGAGATTTTTCTAACACGTAGAGCATCTTCTCCGAGGTCAAGACAATCTTCAACTTACGGAACCATTCCGTATAGTTTGCGCCAGTCAGTTTATTTTGTTCGAGGATAGAGAATAGTGGATTGCGCGAATTCATCTTAATGAAATACTAAAAAGAAACAGACAATAATCAGTGATTGTTTAATTAATTTACTAAGACATAAAATAGGCAAAATTTATTTTATGAATCTCACTCCCACTATTTTAACGATTTCACTACCCTCTAGTGAAAACGGAAAACTATTTTCCTTAGTGGGAACATGGAGTCCAATTGACAAACTATGGTCCCGAATAATATCAGCCAACCATAATTTTCAAAAGGTAGAGCCCAATTGCTTCCAAAGCAACCTCCACGTTTTTACCTCATGTCCAATAAGGGCCCAATAATATGACGCCGTTTATTGTGACATGTCAAGATGACCCATCAATATTAAGTTGTGATGGACGGTCGCCATGTGGATCCCCCAATAATATGAGCCGATCCCATGGGAGTTCCACCCAACTTAAAACATGTGTCGATCCAATGTAAAGCTTTCCGACGAACGGGCCCCCCCAATAATATGAGCCGGACCGTATCCGCGGGTAGCATCTCATACATTGATCGTTGATGGAAGGTAGGAACATTTAAACAATATTTAAATTTCCTTTATTTATCTTGATATCAATTTTAAATCATATTTAAAATGAGGGATTTTAATTTTAAAAATTTGTCTCATCATTGAAAATTTGTATGCTTGCGGGATTCATACAATTTAGTCTAAAACATGCATACAACGATAATATCATATATTATATAGGATGATCGATTCCATTTCTAATCGACCCGTGGTTGCCAATCACGAGTCTAAGTCCAATCCTAGGTAATATGCAGGTATGCAATGCAATCCTATTACATTGAGCTTCCAATTTACATTTCTTCAGTCTTTATTGTCTGCTGGGCCCACCTCTGTCTTCAAATCTTCATCTCCCACTAAGTCTAATGTATTTACAATAAATAACCATGACAAGTATGGGATACATTTTAAGAGATGGGAACGGGCCATAAACCAGGCCCACTTTTATTACATATGACAATTCATATTGGGCCATAAACCAGGCCCATTAATAAATCCAACAACAATAAAAACAAATGTAAATTCCTAACATACACCTACAAAATTGGTCATGGCAATCGATCATCCCTATCCAATAATAATTAATTCAAAATTAATTTATTGGATAACATGCAATGGCAATTAAATTTAAAAGGGATAAAATCATATTTCATATATAAAATCCTATTTTACATACAAAATTATATTTTATCTTTTTATCAAATAAAATCATATTTTACATATAAAATCCAATTTTATACATAAAATCATATTTTACTCAATATTTCCATAAGATCATATCTTATCATCAATTGTAACAAAAATAATTAATTTCATAAAATCTGATTTAACGGATAAAATCTATAAATTTTCCAAAAATTCAAATTTATCCAAAAATCAATTTTAAAATTTTCGGACTTGAACAATTCGATCCGACGCCTCGTGGACCAATCAAAAACAATTTTCGATCGGACCAAAAATAGAATTTTAACATATTAAAATTTTAATTTAAAATAAAAAATTAATTTTTCTCGGGCCTCCCAGGACGATCCCGGGCGGCCCGCGCCCCAAAAGGGGCTCGGGCTGGGCAGCCCGTCGCTGCCCCCCGGGCAGCGATCCAATTGCTGCCCGTGTTTTGCCCGAAAAAAAAATTTTATTTTAAAAAAATTTATTTTGTTTCAAAAACCGAGGCTTAAAAATTTTTGTACAATCGATTAATTTTAATCGCTTGATCTGAGCAACCTGGCTATGATACCACTGTTGGAGAACTGTGATCAGATCAATCAGAATTGATACCCGGTGCAGCGGAAGTTTAAAAATTTTATATGGAACGATTCCATAATAGGTATCAAAACTTTACGATTAAATTGTGCGTGTAAAAATTAAATAACGATTAAATTTTTACCTCCAATCTCGAATCGAGATTATGGACACCAACAGATTACTCTGCTCTTGTTGTATATCCCAGGAACTGATGGACGAACAATTCTTCAATCAGGTCCACGAACAGAGATTTAATCCCTCTGATAGATTGCACTAGAAAATCTATCAGAAGTTTCTACGAAGAGAATTAACGAATTTGATCCGTTAAACCAGACTGCAAATTCAAAATTCACAGGCTGGATTTTCCCGAGCAGAGAGGGAGGGGGGTGGCCACTTTAGAAAACACAGCTAGGGTTTTCGAAAATATTTTGTGACCTCTGTTGTTTAATTTCTGTACTGCAATAACTCATTTATAATGTGGGCTGCTAACAGCTTAGGGCCCATTAGTCATAAGTTCAAGCCTGACAAGCAAAGCCCGCATGTTCAGAAATTAATATAAAATTCATCGTGACTCAGATTGATAAACCAATTTCACCAATGTTCACAGAAACCATTTCTGCATCTTTTAGAGTCAAGATAAATTTTCTGAATCCGAATTCAGTGGTTTCCAAAAATGCCTATCCCTATGTCATTTTAGAAAATCTTACTCCTCTAATCTGATATAAGAAGTCCCACTTCTTTATTCACTAAATTTAACTCTTTAAATTTAATTATCTCAACGGGGATTAAAAATCCATTACTTGTGTGACCCTCAATGGTTCAGGGATACAGCTAGCCGTGGGCTCACAACTCCTTGTGACTCGGAACAACAATTTCCGACTTGCCCATCGAATCATGGTAAGAGCGCCTAGCAACATCGCCCCATGATTCCCTAGGTATCACTGATAGTGCCTGCAAGAACCAATAGATTTTGGTTAGCGTACAGTACGGTCCCTTCATCCAAATATCCCGATCGAATCAACAACCATTGGTAAATCGAGAGTCGTTCGAGATTCGATAACTATGCAATGCATCTTGAAGATCAAATAGTGACATCGCATGTGCTACTAAGAAACCATTTCTTAAAACACATCATGTACTCTGGCCAGAGATTCGTCACACTAATATCTCCTCAGATTGCATAGGATATCCACACTAGCAAGTATGTGGTGAATCCTTGACAACAAAGCATCGACCCCTATATGTGTCGTAACTGTACCCAATCCCGACACCTGATGATCCCAATAGAGTCGGTAAACAAGTCAAAGTACAGTACTAGCATATAGAGTCTCAATGATGTTTCAAGTAGTAAGGACTAATGGTGTACAACCAAAACCACGGACTTTATCCACTCGATAAGTGATAACCACTTGGAAAGTCCGGATAGGGTAGTTCGATCATTCATCGTATGAATATCCATTTGCATGCTTTGAACATCTCTATGTTCCATACCAATGAAACGTGGTACTCGGCATTGCAAATGCTAGTCTCAATCTCGAGCGATCCTTATCCTTATTTACGGACGGCTCAATCGACTAGGAACTGTTTAGAATATACAGTGATTATAAGATGTGTTTCATGATAGCCATCCCCATGTGCTACCACATCTTTCATACACTATAGTATATTCAAGGTCTTCATCTAAACATCTTATAGTATGCCACAACATAATAATATGATAAAAGATAAAGTAAATGCCATTATAAAAGTGCAAATTATATTAAACAAAAGATTGTTTATACAAAGAGTCATCAAAGCCCTTAGCCACAAGTTGGCTCACCGGGCACCCACTCTTTCATACATCACTTCCAAACACACACACACACACAAACATTTTAATTAAAACTTAAAAGAGTAAAGAAAAGAAAACCCAACCCTAAGCCCCTTTCTCATCGCGGTGTCGCCTCTCAATTCTAGCCATCTTCTACCTTTTGTTTTTGGCGCAGCCGCCCATACGCTGCCGGAGAGGGTCCAACAACTTATGTTCAAGCAATCCGAGCCTTAAAGCTTTCAATTGTGTCCAAAACACAATAATGACGCTCGAAGTTAGACTCTGTTTCACGACTGAATCTACAGATCTTCTTCCTCGTGATTTTTTCTATTTTTTAGTTTTTTTTGGTCGATTGACTAACGATGTCTTTGAACCCTATACTACTTGTTTTACAGTAGTCAGAATTAGTCGAGTATTCCATCGAAACCAGCTGGATTTGCGGGCTCGTTCTGTTCTGTGGACTGTAGGTGATGTGAATGGAGTACTGATGTGTTAAGATTTGAGTTCAGGTTCGAGTCCCCACATGGTTCGAGTCTCATTTTGCTTTGTTTGCACACTTGTTTTGATATAGATAATTAAATTCCAAAATTGTATTCAATTTATTCTTTTGTACCTGTTTTGATAATGACATTCTGTGATGTAGCTATTAGTTGTATTGGATTGGATTCTTGTTTGATTTTAACAATGTAAAGTAGGGGTAAGCAAATGTATTCTTACACTGTAATTTTTAGAGAATTTAAACATCATGTTTGATTCAATGTAAAGTAGGTAGATTCAAGTTCCTTCAGGGCCTAGCCGACCACTTCTCGGTAGTTTTCGAGTTCCATCGACAAGTTTGGCCACGCGGCCACCTTGTTTTATTCTCTGCTCGGTCATGCTTCCTTCTTGAAGTTTTAAATCTGTTCCAGCTCAGTTTTAAGCCCATTTTATCGCCATTCATAGGCTGGCCAAGGGTGAAAGTTCAATCCCTTAGATTTAAATTCGTTTCGTCATTTATATCACAATATTGATTGTTAATTGTGTAAATATGTAGCCGTGGATACTTATGATGCAGCCTTTACAAAATCGCTTAATCTTATTTCAGCCAGTTTGTTCTCAATTGATTTTGCTCGATTTAATACGGATTTGTCGCAGAAACTTAAAGAACTCATACATGGTATGATGGAGCTTAATGGGATGCCAAACCTTGCAAATTACTTTCCAGATCTGAAGCCTTTTGATTCACAGGGGATTAAGCGCAAAATCAAGGCTTATGCTGGGAAATTCTTGGCAATTTTTTATGATATAATTGATCAAATATTGCGACAAGGAGGTGATAAGTCGACTCCTTTTGAGACTAGAAATGATTTGTTGGGTTTCAAGGAGTTTGAGGTATATTTTCGGCGATGAATGATTTTTGTCAAATTACTTTGTGCGATGTTTTGAGATGATTTTAGTTGCGTGATAACTAGTGAAACTTTCTGGCAAATGTTCAAGTTAAATACCCAATTAATTATCTGGTGCAATTGTAGGCAGAGGATTGTGCAATGATTTGGGATCGTTTGCCTCAATTATCATGATGTGAGTTAATTTATATTGGCTTCATCTGTTTCTTGTCTTATTCTTTGATCATGTTATTTTCATGGAGTTACTGTACAGATGAGTCTTCAATTGCACATTGTTTTCTTGATTGATTTATAGTATTTTTACATCATTAAATCAATTAGTATGGAGATTAAAGATATTGATTTTCCTATAAAGTAGGGATTTAAGTAATAATCACATTAGAGGCAATATACCATCGAACTTGTCGATCGCTCTTAAAAGTTGGTGTGTTTCTGTTCTCAAACTACTTATTACATTATGTCGCAACTCTTTCTGTAAATAATGGTTGATAATACCCTTATCCCCCCAATAAAACGCCATGAACTCTAGTTTTCTTTCAGATAATCAGATTACAGGAAATGTTCCAGATACTTTATCAATGTTGGGGTAGTTGACATATTTGTAAGTTTTATTCTTTCTCTAGTCCTACTTATTCTTGTCTTCTCTTTTCGTTGGTTCTGTATCAATTTCTAGTTAACTTAAAATCCCTACACTTTCTGGGTCTCTGAATAATAATCAATTTACTGGATCAATTCCTGATGTCTTTTAACAGCTCAAGGACTTGGTTAACATGTCAGAGGTTTTGTAATTGGAACGTAATATAATATTTAGATATACTTGGACCATTTTTGTTTGATTTACATCATGTGTTGATAATGCAGGGATTAACCAAGAAATAGTTTATTTGGCCAGCTGACCTATTCGATGGGGAATTTGTCATCTCTGACCACCTTGTAAGTATATAGTCTCAGAGTGTAAATGCGGTCCTAATATTTTCTTATCCTATGCCGATATTGACTGAGCTGTATTGGATTACAAGGGATTACAAGAGTTTTCTTCATACCATGATTTCTTGAGGAACGTCAATCAGTTATGGGAAAAAAAACATAGTAGTATGTGATCTAACATGTTTAGCATTTTTTTACATGATTTTCTACGTTTATATATCGAGTGGAGATATATTTTGGGTCTTATTTGTGGTTCTTGCATCAGAGGCTATGTATATTGATTGTGTTTTGTAGTTACTTTTTATATTTGGCTTTTAACATTATTTGGTTTGATTATTACCAATAGTTTTGGCTACTTGACTGCTTAGCTACAAATACATATTTGATGTAAGTTCTTTTCTGATGTACTATTTGTATTTTATCATCGTGAATCATAGTTATTCATATAATCAAACTTTATTGATTTTGTTGGGTTCTAATCTTGTACGTAGTTGTGACAAGTTACACAGATTTGTAAAGTTACGTTTTTTAGCTCCTTAGATTAGGAAGATTCTAATTAATATTACAATAATGAAATTATTTGTTTAAGGCTATAACATCCTTATTTCTTGAACTCAATTTCTATTATCATTTTTTTTCCTTTTAGGTTTGAAGCTCGGGTTTGATCAAAAAATTCAATCAAACGTGTGGCCAAACTATTTCTTCATATGACATGGATCCGAATGATGAAGGATAATGGTTTCATATTAGATCAGATATAATTTATAGGTAGTTTTTGTCTTTCATTCATTCTAGTATACCAACATTTATGTAAAAGTTATATTGTATACCAACCAGGGGCGGAGGGAGGGGGTGGCAGGCCTGGGCTGTAGCTCAGGCCTGCTCCTGCCCAATTACATAGGTATAATATATATATATATATATATATATATATATATATATATATATATATATAAATTTATGTCTAACCCAAATTAAAAATAGCCCGACCCAAATATAATTTTCAATTTTTTTTGAGTTGGGCTCTCCAGAACAAAAACATACTCCTTTTTTCAAAATTGCTAGTATGCATCTCTGCGAGAATAGGAGAGAGTTTCCATTTTTGAGGGGCTGAAGCCATTGAAGTTATCGGTTTTGAAAAAATTAGCCATCCCTTATTTATTTTCTGGCTCCGCCCCTGGTACCAACATTTTTGTAAAAGTTTTTTTGCAATCTTATTTATGAAAATATTGGTTGTTAATGATTAAAAATATTTTTATTACTTTTGTTAAATGTTAGAGGTTATTGTTTTTCATAATTTTTTAAGTTTTAAATTCATAATATTTTATGAGTTGGTAACATGAAAATATAGGAATAATATTTAAATGGTTAAAAGTTTAGAAGACACTTACAAATGTCATTATAAAATTTATCATGACATATTTGTTTGTCCTTAAAACCAATGTTTTCATAATCGGACCGGTGATCGAACCGGTTTACCTTAAAAAACGGTCCAACCGGTTGGACCGTTTTAACCGGACGGTCGGACCGAAAAAACGTTTATATAATATAATATAATTAATAATATATTTTAAATTTTTAAAACCTAAAATATGTATATAAATAGAAAAATATATAGATTTATCATAGTTTGAAAACTAAATAACCATATAAATATATTCAAAATATTAATTTTAGTTATATATTTTTAAAAATTAATTAATTAATTAAAAAAATCTAATATCACTAAAATAATATTTTTCATGAAGTAAAAATTTCAAATAATGTTGTATATATATATTAAAATATTAAATAAAGGTTTTAAAATTAAAAATATATTTTTTCAAAAAAAATTAAAAAAAATCGGAAAACCGGTTGAACCGGTTCTTGAACGGTTCTAGGCCGGTTTTTTGACCGGTTCGACCGGTTCTTGACCGGTTCTGACCGTAAAAACGGTTTTTAGGAGCAATTCGGACCGGATCAGTGACCGGTTCCCGGTCGAACCGGTTGAGCCGGCCGGTCCGGTCCGGTTTTGAAAACATGGCTTAAAACAATATATATAGTATTAATAGTGTTGATATTTCTATGTTATGGTGACATTAAAAAATGTCACCTTAATTTTTCCTGACATTTTTCTGTGTCTTTACAATGATATTATATGACACTAATAGCTTTGGTATTTCCATGCTATAATGACACTAAAAAGTGTCATCCCACTTTTAACGACATCACTATAGATGAAATTTTTACAAAATTTCTCTATAACTAAAATGTCACTATATGTAATATGTAAGGACATTTTAAAATGTCATCAAAAGGATTTTTTCTAGTAGTGTTTTGCTTTTATTCTACCTTCTAAGTTTTCTAAGCATTCGAAAGAGATCATATCAATAATTTCGAGCTGTAAGCGCACACCTACTGTCTTATCAGATAAAGTTTGTGATCAATTTGTGCCGCCCTTTTAAGCTTACAAAGCTCAGAGACTTATATATTGTTGGTTGTAACTCTTTCAGGAGTTGTTCTGATTAGATAAAGAGAGTCTTGTTAAGACTAATTTTCTAGGAGTTCTAATCGAAAGTCTTGGATTGGGTTTGTGCATGCTATTGTATAAGTCAAAGTCTTCTAGGAAAAATCATTTTGGAAACAGAAAAAGGGGAGACGTTAAAGCATAGACTTCGAACTTTCATAAAAAAAATGTGTTATTTACTTTATTACATTTTCTATCTGCCTAAGCAATCAGTTCAAACTTTTTGATGCAAGTGTTTTTTTCACTGATCAAATAATTTCTTGCATTAATCTGTTTGTAAAGAAAAATTCGACAATCAACCTTGTAACTCGGCTTAATTGTGACTAAGGTTTTCAAATTATTTTAAAAGTGACTATTTACCTCCTCTCTACACACATTTTTAATATAATTTATTGAACCTTGCTCTATGTAATAATATTTTATAAATAAATTCTTGTAAAAAAAAAAATTAAAATGTTTTTTTTTAAATTCAGCAAAAAGATTGTTGCTCGATGATTATAAATTTTTTATTTGAGAGTGGAGAGCATACGTTGTATTTTTGAAAATTTCTTCATACAAAAAAAGATAAAAAATCCTTTGGAAAGGAGATGGAGTTATACATTAATGCAAATATAGAAACACGTTAGGACGTTAAATCTTAAAGTTAAATATTTGAAGAATTAATTTTATTTGAAAAGATTTTTCAAATATCAAAATATTGATATAAATTTTTCACAATTATTTAAAAATCTAAAATAATATAAAATAAATTTGGTTCAACATTCATAATTTAAAAATATTCTTACATGAGATACATCTCTTTTTACTCACATTTTAATGCATGAATGAATGTTCATAAATAAACAAAGCGAATAGATAATCTCGAAGATCAAGAACTCGAAAGAAAAAAAAAAATTGAAATTCGATCGGATGCGTACGTACCAGGAGCAGTACAATGATTGTAAATGGATTGCACCATAGCCACCACCTCTTCTTCTCTGATGGGTCTCAGAGCTTCGAGCCTTGTGGTCGAAAACAACTCCACAGTACACACTTTCCTAACCTTCACATAATGAGGCCCATAATCTGCCCAAATCAGATCCCTCCCATTGCGGCTGAACTTCGCGGCGGAGCGGCTGCGGTGGCGGTTGGCCAGCTGCCGATCCTTCTCTTTCAGCACTTGTTTCGCCAATCCCGTGCTAGAGACCACCACGTTCAAGGTTGTCCCCAGCCACACAGATATTATGGGTCCATGGGATTCAGCCCACTCCGCAAAGCACCGGAACCGCACCGGCTTTATGTCATAGAGATTTCCAACCACCGGCCACGCTCGCGGCCCTGGAGGGAGACGGAATCGGAGGCGGCGGTACCTGTGGAGGAGCATAAAGATTGCGGGAAAGAGGAGGAAGAGTGATACAGGAGGCATAACGATATGGTACTTTGTGTTGCTACGTTGTCTTAAGTTGGCATGATTATATAGATAAAATAAATAAAATAAAAGTTATACCATATAGCTGGCGGATAGATCAATATCATGGGTTGATCAAAGCGTATTTGAGTCTTTTCATGTTTGAATGATTGCTCATTTATGCTTAAAAAAAAAAAAACAATACATTCTTAAAGTTATCCAACTATAAAAGTAATTTATTATTAATATTCTTTTTCCCTGCAGATGGAATCATGGACCGATACTCAAGTAATACATTTTGCAAAAACTTTAAGCTGACAGACTCTTCCAAATAAATGTTAGTAGGACCAGGAAAATCGAACTTACGACTATGGATCAAACTAACAGCTTTCTCCGCTAACTCAGACTTCTCAAACAGACTTCTTTGAGAGAACTAAACTAATTCATTTAATAACTCTTGTGACAAACAATATACACCTCTTGTTCAGATCGTCATGATATACGTACCTTCCTTTTTTTTTATATATTTAATATTGCATAAATGATGTACAATCGCATTTAGAAATTTTGAAATAGCTATATATTGATATGAATTTATGTGAAAAATAAATATTCACTCAACCTCATATATTTTGTTTGGCACTCAATTTGCACGAGTGTTGTGCTTGTGGGTTTGCTAGGTACGTGGGTACGTACCAAAAATGATGAAATGAAAAATATCAAATTTCTAATCCATCGATTGAGCCTATGTTCAACTTCCGGGTTTTAATCTCACTGTTAATTAAACAAAGAAAATTAGGAAATTGACAACAATAATATTGAGGCTGGAAAATACATTAATGGTGATCGAAATTAACTTCACCATTGATGAACAAGATGTGCATGTTATTTACAATAAAAATAGACGAAAATATTTACTTTAAACCGTCGCAATATTAAACACCGTTGCAATTTGCGATGGTTTATACAAAACCGTCGCACATATTTCGCGACGGTTGACACACCGTGACATTTTGCGACGGTTTGACTTTCAACTGTTGCAAAATTGTGTGACGGTTATTGTACAACCGTCACAATTTGCGACGGTTCAAAACTAACCGTGGCTTTTTATTGCAACGGTTACTCAATAAATCGTCGCTATTGCAACGGTTTAAGTCAAACCATCGCAAATTGTTGGTAAGTGTGTCGGTGTCAGATCTTTATATTGCAACAGTTTTTTAAAAAACCGTCAGCAAAAATTTAGCTATATATATACCCACATTGGCCATTATAAACTACACGGAATAATATTTTACATTATAATTATAATTATATATATTTATAATCGTCATTATACCATCGCTGATATTTCTTATTCGCTATATTAAATTTGGAAAACTAAAAAACGAGGTACATAATTTGAATACAAAAATTAAAATTTTTATATTTTTATTGTGTACATATTTAATATATAATATCATTTTAATAAAAGGAGTCTCTGACACCTCATCATAATAATGTGATGTGATTGTATCATTTTACTATTTAGTCATTTTTATTTTGTACATATTTAATATATAATATCATGTTATTATATAAAAGGAGTCTCTGATACCTCATTATAATAACGTGATATGATTATATTATTTTACTATTTAGTCATTTTTATTGTGTACATATTTAATATATAATATCATGTTATTATATAAAAGGAGTTTCTAACACCTCATTATAATAACGTGATGTGATTGTATTATTTTACTATTTAGTAATTTTTATTATGTACATATTTAATATATAATATCATGTTATTATATAAAAGGTGTCTCTGACACCTCATTATAATAACGTGATGTGATTATATTATTTTACTCTTTAGTCATTTTTATTGTGTACATATTTAATATATAATATCATGTTATTATATAAAAGGAGTCTCTGACACCTCATTATAATAACATGATGTGATTATATTATTTTACTATTTAGTCATTTTTATTGTGTACATATTTAATATATAATATCGTTATTATATAAAAGGAGTCTCTGACACTTCATTATAATAACGCGATGTGATTGTATTATTTTATTATTTAGTCATTTTTATTGTGTACATATTTAATATATAATATCATGTTATTATATAAAATGAGTCTCTGACACCTCATTATAATACGAACATTCAAGAATTATATTTAACCGACTGTAGGATCGCATGGTTTATGATCGGAGTTGGATGGATCGGTGAATTGTTAATGGATTATTGACTGATGAGTTTGTTAATGGGGTGGAAGTGTTTGTTGCTTTTGCAAAGAGTAATCCGACATAGTCTTCATAGATGGCATATTGATCTACTCTCGCAGTCTAGAGGAGCATCGTCAGCACTTGTCTACAGTGTTGCAGATTCTGAAAGAGAAACAGCTTGTTGGGGATCGAATATGTGTTTAGAGGTAGAGGGGGAGGGGGGGGGGAGGGGGTGAATACACACTTATGATTATCTTTAACTCTAATGCAATGTGATTGAGAAAATGTTAGTTTACTCAACTGATTTTTTGTTAGCTTGCTAGAAGTGTAAGAGCTACTTATGATAGTGCGGAAACAACTCTTAACATGCTAGATGATAGTACTGAAATATTGTAATGCAGTAACATAAATAGACACAAATATGTTTCTGGGTGTTCGGAGCTCAATTTCCTATGTCACCCCTTCTTCTACCTTGGAAGGGTTCACTAAAAGTCTTTGGTTATTACAACATCTGCAATACACTCGATCCAAGTTAGGACTTATCCAATGCCCAAAATGGAACTCCTAGATTCACAGTGATAAGATTTAAAGTTCTTATCAAACTCTTTTCTTCAGTTGATGATGAAAAACGTCTAAGCTTCTTGAGGACTTAGACTCTCAAATCCTTGTAGCAGATGGTGTTCTTCAAACAACAGCTGGATTTGAGTGACCCTTGAAAAGATCTCTTTGTAGATCGGATATGATTTTTAGCTAAGGGTTGAATGAGCGGTTGAGTATTCAAAATAGATTCAAGAGCTCAAGTATGCAAATTCTTTGTAATCGTGGCCTTCTACTTTGTAGAAAGACTCTGATATTTATATCCATTTTCTCCAACGTCTTTCTCTTCTGTTCAATGGTAGGAAAGCGTTTGATGTCAGATATTAATAATATCTTCTGAATACCTTGTACTAGAGGCGCCTTAAATTGTCTATTCAATGTGTCGCTCACATTAAATGCTACTTATGACTTTCTCACTTTATCAGACGGCTCCTCAAATGCTTCGTCCTTTGCATTTAAAGTTGTCTTGTCAACTTTTCGAGAACTGGGAATCTGTTACTTCTAAATGTAGCGTGTAGCAGACCACCTTCGAAGTCTAGTAGATATCTTAGCCGGTAGATATGTCTCACTCGGTTGACAAGCTAACGATTGATATGCTTTGATCAGCTGATACTGCTTATTCCAGTTGATATCTCTTGGTCAGCTGATGTCTTGACGTCAGTAGATTACCTGTGCATACAAGTAAATGGTGGCCGTTCTCGAACAATGATGTATTGTTTTGTTATCACCAAAAGTCAGGATTAAAAAATTTCCCCCTTTTCGGTGATGACAAAACCTAGGCCCCAAAAAACATATGTGAAGAAGGTTTACGAAATGAATTCATTGCGAAGATGAATTGCATTGATACATATCATGTTTACAAGCAATTTTTGATAAAACGCAATAAAACCCTTATTACACCTACGTTGCTGAAACAAAGTAAATATACCTTATTTCCTTTGGCATTCAGTGTCAACTGATTTTCTGGATGCTTCCCCCTTTTTTACATCACCATGGTTAAGATGAGAAATAATCTCTCCAAGTTGAGCATCGACGGTGGTTTGAAAAGAGTCAATACGGGAGTCAATGTGAGCAGTCAAATCAGCTTGAAGAACTAATATTTGAGCGGAGGTGTGCTCATTTGTGCGACGAACAATTTGTGAAACTTGTTCGGAAATGGTATCCATAGCTTGAAGATTGCATTCTTTGTAGTTTCGTAATTCAGTAACACATCGACCGAGCTCAAAAGATAAACTGTTTAGACGAGACATGATTGCGGATCTGGAGCTTGCAATACCAGCATCTTGTCCTTGGATGCGATTGCTAAGACTCTGCGTTGTGGAGCGAAGGTCGTCTATGATGCGTTCCAAAGAATAAGTTGTAGGTTCTGGTTCATCAACCAAAGCTGAAGCATGTTTGTCAGTTGCATCTCTTGTTGCATTAAGCGTAATTGCTTGATCATCGACAGTAGTCATGACAGGGGATGAGATGAAATGCTTCGTACTTGGAGGTGTGATGGTTGTTGTGTTCAAGGATGATGGTACATCGACCGTAATCTCCTGGTCAATTGGACTGACCGGACTAGTTGGCTGCGATGCTGTAACAGTCGGGTTCGAAGAGGAGTCAACTGAGTGACTCTCAAGAATAGGAGATGTAGGCTGAATTTCATCAAATATGGCTTTCATAATGTCTGAGACTGATGTGAGTGGGATCTTAGGAAGAGAGTCATCAGCAACCGATATAAGTGGTTCGATCAGTTGAGGTTCTGAAACATGTACAGTACTTGATGTTGTATGTTTGGCAGAAGAGGAGGCAAAGGAGAAGTATGTCGAAAGACATTCTTCTTGTGCCGCAATGAAGTCTTGTTCCTCTTCTGAAAATAGGAAGTCAGACGGTTCTGAGTTATCGTGAGAATCCAAAATTGGAATCATCGCCTGAACTTCTGCTCGATATGCGCGTTCGTATTCATCGTTCGGTAGAGATATGGAGTGCTTTAGCCGATATTCCCGTAAAAAAGTGTCAGTGACATCGACTTATTGCTTAAGACATAAGATGACTTCACTGTCATCCTTGGCAGTCTTGTTAATCGGTTGATAGTTCTGTTCTCTTTGAGAAAGAATGTATCGGACGAGGCTATCATGGAGCTAGACTTCAATCAATTTGTATCGGCTGAGTGTGGTCTCAAGATTTGAGGTAGCTGTAAGAATGAACATTTTGTCCTCTAATTTGGAGAGGTATTCCAGCTTGTTCTCATGCAGAATCTGAGAATATGGGGCATTGATGCGATAGTTCATCCATTCATCAAATTCCTGAATTCATCAAATTCCTGAAGTCTGAATCAGACAGCCTGGAGAATGTTGAAAATAATGATGAGGACCTCCACTTTGCCTACTGATTGGGCTTTGGGAGGTGGGATGAAGAATCCTTTGCCTTTTCCCTGAAGATCTGTAGAGGTTTTGTTGAGAGCTGAGGACGATGGTTCGGTGAAAGTGATTCCTTTTAGTGGAGGAACTTGGGAGCTTTCAACCAGATCCTTAGTCCTTAGAATTTGCTGACTGATGATGGAGACTGCATCGACCGATGAAAGGGGTAGTACCACTGAGATAGGTACAACAGTAACTATGGTGCTTTCAGCTGGCTTGGATGTCGGCTGAGGAATAGGAACTGTTTGAGTAGGAAGTGTCATAGATGTGGAGACGTCAACCGGTGCTACGGTCAGCTGAGAATTTGGAGTGTGAACGGTGGATAACGGCTTGATCCTCTTTGGTTTTGGTTGAGATGGCTTGAAGGCCATTTTCTTCTTTGGAGAGGGAGAAGAGCTAGCAAAAACTTGGACCAGAGGAGAATTGTCACTAACCTCATCATCAAGGTCAGAATCCACAATTATAGTGCGTCTGGTAGGTCGAGGACATTTAAGTTGAAGAGCTGCAGTACTCATAGCAGCTTGTTGTTCTGCTCCGATCTCCCATTTGATAGTCCTTAGTTGATCAGTGGTCATTTGATTCTTTTGGAAGAATAAGGGGATAGTGATTGCATTGAGCCATTTAGAGACGTGTAGGGCTTCAAAAGCTGAGGAGTCCACACCTAATGCTGCAAGAAGATGACAAATCTGTAGTGCAAAGCCTTCAGATTGTCCTTTGCCTCGAATCATCTCGCAAAGAGTAGAGTAGAGAATGGATGACCAGTTGAAATTCAACTTGGAGGCAATGGAGGCCATGTACTGAAGTTTTTTTAGAGTGATCTTGTCATAAGATCCAGCCTTTGCTAACAGTGTCTTTGCAACGATGTTGGCTAACAGTCGATAAGCTGGCTTCAAGCTCTGTTTGAGACCGTTGACTTTGATAGGGGCTCCATCCAACGTGAACTGAGCTGCCCAGTGATCGGTATTACCATCTGTTAGGTCGATACATTGTTACCGCAACTGTTGCTCCTGCCTCGTCCTTATCAAGCTTGATGGAAGCACTCATAGGAGTGGATATGGCAGAGCAGTTCTCTATACCAAAATTTTTCATAAGTTCTTTGGTATACTTAGCCTGATTTATGAAGATGCCATTCTCCAGCTGCTTTACTTGTAATCCGAGGAAGAAATTTAATTCTCCCATCATGCTCATCTCAAATTGTTCCTGCATCAACTTAGAGAATTTCTCGCATAAACGAGGATTATTTGATCCAAATATGATATCATCTACATAGATTTGAACAAGTAATATATGATCTTCTTTGACAAATTTATATAGAGTTTTATCTACTCTTCCTATGACAAAGTTGTGATCTAATAAAAACTGTGATAATGTGTCATACCAAGCTCGTGGTGCTTGTTTTAGATCATAAAGAGCTTTATCAAGTTTAAAAACATGATTAGGAGTTGAAGAACTGATAAAACCTGGTGGTTGCTCAACGTATACTTCTTCTTGAAGTAACCCATTGAGGAAAGCTGATTTAACATTCATTTGATAGACTTTAAAGTTTTTGTAAGCAACATAGGCGAGAAATATCCTGATGGCTTGCTACTGGAGCAAATGATTCATCAAAGTCAATACCCTCCTCTTGTCTAAATCCTTGAGCGACCAATCTGGCTTTATTTCTAATCACCATTTCATCCTCATTTAATTTGTTACGAAATACTCATCTGGTGCCTATGATATTTTGACTTTCCGGTCGAGGAACTAGATTCCAGACTTTGTTTCTTTTGAACTGATTTAGCCCCTCTTGCATTGCTTCAATCCAGCTAGCATCTTATAATGCTTCATCTATGTGTTTAGGCTCTAGCTGCGAAATGAATGTTGCATTAAATAGTTTATTAATCATTTGATTACGTGTACGGAGAGGGGCAATAGGGTTACCAATAACCAGCTCGGGTGGATGATTTTTACTCCACCGAAGATTGGTCCAAGGGGATTTGTTCCTGTGGGAGTGTCGCCCTCATTACTGACTAGGTTATCAGGTTCAATAAATTCTTCTCCGATTCTCTGTTCGTCATGATCTTGATCTATTCGTCCTTCATTGGGTTGAACGATCTCTTCTACTGGTTCATCTCTTGTGACAGAAGATTCATCACTGTCACTATCATCATCTAGAACAGTTGACTCCAGCCTTTTTGCTAGATCTTTGATATCGGTTAGGGGCTTATCTGCACATATAGTGGTTCATCAAAAATAACATGAATGGATTCCTCTACTGTCAGTGACCTTTTGTTGAATACACGATAAGTTTGACTGACAGAGGAATATCCAATGAATATGCCTTCTTCTACTTTAGCATCAAAGGCCGTTAAGCGGTGTTTTCCATTATCATGAATGAAACAAGTGCAACCAAATACTTTAAAATAAGAAATATCAGGTTTTGTGCCATTCCAGATCTCATATGGTGTTTTGTTGTGCTTCTTGTTAATCATAGATCTATTTTGAGTGTAACATGCTGTGTTAATTGCCTCTACCCAGAGTCTTTGAGATACGTTAGAATCAGCAAACATAGTTCTAGCTGCTTCTTTTAGTGTTCGATTTCTTCTCTCAGCAATTCCATTTTGCTGTGGGGTTTCGAGCAGCAGATAACTCATGCTTGATTCCCTGGTCATCTAGATAGGATTCAAGAGTTTTGTTTAAAATTCAGTGCCTTTATCACTCCTGATCCGATCTATCCCAGTACGCTTCTCATTTTGCAAACGTTTAAAAATCTTTATCAGGTGAGTAGTTGTTTGATCTTTGGACGATAAGAAAATTACCCAAGTAAAACAAGAGTAATCATCCACAATCACTAAGGTATATCTCATTCCTCCTAAGCTCCTGACCGGTATGGGACCAAATAGATCCATGTGTAACAGGTCTAAGCATTTAGAAGAAGATATACACCCTTTGGTTTTGAAAGTAGCTCTCACTTGTTTGCCCTGCTGACAAGCCGAACAAAATCTATTCTTTTTAAAATCACCTTTGTGCAGGCCAACAACCAAATCATGTTTACTCAGATGTTTAATGGACTTAAAGTTTAAATGATTGAGCCTTTTATGTCATAACCACTGCTTATCATTTTGAGCAACAAAAAAATTAGGAACTAACGGTTGTTCACTTTGCCAATTGAGCCTATAAGTGTTTCATTCTCGTAGTCCGGTTAACATAATATCACCATTACTAGATTTGATCATGCATATGTGCTTGTGAAATTCAACAGTGTAACCATTATCACATAGTTGACTGATGCTGATCAGATTATAACATAGGTTATCAACAAGCAATACATCATTAATAATAATGTTACCGTGAGTAATCTTACCCTTACCCACAGTACTACCTTTTGAATTATCACCAAAAATAATTTTGGGCCCTTTGTATCGTATGATTTCGGATAATAGATCTTTATTTCCAGTCATGTGTTTAGAGAATCCGCTGTCTAGATACCATGTTGTCTTTTCCATTGAACTATTCTTCTCGACTGATTTTACTGATAGCACCTGCAAGAAGAATATATAACCATGGTACCCTTATCTATTTGGGTCGGAACTGGATTAGACCTTTCGGGACACACACCTGAATTACTCTAATAGTTTTCCAGTGTGTGAATCTATAAAGTGAGTCGATCGAGGTGTGCGATGTGTACTTGTGTATGATCTGGATCTTACAGTGTTCTGTTTGAACTTTTGATCTTTGTTATCCAGTTTGTATCGTTTTTGAACAGGCATGCAATTGAAGTGCCGGTTTTGTGTCACACGATGATTCCTATACTTGGGTTGACTTGGTTCAAACTTCGACTGTTTGAACTTGTATTGGTTTCTCATTCTTTGTTCATTCAATCTAGTTTTATTCCATGTCTCTCCTTTCCTTGGAATCTTAGGTTCCACATATCCCAGTCCTTTATGCTTACCTTTGCTCTCATAGCGACTTGACTGTTCATCATAGATCTTTGGTTCAGCATGTTCATATATCGTACTAGATCAAACAAATCTTATTACATTAGGATCGTTCCCACTAGAATACGATTGAGTATTTTCCTTCGGAAGAGTACATTCATTTGAACCATATCCAAGACCGGTTCTATCACCTGTTTGTTTCTGGTTCTCATGTATCTTATCTAATGAGGTAGAAGCATTATTCCAAGAGTTGATTGTTCTAAGCAACTTTTGATTTTCATACAAAGTGGCTTGGAATACTCGTTTCATATCATCATTCTCAGCAGCCAACAATTTTAGCTTAGTCCTTAGACCGTCAAGTTCTTTTTGCTGTAAACAGCTAGATTCCCTTGACTTATCAATGATACATGCTTTTTTTGTTTTTGCTTCCTCGAATGATGTAGAAAGCTTCTTATACTCGGTGATCATCTCATTAAGTGCTTGAATGAGTTTTTCTTGTGTAAAGTCAGATGAGTTAAAGTCAAATACCTCAGTTTCGTCTTCTTCATGTTGAGAGTTAGCCATAAGACACTGGACTCTCTCTTCCTCGCTTTCTTCGGATGAGCTATTTGTATCGAATGAGTCAAATTCTGTTTCTGCCCATTTGCTTTTTCCTTTGTCTGCAACTAACACTCATTGTTTCTTCTTCTTTCGGAACGTTCTTCTTCCTTCTTTTCCTTTATTTTTCTCATAATGCTGCTTTCTTTCTTCGTTCTTGGGCTTAGTGCAATCTGCAATGAAGTGACCTTGCTTGCCACAGTTAAAGCACGCAGGGCCATCCTCTGTATGGTCTTGTTTATAATAAGGTTTAAACTTTGTTTTATTACTACGCATAAATTTTCCAAACCTTTTGATAAAGAGGGACATTGCTTCGCCACTCATCTGCTCAGTTGTCTTCTTTGCTGATGCTTCCTCGGTCAGTTGAGGTGAGACGGTTGACGTCAATGCCTTGGTAGGGTTTGAGACTGATGGTTCTTCCTCTATTCTGATTCCGAGTTCAAACTCGTACGCTTTAAGATCTGCAAATAAGTCATGGAGCTCTAGTTTGTTTAGATCCTTTGATTATCTCATGGCTATGGTCTTGATATCTCATTCTCTAGGTAGTGCTCGCATAACCTTCAAATAAATTTCACGGTTACTATATATTTTTCCGAGAGCAATCAATTCACAAATAATATTGTTAAATCTTTCATCAAACTCAGCCATGGTATCTCCTGATTTCATTTTGGCATTGTCAAACATTTGAATGGCTACAGTGAGTTTGTTCTCCTTGGTTTGATCGTTTTCTTCGCATAGTTGAGTGAGTTTTTCCCAAATCTCTTTAGCAGTAGAGCATGTCTTGATTTTTTTGAACATGTTTTTATCCAGCATTTTGTATAGTATGTCCTTAGCCACGTCATCAAGATTTGCTTTCTTCTTGTCTTCATTAGTCCATTCTGCTCTGGAATTTCAACCATCTGCGATTCGTCACCTGAAATGGATACAACAGTGTTGACTTTGAGAATATTCATGGGTCCATCAGTGATGACGTACCACATGTCATCATCTCGACCAGAAAGATGTGCCTACATACGAATTTTCCAGTCATCATAATCTTCTTTAGAGAACATAGGAATTTTGTTTAGAGAAGTCATGATGAATATCAGTAGCTAATAGAAAAACCCGCTCTGATACCACTTGTTGGGGATCGAATATATGTGTAGATGGGGTGAATACACACTTATGATAATCTTTATCTCTAATGCAATGTGATTGTGCAAATGTTAGTTTATTCAACCGATTTTCTGTTAGCTTGCTAGAAGTGTAAGAGCTACTTATGATAGTTCGGAAACAGCTTTTAACATGCTAGATGATAGTAATGGAATATTGTAATGCAGTAACGTAAATAGACACAAATATGTTTCTGTTCGAAGCTCAATCTCCTACGTCACCCCTTCTTCCACCTCGGAAGGATTCACTAGAAGACTTTGGTTATTACAACGTCTGCAATACACCCGATCCAAGTTAGGACTTATCCAATGCCCAAAATGGAACTCCTAGATTCACAGTGATAAGATTTAAAGTTCTTATCAAACTCTTTTCTTCAGTTTATGATGATAAACGTCTAAGCTTCTTGAAGACCTAGACTCTCAAATCCTTGTAGTAGATGGTGTTCTTAAAACAACAGCTGGATTTGAGTGACCCTTGAAAAGATCTCCTTGTAGATCGGATATGCTTTTTAGCTAAGGGTTGAATGAGTGGTCGAGTATTCAAAGTAGATTCAAGAGCTCAAGTATGCAAATTCTTTGTAATCGTGGCCTTCTAATTTGTAGAAAGACTCTGATATTTATATCCATTTTCTCCAACGTCTTTCTCTTCTGTTCAATGGTAGGAAAGCGTTTGATGTCAGATATTAATAATATCTTCTGAATACCTTGTACTAGAGGTGCCTTAAATTTTCTATTCAATGTGTCGCTCACATTAAATGCTACTTATGGCTTTCTCACTTTATCAGACGGCTCCTTAAATGCTTCGTCCTTTGCATTTAAAGTTGTCTTGTCAACTTTCCGAGAACTGGGAATCTGTGACTTCTAAATGTAGCGTGTAGCTGATCACCTTTGAAGTCTAGTAGATATCTTAGCCGGCAGATATGTCTCGCTTGGTTGACAAGTTAACTGTTGATATGCGTTGATCAGCTGATACTTCTTATTCCAGTTGATATCTCTTGGTCAGCTGATGTCTTGACGTCGGTAGATTACCTGTGCATACAAGTAAATGGCGGTTGTTCTAGAACAATGATGTATTGTTTTGTTATCACCAAAAGTCAGGATTCAACACAGTTGTATGCTAAGTTTAGTAAGTGTGAATTTTGGCTGGAGCAGATTGCATTTTTGGGTCATATAGTTTCAGCTAAGGGGATTGAGGTGGATTAGGGGTTGTTTTGATGCAAGATGATAAAGTAAGCATATGCATCTCGACAGCTGAAGGTCCATGAGAAGAACTACCCAACTCATGATCTTGAGTTGGCGGCAGTTGTATTTGCTTTGAAGCTATGGAGACACTAATTTAATGGCGAGAGTGAAAGAGTGGGTGCCCGGTGAGCCAACTTGTGGCTAAGGGATTTTATGACTCTCTGTATAAACAATCTTTTGTTTAATATAATTTACACTTTTATAATGGCATTTACTTTATCTTTTATCATATTATTATGTTGTGACATACTATAAGATGTTTAGATGAAGACCTTGAATATACTATAGTGTATGTAAGATGTGGTAGCACATGGGGATGGCTATCATGAAACACATCTTATAGTCACTGTATATTTTAAACAGTTCCTAGTCGATTGAGCCGTCCGTTAATAAGGATAAGGATCGCTCGAGATTGAGACTAGCATTTGCGATGCCGAGTACCACGTTTCATTGGTATGGAACATAGAGATGTTCAAAGCATGCAAATGGATATTCATATGATGAATGATCGAACTACCCTATCCGGACTTTCCAAGTGGTTATCACTTATCGAGTGGATAAATTCCGCTGTTTTGGTTGTACACCATTAGTCCTTACTACTTGAAACATCATTGAGACTCTATATGCTAGTACTGTACTTTGACTCGTTTACCGACTCTATTGGGGTCATCAGGTGTCGGGATTGGGTACAGTTATGACACATATAGGAGTCGATGCTTTGTTGTCAAGGATTCACCACATACTTGCGAGTGTGGATATCCTATGAAATCTGAGGAGATATTAGTGTGACGAATATCTGGCCAAAGTACATGATGTGTTTTAGGTTACTTGGTTTCCTAGTAGCACATGCGATGTCACTATTTGATCTTCAAGATGCATTGCATAGTTATCGAATCTCGAACGACTCTCGATTTACCAATGGTTGTTGATTCGATCGGGATATATGGATGAAGGGACCGTACTGTACGCTAACCAAAATCTATTGGTTCTTGCAGGCACTATCAGTGATACCTAGGGAATCATGCGGCGATGTTTCTAGGCGCTCTTACCATGATTCGATGGGCAAGTCGGAAATTGTTGTTCCGAGTCACAAGGAGTTGTGAGCCCACGGCTAGCTGTATCCTTGAACCATTGAGGGTCACACAAGTAATGGATTTTTAATCCCCGTTGAGATAATTAAATTTAAAGAGTTAAATTTAGTGAATAAAGAAGTGGGACTTCTTATTTAAAAGTAGAGGGAGTAAGATTTCCTAAAATGACATAGTGATGGACATTTTTGGAAATCACTGAATTCGGATTCAGAAAATTTATCTTGACTTTAAAAGATGCAGAAATGGTTTCTGTACACATTGGTGAAATTGGTTTATCAATCTGAGTAACAATGAATTTTATATTAATTTCTGAACATGCGGGCTTTGCTTGTCAGGCTTGAACTTATGACTAATGAGGCCTAAGCTGTTAGCAGCCCACATTATAAATAAGTTATTACAGTACAAAAATTACACACAACAAGGCATAAAATTCAAAACCCTAGAGCTCTCTCTCTAGAGAATTCGGCCGCCCCCTCCCCTACTGTGTTTGAGAATTTCAGTCTGCAAATTTTGAATTTGCAGTCTGAATTAGCAGATCAAATTTGTTATTTATCTTCGTAGAAACTTCTGATAGACTTTCTAGTTCAGTCTATCAGAGGGATTAAAATTTTGTTCGTGGACCTGATTGAAAAATTGTTCGTTCATCAGTTCCTGGAATATACAACAAGAGCAGTTTAATCTGTTGGTGTCCATAATCTCGCTTCGAGATTTTAAGGTAAAATTTACATTGTTTAAATTTTATGTTATCAATTTTAATCGTAGGAATTTGATACCCATATGGAATCGTTCCATATAAAATTTTAAAACTTCCGCTGCAACGGGTATCATTTTTTCGATCCGGAGAACGAACGTGTTCCAACAGAGAGGTGTCAGATTTTCACTGATCACAAAAGCCTAAAGTACTTCTTCACTCAGAAGGAGTTGAACATGAGGCAAAGAAGATGGCTGGAATTGGTGAAGGACTAGGACTGTGACATTATCTACCATCCAGGTAAGGCTAATGTAATAGCAGATGCATTGAGTCGCAAGTCTGCGACATTGAACCAATTGACAGTCCAACAGGATTTGATTGCTGATTTTGAACGGATGAGTTTGGAGGTATTCGAACCAATGGAGGTATGCACTGTATCAGCCTTAACAGTAGTACCAAGTTTTCTTGATAGAATTCGAGCAGGTCAAGATTCTGATGAACATTTGATGGCGTGGAGAAATAGAGATGAGGCTAAGGGTGGCACACTGTATACCATTAAATATGGAATTTTTCTTCACAGAGAGAGAATGTGGGTGCCAGCAGTAGACTCACTGAGATTTGAAGTAATGACTGAAGCCCATACTGTTCCGTATTCCATTCATCCAGGGAGTACTAAGATATATAAGGACCTGCAATCCTTATACTGGTGGCCAGGTATGAAGAAGGATATTGTAAGATTTGTGAGTGAATGCTTGACTTGTCAGCAGGTGAAGATTGAGCACCAGAGGCCGGAAGGACTTTTGAAACCATTACCAATACCCACATGGAAGTGGGAAGATGTTATGATGGATTTCGTGGAGGGATTGCCAGTTACACCGCGAAGGATGAACTCGATTTGGGTGATAGTGGATAGGTTAACTAAGTCAGCTCATTTTCTTCCAGTCAGGAATAACTTCTCGATGAATTAGTATGCAGAGCTATACATTCGGGAAATTGTCAGATTGCATGGAGTTCTAGCGAGGATAGTATCTGACAGAGATCCTAAGTTCACTTCAAAATTTTGGGGAATTTTACATAGAGGATTGGGAACGAAGCTAGCTTTCAGCACAGCTTTCCACTCTCAGACAGATGGTCAATCAGAACGAGTGATCCAGATACTCGAAGACTTGTTGAGGGCTTGCATGATCGACTTTGAAGGAAATTAGGAATCAAAATTGCCTTTAGTGGAGTTTACTTACAACAATAGCTACCAAGAAACTATTGGCATGACTCCGTATGAGTATTTTATGGGAGAATATGTAGGACTCCCCTACATTGGGATGAAGTTGGAAAAAAAGTTGTTTTGGGGCCAGAGATAGTGACTCAAACAGTAGATGTGATAGCCAAGTTCAGGGACAGAATGTTGACAGCTCAAAGTCGACAGAAAAGTTATGCCGATCAGCGGCGTAGAGATTTGGAGTTTGAAGTAGGTGACCATGTATTTTTGAAAGGGTCACCTTGGAAGGGTGTCATGAGGTTTGGAAAGAGAGGTAAATTGAGTCCAAGATATATAGGACCTTTCGAGATCCTAGAAAAAGTTGGGGCTCGAGCTTACCGAGTGGCACTACCGCCAAACTTGGAGGGTGTTCACAATGTCTTCCATATCTCCATGCTAAGGAAGTATGTGGCAAATCCTTCTCATGTTATTTGCCATGATCTAGTGGAATGGATGCCAAACTTGTCCTACGAGGAAATATCTGTTCAAATCTTGGACAGACAAGTTCGTAGGTTAAGGAACAGAGAGATTACAATGGTGAAAGTCTTATGGCGCAACCACCTGGTTGAGGAAGCTACATAGAAAACCGAGCAGGATATGCGAGCACGCTATCCTTAACTTTTTGGTAAGTCGAATTTCGAGAACGAATTTCTTTTAAGGATGGTAGAGTTCTAAGGTGCAAAAAGTTCACTAGTTTAATCACGATTAATTAATTAAATTATATGATTTAAGGCATTATATTTAGAATATTTAATTGTTATGTTTAATTATGTGATTTAATTAAATTCCTAAAATGTTAGGTGATATTTATGATTTTAAAGTTTTCAAGTTGGTATTAATTTTGGGTCGTAGGGACGAGTCTAGCCTTGGACCGAGTTAAGAAAATATTTTAGATGCAATGTATTTTATTATTGAGAGAGTAAAATTTAAAGATTTTTTTTAAGTGTAATTAATGGGCCGTGTGAGAGCCTATTAGTCACAAAAGAAATAAGCGTTCAGAATTTTATTCTGAATTCTCATTTTGAACGCTCCATTCTCCACTCAAAGTCTCTCTCGCTCAAACACTACGATTTCAAGGGTTAGGGTTCTTCATTGTCAAGGCTAGATCATCTCTCCGCCCAGGTTAATCCCAATCAAACGATTTACGCAAGTTTTTACTGTTTTGAAATCCATTCAAGAGTATAGATATTTTCAAGATAAAACCCTAGGTGTTTGATTTATGATCTATGCATGTTTTCTTGAAAAATATTTATGAGTATGTTGCTTGATTATGATACGTGAAGCATTCCTGATGTGTTCGATTCAAGTTTATTGAGTTTTGAATGATTTGAAGGCAAGAAATCAAAATTTTGGGATAAAAGTATGAATGAAGGTTTTTGATTCCAAATCTTTGAAATTGTTAGTGTATTGGTACGAGTTATTTTTGAAGTTTTAATGTTTATGAATGGTATTTTGAAGAAAAAACGTCCCAAAACATCGTGGGTTTTGAAATAGTGCAGAAAAGAAGAAGTTTTCGGAAAAGAAATTGCGACGGCGCGCCCGCACTGCTGAGTAGCGCGCCCATGCTTGATCTGCGCATTTTTGCGAGCGGGCAGTGCGCCCGTGCTGCGGCGCACCCGCGCTAAAGAGTTAGCGCGCCCGCGCCGCAGGTTCGAATTCCCCACCCTTATTTATGTGATTTTGAGTCCTAAAAATCATATTTTGGATATTTTGATGAATTTTAATTATTTCTAAGTATGTTTAAGGAAACGTTTCAAGTTTTTGATGTCCGAAACGGACGAAATGCCTCACGTGGATCGGTCAAGCTATGTAATGCATGTTTATGTGACTTTCTTTTGAAAATTAATTCTTCATGAAATATTTTGAAGCTTGTAAGCATGTTAGCATCACGAGAAGTTTATGAGCATGATTTTACAATGATACGAAATGATATGCTAAGATGAATGCTATGGTACATGGAAAAATATTTTGATGATTTATGCGTCTTGTGGTGATTATACGGGGTATTCATTCCGGGATGAGCTCCGGAGCGGCTATCCAAACATGGCTCACGGGATGGTTACATGGGGTATGCACTTCGGGATGAGCTTTGAAGCGGCTATACAAGGAATGAAAGTTACGGGCGTAATGTCATATGCTTGTTGATCAGCAGGAAACTATGAATGGCTCATTATGACCGTTGCCACACTACTCATACTTCATCACCCCAAATATTTTTATGTTATTACTACATCAAAGTTATGTTTATTGCATGAATTCTTAAGTTAATATTTTCTCTTTTAAAGTTAGAAAAATCATTTTTATGCATTTTCTTGCTGAGTCTTTAAACTCACTATACTTGAATGGTGCAGGTAACGATGATGTTGATGCATTCATTGATGATTATGTGGGCGGGCATGAAGAAGAGGCAGGGGTCGGTCCGACGAGCGATGCATGAGTGCGAAAGCTATTGAATGAAAGTTGTTTAAAACATTTTTTTTTGTTGATGAGAGGGAAAAACAGGTTTTGAATTTTTAGTTGATGGCCATGTTTGGCAAAGACTTTTAGAGGCTATTTCATTATTTGTGCATTTTTAATACGTTCATTTTAATAAAGAAGATGATGCTTCCGCAAAGTTTTTTTTTTTATTTTTTCCCAAATTTTAAGTATGTATGTTTGAGTAATGTTCCGATGTGAATAATTGGGACGTTACAATATAGAGTCTCCATATTGTCCCGGGTCATAAGGACTAATGATGTACAACAATAAACTAGGACCTTTTCACTCGATAAGTGAGAACCACTTGAAAAGTCCTTTAGGGTGGTTTGTTCAGTGAACTCTATAAGGAGCGCCTATTTTCATGCTTGGACATCACAATGTTCTCTACAATAAAACGTGGTACTCACATCACAAATACTAGTCTCAAGCTCGAGCGGCCTTTACCTTTTTTTTTTTGCGGCTGAATTGACTAGGAACGGTTTATAATATACAGTATTCCAAATATAAGTTTCATGATAGTCATCACATGACCATCTCATATTCTTTCTACTATTTGTATATTAAGGGATTTATCTATGCAACTAGCATGGGTATACAGATAAAGATAAAGATGTGCCAAATTAATTGAAATATTATTAAAATAAAAATTGTCATACAAGAGTTATTACAAGGACCCTCGGCCAACACTTGGCTCGATGGACACCTACTCTAACAGTCCATGTCCGCGCCACTTTTGCATCAACATGGTATAGTTTATTGATCCTATTTCCATGCCATGTTTATAAAGTTGAATTTTTTGCCTGCAATCCGTCAGGCCAATTCTATTGAGATTCTAGGACTGAAGCATGGCAGTATGACTGTTCACGAGTATCAACAAAAGTTCTTTGAGTTATTATCATTTTCCCCCATATATATGCCAACTCCGAGGCCAAATACGATTAGTTCCTACAGGGCCTCGGCCAAGATATCTTCGATTGTGTGTCTATTTGCGACGACCTTACATCGTACAAGGGGTTTGTGAACCGATGTAGACAGGAAGAGATCAGTTTCAGCGAGGTAGGACTCTTCTGTCTTCTCAACCAGCCAGTCTTTGGAGCCTGGAGCCTGTCTTTCAAGACTTCTGCTTCATTTAATTCTTCTTCAGGTTCTAGAGGTGTTTTCCGTTTTGGGAAAAAGAAGGATCAGGTGAGCACTGTGAGGGTAGACATCAGTTTGATAAGTGTTGTGGGGCTGCGGTGGATTGTTTATGTTGAGGTGAGGTTGGCGATCAAAAGAACGATTGTCCGCATGAAGGTGGAGGATCAGCGTCTGGTTCTAGTTCTCAAGATTCAATTAAGAAAAGGCAACATGGACAGTCAGTGGGAGGCTATAATATCAGACCTCATTTTTAGGGGCAGATGTATGCACTGAATCAGGATCAGGCCCAGGAAGAGAATAAGAGGGTTATTGAATGTACGTTTCTTTTATGTGGTATTTCTTCATTCGTTCTCATTGATACTGGTGCATCACATTCATTTATTTACGCACGATTTGTTAAGCATCATAGATTTTCATATGTGTCCCTAGACGTAGTACTCTCTGTGTCCACCCCAATAGGCCATTTAGCTTTGGCCAAGCGTTTAGTCATGGGTTGATCCTTAGCATTCGAGGATAATGAGTTGGCAGCGAACTTAAAGATCTTAACGATGGATGATTTCAACTATATTTTGGGTATAGATCTTCTGACAACATACCGAGCTACTGTGGACTGTTACCAGATGATCGTGAAGTTTCGTTCGAGTGAGGGAGATAATTGGTGTTTCTATGGTGTGGGAGAACGACCCCCTATGCCTTAGAAATTGGCTCTGAGAGTCTGTCGAGCTTTAGAGTTGGGCGGTGAAGGCTACCTTATCTATGAGATCGGCACATCCATAGAGGGTAGGGTCTTGAGGATCTGCTAGTTATTCGTGAGTTTCCAGATGTGTTCCCTTATGAGATCCCAGGTATTCCTCCGGACAGAGAGATTGAGTTCGGGAATGATCTTGTACTAGGGACAGATCCTATTTCTCGTGCACCCTGTTGTTTGGCACCATCAGAGATGAGGGAGTTGAAGAAGCACTTACAGGACTTTCTAGATAAGGGATACATTCTTCCGAGCGTTTTTCCTTGGGGATCTCCAATGTTATTCGTCAAGAACAAAGATGGTTCTACGCGTCTCTGTATTGATTATATATAGTTAAACCAAGTGAAGATCAAGAATAAGTATCTTTTTCCGCGTATTGATGATTTGTTCGACCAGCTTCAGGGTACTTCCGTGTATTCCAAGATTAACTTGAGGTCAGGATACCATCAGCTGTGAGTCCGTGATGAGGATATCCCTAGAACTGCATTGCATACGAGGTATAGGCACTACGAGTTTCTATTGATGCCTTTTGGGTTGACGAAAGCACCAGAAGTCTTTATGGATCTGATGAACAGGATTTTTTGGGATTATCTTGTTGGAAAACGTGTTCAGATCAATTAAGAATTGATATCCGATGCAGCGAAAGTTTAAAAATTTTATTTATATATGGAACGATTCCATATAATGGGTATCAAAACTTTACGATTAAATTATGTTGCAAGTAAAATAATAATAATCACAATTAATAATATTTTACCTCTTCAAGCAACGGCTTGATTATGGACACCAACAGAATTTAATCTGCTCTTCTTGTATATCCCAGGAACCGATGGCTTCACGATCAATCACCGGAATAAGGTCCACGAACAGAAAACAGAAACCCTCTGATTGATTGCACTAGAAATCAATAAGTTGTTTATCGTAGAGAATAAACAGATTTGATCTGTTAATTCAGAATGTAATTTTTCGTAAAAAATCACAAACCGAATTTTCTCAAAAGGAGTAGGAATTTTCTAAAAATCCCTTTTAATATATTGTGTGTATTTCGAAAATTTCTAGAATGAATTCTACATGATTTTCGAACACTACATAATTATTTATACATAATTTCTAGACTAGATTAAGTTATAATTGTATTAGGACTCTAACTCCTTAGGGCCCACAATCCATAACTTAAGCCCAACAAGCCAAGCCCGTTGTTATAGAAATTAATATAAAATTCATCGTGACTCCGATTGATAAACTGATTTTACCAATGTGCACAGAAACCATTTCTACATCTTTTAAAGTCAAGATAATTTTTCTGAATCCGAATTCAGTGATTTCAAAAAATGTCCATCCCTATGTCATTTTAGGAAATCCCACTCCTTTTAATTAAGAAGTTCAACTTCTCTTTCATTAAATTTAACTCTTTAAATTTAACTATCTCAACGGGGTTTAGTAATCCATTACTTGTGTGACCCTCAATGGTTCAGGGATACAGCTAGCCATGGGCTCACAACTCCTTGTGACTCGGAACAACAATTTTCGACTTGTCCAACGAATCATGGTAAGAGCGTCTAGCAACATCGCCCCATGATTCCCTAGGTATCACTGATAGTGCCTGCAAGAACCAGTAGATTTTGGTTAGCGTACAGTACGGTCCCTTCATCCATATATCCCGATCGAATCAACAACCATTGGTGCATCGAGAGTCGTTCGAGATTCAATAACTATGCATTACATCTTGGAGATCAAATAGTGACATCGCATGTGTTACTAGGAAAACCGAGTAACCTAAAACACATCATCTACTCTGGCCAGAGATTCGTCACACTAATATCTCCTCAGATCGCATAGGATATCCACACTCGCAAGTATGTGGTGAATCCTTGACAACAAAGCATCGACTCCTATATGTGTCATAACTGTACCCAATCCCGAAACCTGATGACTCCAATAGAGTCGGTAAATGAGTCAAAGTACAGTACTAGCATATAGAGTCTCAATGATGTTTCAAGTAGTAAGGACTAATGGTGTACAACCAAAACCGCGGACTTTATCCACTCGATAAGTGATAACCACTTGGAAAGTCCGAATAGAGTAGTTCGATCATTCATCATATGAATATCCATTTGCATGCTTTGAACATCTCCATGTCCGTTACCAATGAAACGTGGTACTTGGCATCAAAAATGCTAGTCTCAATCTCGAGCGATCCTTATCCTTATTAGCGGACGGCTCAATTGACTAGGAACTGCTTAAAATATACAGTGACTATAAGATGTGTTTCATAATAGTGATCTCTCTTTATTCACTATCTCATCTTACTTACACTATAGTATATTCAAGGTCTTTATCAAAACATCAATAGTATATCACAATATAACAATATGAAGAAGGACAAAGAAAATGCCATTAATGAATGTAAATTATATTAAACAAAGATTGTTTATACATAGATTCACAAAAGCTCTTAGCCACAAGTTGGCTAACCGGGCACCCACTCTTTCAATCTCCCACTTGCCCTAAAGCCAACTAGTCACACTACGCAATCCCATTGCTTCGCGATGTTTGTCAAACAATGGTCCTGGCAAGGGCTTAGTAAGTGGATCAACGATATTGTCTGTAGAGGCCACTCTCTCGACAGTGATGTCTCCTCTTTCCACAATCTCCCGGATGATGTGGTATTTCCTCAGTACGTGTTTGGATCTTTGATGAGACTGGTTCCTTTGCCTGAGCAACGGCACCAGTTTTGTCGCAGTACACCGGAACTGGACCAACAGCTTCAGGAATTACGCCCAACTCTTGGACGGAATTCCTCATCCAAACGGCCTCTTTAGCAGCAGCTGATGCTGCAATGTATTCTGCCTCAGTGGTGGAATCCGCTGTGGTGTCTTGCTTGGAACTCTTTCAAGAGACAGCACTGCTATTGAGCATGAATACAAATCCAGAGGTTGACTTCGAGGCATCCACGTCTCTTTGGAAGCTAGAGTCGTTATAGCCTTCCAATTTCAATTCTCTTCCTTCATAAACCATGAACATTTTCTTAGTCCTTCTCAAGTACTTAAGAATATCCTTCACGGCTTTCCAATGCATTTGACCGGGGTTGGCCTGATATCTGCTCGTGACAATCAGAGCAAAGACTACATCCAGTCTGGTAGATATCATCCCATACATAATACTACCTATGGCTGACGCATATGGTATGTGTGTCATTTTCTCTATCTCTTCGTCAGTCTTGGGACACATAGACTTGGATAGAAAAACTCCATGACACATAGGTAGATGTCCTCTCTTGGACTCATCCATAGAAAACCTTTTCAATATGGTGCCGATGTAGGTTGCTTGAGTGAGTCCTATCATTCTCTTAGATCTATCTCTATAGATCTGCATCCCTAGAATATAGGATGCCTCACCCAAATCCTTCATCGAAAATCTACCTGATAACCATATTTTTGTTGACTGCAACATCCCTACGTCATTTCCAATGAGTAGGATGTCATCAACATAAAGCACTAAGAACGTCACCGCATCCTTAACTACTTTCTTGTACACGCACGGTTCCTCCGGGTTTTTGATGAAACCAAAGTCCTTTATTGTTTCATCAAATTTCTGGTTCCAACTTTTTGATCCTTGTTTGAGAACATAAATTGATCTCTAAAGCTTGCATACCTTATGCTCGCTTCCCATGGATGTGAATCCCTCGGGCTGCATCATATAGATTTCTTCCTTAATGTTTCCATTAAGAAATGCTGTCTTCACATCCATTTTCCATATCTCATAGTCATACCATGCTGCTATGGCAATAAGGATTCTTATGGACTTGAACATTGCGACTGGTGAAAAGGTTTCATCATAGTCAACTCCTTGTCTTTGAGTATAACCTTTTGCTACCAATCGTGCCTTGTAGGTAAGTACCTTACCATCAGGCCCAAGTTTTCTCTTGTAGATCCATTTACACCCTATTGGAACAATTCCATCGGGAGGATATACTAAAGACCAAACTTGGTTTGTATGCATCGAGTCTATTTCCGACTGCATAGCTTCAAGCCATAAATTAGAATCCGCATCAGAAATTGCTTCCTTGAAGTTTCTTGGATCACATCCAATGTCGGGTTCACTTTGATCCTCTTCAAGAAAAATACCATATCGAATAGGAGGTCTAGAAGTTCTCTCGGATCTCCTAGATATAGGCGTGTCAATCAATGGTTCCTGAGGTGTAGGATCGTTATTTTGTATCTCGGGTTCTTCTCGAATTTCTTCGAGTTCCATCATCTTGCCTTTCTTATCTAATAAGAACTCCTTCTCCATGAAGGTGGCATTCCTTGAAACAAACACTTTTGTTTCAGTAGGATGATAGAAATAATATCCGATTGAATTCTTCGGATATCCTACAAAATAACATAAGGTGGATCGACTATCCAACTTATCTCCCACTGTCTGCTTCACGTAAGCAGGACATCCCCAAATCCTTAAGTACGAATACTTAGGAGCTTTGCCATTCCATAACTCGTATGGAGTTTTATCTACTGCTTTAGTGTGGACATTGTTCAACAACAATACCGCCGTTTCAAGCGCATAGCCCCAAAATGAAGGTGGGAGCTCAGTGAAGCTCATCATAGATCGAACCATGTCCAACAAAGTTCGATTGCGACGCTCCGAGACACCATTCAGCTGAGGTGTCATAGGAGGAGTCCACTGAGAGAGAATCCCATTCTCTTTCAGATAGCTCAAAAACTCGGTACTCAAGTATTCTCCACCTCGATCCGATCGAAGTACTTTAATACTTCTACCTTGTTTGTTTTCTACTTCAGCCTTGAATTCTTTGAACTTTTCAAATGATTCAGACTTATATTTCATTAAATATAAATAGTCATACCTAGAATAATCATCAGTAAAGGTAATGAAGTAGGTGTGTCCAAATTTAGTACCGATACTAAATAGTCCACAGACATCTGTATGGATCAAATCCAACAGGTTTTGACTACGCTCAGGCTTCCTTTTGAAAGGAGATTTAGTCATTTTTTGTTTTAGGCAGGACTCACAAGTAGGTAGAGAGTTAATATGAGACATATCAAGCATGCCCTCTCCCACTAGCTTGTTCATCCTCCTTGAGGAAATATGACCTAGCCTAGCATGCCAAAGGTTTGCCGGGTTTTGAGTATCGTTTTTCCTTTTATTTGTTGTTACCGGTTTATCAACATAATTAATTGGAACGTCTTTTAATTTTAAGTTATATAGATCGTTTTCAAGTTTTCCATTTCCAATCAAATATTCATTCTTGTAAATATTGCAAATCCCATTCACAAAATTACAAGAAAAACCATCTCTATCAAGCATAGAAACAGAAATAATGTTTTTAACTAAATCTGGCACAAATAAAACATCTCTAAAAAATAACTTAAAATTGTTCTGCAAAACTAAATAAACGTCTCCCACTGCTTTGGCTTCAACTCTGGAACCATTTCCAAGCCTCAGCTGGGTCTCACCCATCCTAAGCTTACGACTTTTTGTCATCACCTGCAAATCATTGCAAATGTGAGATCCACATCCGGTATCCAATACCCAAGAAGTAGTATTAAGTGAAACATTTATTTCAATGTAAAACATACCCTTTGCAGTTCGCAACTGCTCGAGGTATTCCTTGCAGTTACGTTTCCAATGACCGGGTTTCTTGCAGTGATGGCAAACATCTCCAGATATGTTCATGTTTGAAGCTTTTGTCTTGGCCTTCTTTTGTGGTACAATTTTCTTGGGTTGGGCAGAACGTTTCTTACCATTTCCACTTGGCCCCTTCTTGGAGTAAGAAGAGGAGCCAACCAAGAGTACCGGTTTATCCTTCTTTAATGTGGCCTCATAAGACACAAGCATATTGATCATCTCTTCAAGGGTGGCCTCTATCTTGTTCATATTGAAGTTCACCACAAATCCGTCAAACGACGAAGGAAGGGAAAGAAGTAACAAGTCCGCGTTTAGTTCATGCTCCAAGTCAAATCGAGTGTTACCAACTTTTCAATGAGCCCAATCATGTGTACCCCATGCTCACAGACCGAAGTCCCATCTCGCATGGGGCATGTCATGAGCTCTTTGACGGTGGCATACCTATCCGACCTTGACTGAGCTCCAAAAAGTTCCTTGAGGTGCATGTGTATGTAAGCAGCATTCACGGCATCCTCAAATCGCCTCTGGAGTTCATCAGACATTGAAGCTTGCATATAGCACTTGGCCTTGACATCATGGTCCCACCATTGATCAAGTTTTGCCAATTCTTCCGGACTTATATTAGCCGGTGCTTCCTTTGGAGGATTCTTTTCTAACACGTAGAAAATTTTCTTCGAGTTTAGAACAATCTTTAATTTACGGAACCATTCCGTATAATTTGCGCCAGTCAATTTGTTTTGTTCGAGAATTGAGTATAGTGGATTTTGCGAATTCATTGTAATGAAATACTGAAAAGAAACAGACAATAATCAGTGATTGTTTAATTAATTTACTAAGACATAAAATATGGTGAAATTTAATTTTATGAATTTCACTCCCACTATTTTAACGATTTCACTACCCTCTAGTGAAAACGGGAAACTTGTTTCTTTAGTGGGAACATGGAGTCCAATTGACAAACTATAGTCCCGAATAATATCAGCCAACCATAATTTTCAAAAGGTAGAGCCCAATTGCTTCCAAAGCAACCCCCATGTTTTTACCTCATGTCCAATAAGGGCCCAATAATATGACACCGTTTAATGTGACATGTCAAGATGAACCATCAATATTAATGGACGGTCGCCATGTGGATCCCCAATAATATGAGCCAATCCCATGGGAGTTCCACCCAACTTACAACATGTGTCGATCCAATATACAGCTTTCCGACGAACGGGCCCCCCCAATAATATGAGCCGGACCGTGCCCGCGAGTAGCATCTCATACATTGATCGTTGATGGAAGGTAGGAATATTTAAACAATATTTAAATTCTCTTTTTTTTTTATCTTGATATCAATTTTAAATCATATTTAAAATGAGGGATTTTTTAATTTTTTTGAAAATCTGTCTCATCATGCAATTTATGTATGCTTGCGGGATTCATACAATTTAGTCTAAACATGCATACATCAATAATAACATATATTATTTAAGGATGATCGATCCCATTATCTATTCGACCCGTGGTTGCCAATCACGAGTCTAAATCCAATCCTAGGTGATATGCATGTATGAAATGCAATCCTATTACATTGAGCTTCCATTTACATTTTTTCTTTCTTTATCGTCTGCTGGGCCCACCATTATCTTCAAATCTTTATCTCCCACTAAGTCTAACAAATTTACAATAAATTTTGATGACAAGTAGGGGATACATATTTAAGGGGTGGGAACGGGCCATAAACCAAGCCCACTTTTTATTACAAATGACAATTCAAATTGGGCTATAAACCAAGCCCATTAATAAAACCCAACAACAATAAAATCAAATGTAAATTACCTAACATACACCTAAAACATTGGTCATGGCAATCGATCATCCTCTTATCCAATAATTAATTCAATAATTAAAACATTGGATAACATGCAATGACATCATAATTTAAAAGATAAAATCATATTTTATCTAATAATTTCATAAGATCATATCTTATCATCAATTGTACCAAAATAATTAATTTTATAAAATCTAATTTAACGGATAAAATTTACAAATTTTCCGAAAATTCAAATTTATCCAAAAATTATTTTAAAAATTTTTGACTCAAACAATTTGATGCGATGCCTCGTTGACCAATCAAAAACAATTTTCGATCAATCCAAAAAAAAAACTAAAATTTCAAAAATTTAAAATTTCAATTAAAATTAATTTTAATTTTTCCCGGGCTACCCGGGACAATCCCGGGCAGCCCGCGCCCCAATATGGGGCGGGGCAGGGCAGCCCGTCGCTGCCCCTTGAGCAGTGATCAAATCGCTGCCCATGGGCAGCACCGTGCGCTGCCCTGGGTAGCGATGGGCTCGCTGCCCTGGGCAGCGACGATCGCTGCCCTTGGGCAGCGATCCAATTGCTGCCCTTGGGCAGCGACAATCGCTGCCCGATGTGCCCATTAAATTTTAATTTAAAATTTTGTTTTTGTTTCAAAAACCCGAGGCCAAAAATTTTGTACAATCGATTAATTTAATCGTTTGATCTGAGCAACCTGGCTTTGATACCACTGTTGGAAAACGTGTTCAGATCAATTAAGAATTGATACCTGGTGCAGCGGAAGTTTAAAAATTTTATTTATATATGGAACGATTCCATATCATGGGTATCAAAACTTTACGATTAAATTATGTTGCAAGTAAAATAATAATAATCACAATTAATAATATTTTACCTCTTCAAGCAACAGCTTGATTATGGACACCAACAGAATTTAATCTGCTCTTCTTGTATATCCCGGGAACCGATGGCTTCACGATCAATCACCGGAATAAGGTTCACGAACAGAAAACAGAAACCCTCTAATTGATTGCACTAGAAATCAATCAGATGTTTATCGTAGAGAATAAACAGATTTGATCTGTTAATTCAGAATGTAATTTTTCGTAAAAAATCACAAACCGAATTTTCTCATAAGGAGTAGGAATTTTCGAAAAATCCCTTTTAATATATTGTGTGTATTTCGAAAATTGTTAGAATGAATTCTACATGATTTTCGAACACTACATACTTATTTATAGATAATTTTTAGACTAGATTAAGTTATAATTGTATTAGGACTCTAACTCCTTAGGGCCCACAATCCATAACTTAAGCCCAACAAGCCAAGCCCGTTGTTATAGAAATTAATATAAAATTCATCGTGACTCCGATTGATAAACTGATTTACCAATGTGCACAGAAACCATTTCTGCATCTTTTAAAGTCAAGATAATTTTTCTGAATCCGAATTCAGTGATTTCCAAAAATGTCCATCCCTATGTCATTTTAGGAAATTCCACTCCTTTTAATTAAGAAGTTCAACTTCTCTTTCATTAAATTTAACTCTTTAAATTTAACTATCTCAATGGGGTTTAGTAATCCATTACTTGTGTGACCCTCAATGGTTCAGGGATACAGCTAGCCATGGGCTCACAACTCCTTGTGACTCGGAACAACAATTTCCGACTTGCCCAACGAATCATGGTAAGAGCGTCTAGCAACATCGCCCCATGATTTCCTAGGTATCACTGATAGTGCCTGCAAGAACCAGTAGATTTTGGTTAGCGTACAGTACGGTCCCTTCATCCATATATCCCGATCGAATCAACAACCATTGGTGCATCGAGAGTCGTTCGAGATTCGATAATTATGCATTACATCTTGGAGATCAAATAGTGACATCGCATGTGTTACTAGGAAAACCGAGTAACCTAAAAAACATCATGTACTCTGGCCAGAGATTCGTCACACTAATATCTTCTCATATCGCATAGGATATCCACACTTGCAAGTATGTGGTGAATCCTTGACAACAAAGCATCGACTCCTATATGTGTCATAACTGTACCCAATCCCGACACCTGATGATCCCAATAGAGTCGGTAAATGAGTCAAAGTACAGTACTAGCATATAGAGTCTCAATGATGTTTCAAGTAGTAAGGACTAATGGTGTACAACCAAAACCGCGGACTTTATCCACTCGATAAGTGATAACCACTTGAAAAGTCCGAATAGGGTAGTTCGATCATTCATCATATGAATATCCATTTGCATGCTTTGAACATCTCCATGTCCATTACCAATGAAACGTGGTACTTGGCATCATAAATGCTAGTCTCAATCTCGAGCGATCCTTATCCTTATTAGCGGACGGCTCAATTGACTAGGAACTGTTTAGAATATACAGTGACTATAAGATGTATTTCATAATAGTGATCTCTCTTTATTCACTATCTCATCTTACTTACACTATAGTATATTCAAGGTCTTTATCAAAACATCAATAGTATATCATAATATAGCAATATGAAGAAAGACAAAGAAAATGCCATTAATGAATGTAAATTATATTAAACAAAGATTGTTTATACATAGAGTCACAAAATCTCTTAGCCACAAGTTGGCTAACCGGGCACCCACTCTTTCATATCTTGATAAGTTCGTCGTAGTTTTTATCGACTATATTCTGATCTACTCGCACAGTGTTGATTCGCATGTGATAAGAACGAATTCTATAGCATTTGACACTTTATTTTGTCGTATTTGTGCTTATCTGGAGTTTTTGTCCCTATTTTTACGTATAAATTATCACACTTTCATTATTTGTAGGTTTGACTAAAATTGGAGGAACCTTGAATATTAAAGAAGAAATCAAACATTGTAGTGCCATGTTAGAATTCGGCCGAAAGACAAGAAAAATTCATAAAAAGCCAAGAAATGTTGAGAAGATTAAATGCACGGATCCTGTAGATGGTTTGAAAAGGGGTCCGTGCATCATCTAAGCGAGATCGCCAAGGAATTTAAATGCATGGACCTAGATCCGGACCACCTTCCTAACCTAGCACGGACCACCCTCCAGAAGGTGTCCAGGGTCCGTCCATGTCGCAACCTTGTATACCTGTTCCACGCAAAATATGGAAGCTTCGGATTTTAATTGTTTTGGGAAATCTTGGGCGCTAATTAAGGAAGAAAATAAGGATTTTTTAAGGATGAATATAAAAGAAAACCATGGCCCAACTTGAGAGGATTTTTTGTCAATTTTTCGGGACGAAGACTAGAGCTTGGGAGGGAGAAGAAGCGAACGACACAATCAAGATCCACACACCATCGTTGAGATTTTCTTATTCTTCTTCACTTATTTTATTGGTTATGAATTCAAATATTATATTTTTGTCTAGTTTTGATTTTATGGAGTAGTCGTCTTTTGGCCGAAGCCATGATATGACCAAATTATTTATTTTTGTTCATGTTTTGGATTGATTGGTGTTTTGATTTATTTTATGTTTATTTATTAATATCTACACAGATTTCTTGCTTTTAATCTAGTCAATTAATTGCATTTCGTTGTTCGATCTTGACTTGAAAGAGAAGAGATCGAAATTTGCTTCAAAATATTGATCAGCACATGGTTAAACCGACTAAAAATAGTATTTGATTTTTGTGTGCAATTTTAGGCGAAAGCTGAAATTCGATAGTTACGAATGCGTTTTTGTTTGATAAAATTCAATTAGAAATAATTTGTATGTTAATAAAAATAATATTTTTAATTGTAGAAATAGATTAATAATCACGATAAGAAATTTCATCGTGATTAAATTAGTTATGGAAGGATGATGTGGTTGAAATAAGATTGTATACCAATTTTATTGTTCCAAAATAGAAATTGATTTTAGGGTAAACAACTAAACATGTGAACTTTAATTAAGTTGAGTTATTCAAATGCCAATTATTTGTTTTGGGACTAGAACCTTAGAACATCTTGGTTGTACTGAATTTAAGAAATGGTACATTCGGGATTAGAATTTCCTATTACTTCAAGATAATAAGTAGAAGAGCATCCTATGTATAGAATGTCTTGAGATATTGGTGGATGTCAAGGAAAGTATAGGTTTGAACTTCCCATATATGGTACCAAGAATGGTGAGAAAAATCTCATTTTTAGACTGGAGCGAAACAAAATTAAGTTTTCACAGCTCTTTTTAATATGTGGTTCGCAAATAAAGATTTATAAAAGCTAAGCTCGATTAGGATGGGAAAAACACACGTGTACGATAAGATATATAATATCAGAGCACGCAGCGGAAGCAAGGATTAAGGGGACACTAGAATTTAGGAGCCATACATGTAAGTGTGGATCTTATAAATTAGATTGGATGGCTGAGTTGTTAGAGATTAGTAAGTCGAATTTCGAGGACAAAATTTTCTTATGGAGGCAAGAGTTGTAATGTCCAAAAAATCCATAAATCCACTCACGAGAATTTAATTAATTATTATGAAAAATTTGTGTTTAAATGTTTAAATTATGAATGTTTTATGCAAAAGTTAGTTTTCATATTTTTCAGATGTGAATATAATTCCGACGACGAAGAAAATCGAAACTAGCCTACGAGCAAAGTTTAAGAATTTTTAAAGAAGTATACGTATATTATGAAGTTTTTAATCAAGAATTAATGAATATTATTTAATTTTAAATTTTACGAAATGAAATTATTTTCAAAGGTTAAATTTTAAACTTTATGGGACAATTAGGCCCATAGGCCTTTCTTTTAAAGATTAGAGTCCAACTTATTGTAGTAAAAAATGTTAGCTTTAAATCTTTTTCTTTCTCTCCCTTTTTTATGTTGGCAGCCGCCACCTTCCCCTTACCATGGTTCAAAACTCTCTATCAAAGTTTTCAAATATTTTTCCATCGTTTGATCGTGAGAAGGCTAGAATCGTATCTCCGGAGTCCGGATTTCTATACCAAACAAGAAAAAGACAAGTTTCTTCAATATTTTGAAACCATCATCCAAGAATATAGATATGTTGATATAAAAATCTGCATGCTGATATATATGTAATATATATATATATTTCATGGATTTATGAGAGATTTTGAAGAGCATGATATAGAACTGTGAAACATGGATCGTTCTTAATGTTTGTGTAAATATTTTTGAGAATTGATGCAAGAGATGCTGAAATCTCAGATTTTGATGTGTGTATTTTGTAAGAAAATTTTTTTATTCAAATGTTTTGAAGTGAGTAGTTTTCGGACATATGTTTTTCGAGTATTGAAACTTTTTGATGAAGGTGGTCGACTTTTCAACTTGTGAGTATGTTTGAATTGGGGATCGAAATAGACTGAAAAAGACCAAGAAATCGCTTAGCTTTCCTCCTCGCGCAGCCCTGGATCCTATGCGCCACCGAGAGGCGCCTAGGCATTGCATTGGTCGAAACCCTGGTGCCTAGGCACTGCCTAGGCCGAAGTCCTAGCGCCTAGTGTAGTGACCCGCATCGTGATCACCTACTAATCAGAAATTAAGCATGCAATTAATCAATAAAATAATCTTAATCAGAAAAACTGCGGAATCTTAAAATAATAAAGTACCAGGTAAGCAAAACCTAGTGGTCAACTCTGCTATCCAGCCTTGGTCACCACCTAACCTCCCTATCCCCGGGAGAACTACCTGCAACTGCCCCCATGGAATAGAGCATCCAGCCAACAGAAAACAACCGAAAGTGAGCCTAACATGCTCAGTACGAGAGTACGAGCATACGGTGTTATGTGTGCATGTATGCAAATGAACTGGGTACAAAGACTCTCAGGTCAAGAAACAAGCTCAAAGACCGGGCACAGGGTATATAGCACGTTGTGCCATCGCCTCAGGAGGTGACTCATATACCCAGTGGATAATGGTGACCTGATACTAGTACATGTATCCAACCATCACGGTGACCTGACACAAGACTTAAGTATCCAACCATCTACAACTCGTAGGGTGAGCGCCCTACTACAGGATACCTCTAAGGTAAAAGCTCAATATGCTCATGTATGCAACATACAGTCGTGACATGCTGTATATATAAAGACATAAAAAAACCTGAAATCACATAATCCATGCAAACACATAATACATATATACTCATCTGGATATCTCGAATAAATACTTCTGTACCTTACTAAGGCAGATCCTAGAAGCTTCCCCTCTAGGTCCAAGCCTACCATGCATCACTACATCATAAATAACCATGCATTACCTAGCATGTCAAACATCACCTACTAGGCTCTAAAAGCCTTAATTAAACTATAGCCTACTCCCTATTTATTATAGGGAACCAAAGCCATACCTTTGTCCGTCATCAGCCCACTGATGACGCATGCCCCAGAGCCTGGGCATAGCCTCGCTACGACCCCTGGACGCCTTGCCAGAGCTCCGCCGCCTGGCTGCTACTGCGGACACTGTCTGCTAAATAAAAACTACTACCTACTCCAACTCTTAAAATAAGAGTACCCAAAAGCTCGTAAAATGAACTAACATGGGCCAAGGAGAGGATTTTGGACATTCAAAATGATCCATTTTTGCCACTATTTATAGAGCACAATCGGAAGCTCCGATAGTGCCAACGGAAGCTCCGTTCTGTGCATGGAATCCACGTTGCAACTGGTTGAGATCGGAAGCTCCGTTGCTGCATCGGAAGCTCCGATCTCTTGCATGCAGCTAAGTGTACAATTCTCATTGCCACGTCTTCAGACAGTACATCGGAAGCTCCGTTGCTGCATCGGAACTTCCGTTCGTACCGGCAGCTCCGATCTGCACAACGGTGGCTCCGAAGTGAACACCCATTTATTTACTGTTTTTGGACCCCCGGGACCTACCCTATCATTTTCGGACGTTCCAGATCTGATTTTCCACTTATTTTGACTAAATAAGGATTCCTTAAACATATTTTGACACTTTTAAAATTATATGTCATTTTCTAACATGTTTAAAATAAATTAATCTTGTAAAATGGAACCGGGCTACTACATTCTCCCCCTACTTAAGATATTTCGTCCTCGAAACACATCTTAAGTACTGAATGCAGTAAAATACTTAATAAAAAAATATTTTATTCAAACTTAACATTTTACACGATACGACTGAAAATGCAACATCAAAACAACTCTGGATAACCCGTACGCATACGACTCTCAAGTTTCCAAGTGGCCTCCTCAGTGCCTCGGCGCTGCCACTGAACTAAAACAAGAGGAATGGTCTTGTTGCATAACACCTTATCCTTATGACCTATGATATGCAAAAGTCTCTCCACGTATGTCAAATTCGAGTCCAACTGTGAGACTCATCTGCCACATACCGTCACAAAGTGAAACATGGAACACGTTGTGGATACTAGACAAATACTGCGGTAAAGCCAATATGTAAGCCAAATCTCCAACACTTTCCAGAATCTCGAATGGACCAATGTACCTAGGAGATAGCTTACCCTTGAGACCAAATCTCAAAATTCTGCGAAATGGGGTGACTTTCAGGAACACTTTCTCTCCCACTTCGAACTGCAAAGGTCTGCGTTTGACATTCTCATAGCTAGCCTGTCGATCCTGCGCAACCTTAATTCTCTTCTTGATCTGTCCAACAATATCAACAGCCTGCTGGACTAACTCTGGTCCCTCTACCTGTCGCTCCCCCACTTTCTCACAGAACAGTGGAGTACGACACCGTCGCCCTTACAACGCCTCAAACGGATCCATTCCAATACTTTGATGGTAACTGTTGTTGTACGCAAACTCAATCAATGGCAACTGATCTTGTCAAGCTGGACCAAAATCCATAGAACATGCTCGCAACATGTCTTCAAGAGTACGAATCATGCGCTCTGACTGTCCGTCAGTCTCTGGGTGATAAGCTGTACTCGAACTAAGAGTAGTACCCATAGCGCGTTGAAGACTCCCCCAAAACCTGAAAGTAAACCTGGGATCTCGATCGCTGACTATGCTCACAGGCACTCTGTGCAATCGAACAATCTCCTGGACGTATAACCGTGTCATTTTATCAAAAATTGAAGTCCTAGTTATAAGGAATGAAATGTGCTGACTTGGTGAGTCGGTCCACCACAACCCAAATAGCATCACAATTCCTCGAGCTCACCGGTAAATGGGTCACGAAGTCCATCATGATCAACTCCCATTTTCACTCAGGAATGGATAAACTGTGAAGCAATCCTCCAGATCGTCGGTGATTTGCCTTGACCTACTGATACACCAAACATCTAGAAACATACTGATACACACATTTTTTTCATTCCTTTCCACCAGAAAGAACCTCGTACGCAAATCTTTGTACATCGAAAGGATTCTCATACTTTATGACTAACACTTTCCATAACACCTGTGACAACGTCGTTGTCCACAATTCTTGATTTCCTGAACCCCTCAGGTTCTCTTCTTGAAAATATCAATACAAATATTCTTATTGATGCAAAATTCGATTAGTACAATATCTAGTACTAATATAATGACATCTATCTCATAACTTGAGATAACATCTGAAAATGAGAATACTGATTATCCTGCCACGGATAAAAATTACTTGCTGAATTCTGACTTACGCTATTAGATGAACAAAATTATTTCATCCTTCTTTGGCAAATTCCTTAAATCAAAACAATCTAGCTAACCCCTGATTTGATCTCATCGAATCAGACTTATCAATGGTCTAACGCATCCATTAGAAATCCCAAAAAATCAGTGAAAACAATCCTGCTAGATCTGGTAACTTTAGATCTCAGCTGTTTTTCTTTTTCCATGTCTAAACGCTTGATGCTATCGTGATATTACTCATTTGAAATTCCAACACTTGCTAGATCAGTTGGTGATAATATAATCCAAGTAATATTGCAGAAACATTTCTGAGAACTGAATATCTGAGTACTATACTCATTTTATCAGTCTAAAAAAGTGAACAATTCCAATCGTTCTTTATGCAAAAGAATATATAGCTCATCCATCACGGGGTTATAACATCTGTATCTACCTCAGACAAATAGTTGCAAATAGTCACTGGGCACCAAACTTGCACCAGTTTAACTGACCATTTCAAAACACACATGAACACCTAAGTGCTCATCTTTTTACTATCCAAGTGAATTCTTAATTTGTCGTATACATGCTGTAACTTAGCAGGCTTATGACATATGTCAATAGAATCGAGTATCTTTACAAGGTTATCAAACTGACACCAAATTATATTTTAACGTAACTGTTGCAATGATCTATAAACTCGGTAAATTTTCCATCCCCTTCTGAAGTACAAAATACTTCCAGAATATCAATGGAAATATACTCTCCCATGTCTATCGTTGATCACAGTTCACGTCTCCCAGTATAAGTCATCATAGTGACCTGATAAAATTCTTCTTTGCTTGATAACTCGTCAATCAAATTTCGATTCTTACAGGGAAACTTACCTAAGTAAACTCATCACTTAGAATTTCTTGTTCATCTTGTAATCAAGATCCTGATCACTAATTATACCTCTGATAGAATCAGACAATACTGGTAAAACCTCCTGGTTTTCCCTCAGTATCACGTGCGAGAACTACCCGTCCAGAATATTCACTTGTAAAGGAATCCTTTCCAAGACTATTCTATCCACGAAAACCAAAGTCTGTATCTCTGATGAAGTCAAACGATAACTCTAATCCCTTGGAACTAATCCAGTACCAAGTATAATTCCAGAAGACTCAAATAAATTCTGAATATTCTCCTGGTAGTTATACCAATTGCTATGACTGTACATACAACGAGACTGAGGTAAGTCTTCCTATAATGCCAAACTGAAACAAAATAATCCTTACAGAGTACACCGGCATAAGGTCGCACTTACTATACCATATCGAAACCCGACAGTCAAGAGCACCCTGACATAACTCATCCCTAAGTCTCTGATATTATGCAACATTCCTATCTGGACCAAAATCATTGGTCAAGGAAAATTCTCTGTAGAGGTACAACTCAAATCCCGAGTCTGCAAGCATCTGATAATAAAATTCTGTTGAATATCAATTCAACTAATCTCTTGGATTAAATCCCAAAATCACAAATCAAGATCAAAACTTATCTACTCAGAACAATTACTTGTCAAAGAAAAATCCATTCCAAGACTGTTCTGACAACGGAACATCTGTAAAACAAACAGACGATAACTAAACCTTGATACCACACCTGGTATCTGTCATATCCAAAGTCATACCCTATTGTGACTGTTGCAAAATTTCCAAACTGAGTAGCCTTCCCTATATAGTCCCTAGAGAACCAAGGCCTCCAAACAATCTCTGAAGTATGGAAACTTCCAGAGTAATACCGACTAAGGGTCGCGCTTTCTCATGTCTAGTCTTGATTACAGTCCACAACTCTTGGTATTACTTAGTCTGTCATCCTGATGAAAATCCATCATCACTAGGTAACAACCTAAAAAGATCAAAGCAGGCAACTGCTCTAAGGAAATCCATCCCGAACAAACATTCATGCGTCCTGATGAGTCACATCATCCCTGAAAAACACTTGGCTTACTAGAATATTCTAGGTAAAATATCTAGAACTATTCATTGAAAACATGCAAAATCCCAAGTACTCATTTAAACAATGATCAATCTTTTATTCAATATAACCAAGTTAATCTTCAATGATTACAATACTTGAACCACAAATCCAGGTTCCAATACAATCTTTATTACAATCCCATGTAATACATAACTTAATCAAAGGATTACACATAAAGATGTGCAATACAACAATAACTGAGAACATCAAATACTGAAATCTTTAATACATCTGATTACAACTAAAATACTGTTTACAACAAAATACATTATTTAAACACATGTGAAATTCTTTCATTCCGTCTACTGATCTTGAACATGAAGTTTTCTGTCTGCCACTCATGTCAGCAGAACTTATACCTCGCAAGATCTCAAAGATATATAAAAATATATCCTACTAGAGATGTCCAAAGCTTCCTGAGACATCCTCTTGGTAGGATCTAACGGGGTGGCTTTCTTGATCGACTCAGAATGGATGATTATATGTCACACATTCCGTTCAACCTTGCGAAGCACCTGGCGTTGAAAACTGGATCTTATCTTCCAGCTCCATCCTGCTGGGATCCACATAATACGAACTTCTGATGCCAACCTTGGCAACGACGATCTTGAAAAATCCTAGACATCCTGCTATTCCAATTCCTGATACTGATATCTTCATCTAATCCAACTTGTAATCCTACAAGGGATAACCCAAAATCAATACTATGTCCCAAAGAATCTTATTGCATGCTCTGATACCATAAATATAGTGACCCGCACCGTGATCACCTACTAATCAGAACTTAAGCATGCAATTAATCAATAAAATAATTTTAATCAGAGAAACTGCGGAGTCTTAAAATAATAAAGTACCAGGTAAGCAAAACCTAGTGGTCAACCCTGCTATCCAGCCTTGGTCACCACTTAACCTCTCTGTCTCCGGGAGAACTACCTGCAACTGCCCCATGGAATAGGGCATCCAGCCAACAGAAAACAACCGGAAGTGAGCCTAACATGCTCAGTACGAGAGTACGAGTATACGGTGTTATGTGTGCATGTATGCAAATGAACTGGGTACCATGACTCTTAGGTCAAGAAAAAAGCTCAAAGATCGGGCCCAGGGTATAAAGCACGTTGCACCATCGCCTCAGGAGGTGACTCATATACCCAGTGGATAATGGTGACCTGATACTAGTACATGTGTCCAACCATCACGGTGACCTGACACAAGACTTAAGTATCCAACCATCCACAACTCGTAGGGTGAGTGCCCTACTCAGGATACCTCTAAGGTAATATGCTCATGTATGCAACATACAGTCGTGACATGCTGTATATATAAAGGCATAAAAAAACATGTAATCACATAATCTATGCAAACACATAATACATGCATACTCATCTGGATATCTCGAATAAATACTTCTGTACATTACTAAGGCAGATCCTAGAAGCTTCCCCTCTAGGTCCATGCCTACCATGCATCACTACATCATAAATAATCATGCATTACCTAGCATGCCAACATCACCTACTAGGCTATAAAAGTCTTAATTAAACTTTAGTCTACTTCGTATTTACTATAGGAAACCAAAGCCATACATTCGTCCGTCGTCAGCCCGCTGATGACGCATGCCCCAGAGCCTGGGCATAGCCTAGCTACGACCCCTGGACGCCTCGCCAAAGCTCCACTGTCTGGCTGCTACTGCGGACACTGTTCGCTAAATAAAAACTACTACCTACTCCAACTCTTAAAATAAGAGTACCTAAAAGCTCATAAAACGAACTAACATGGGCCAAGGAGAGGATTTTGGACATTCAAAATGAGCCATTTCTGCCACTATTTATAGAGCACAATCGGAAGCTCCGATAGTGCCAACGGAAGCTCCGTTCTGTGCATGGAATCCACGTTGCAACTGGTTGAAATCGGAAGCTCCATTGCTGCATCGGAAGATCCGATCTCTTGCATGCAGCTACGTGTACAATTCTCATCGCCACGTCTTCAGACAGTACATCGGAAGCTCCGTTGCTGCATCGGAACTTCCGTTCGTACCGGCAGCTCCGATCTGCACAACTGTGGCTCCTAAGTTAACACCCATTTATTTACTGTTTTTGGACCCCGGGACCTATCCTACCATTTTTGGACGTTTCGGATCTGATTTTCTACTTATTTTGACCAAATAAGGACTCCTTAAACATGTTTTGACACTTTTAAAATTATATATCATTTTATAACATGTTTAAAATCACTTAATCTTGTAAAATGGAACCGGGCTACTACACCTATGCACCCTCCAGAGGCACCTCAACGCTACGAACTGCCTTGAGTTCTCTTTTTAATTGTCATTTTGAAGTCTTAAATTCATTTTTAAGGTCGTTTAAGGTGTTTGAAATCTTTATAAGATGTTTCATGAAATGATTTCCAAGTTTTGAAGCCAAGAACGGAAAGAAAGACTCTTGTGGATCGGTTTAGCTATATGTATGCATCTATATATTATTATTTATTCATGAAATACATGTTTTTAATTTAAAGAGTATGACACAAAAAAAAGTTTTTTGATGAAAAAGTTTATGAATGTGATGACATTTTACGAAAAGACGAAGTTTATGATGTTTTACGAAGTACGATGAATGATGATATGGTGATGCATGAAAAGCTAAATTTTGATGTTTGAGTGTACTTGTGCTGACAGCAAGGGATTGATATCTCGAGATGAGCTCCGAAGAGTGTCTTTCCAAACAAAGAATGTGCTTACGGGATGAAATTATAGGATTGGTGCCCCGAGATGAGCTCCGGAGAGGGCCTTTCCAAAGAACAAAAGTGCATACTGGCTTCGGCTAGTATGGGACGGTACACATATTTGCTTCGGCTAGTATGAGCTGTACCAAATGTTATTCTTATGTTGCGCAACTATTTGCATGATCATAGACACAATGATTGTGCTCTAATGGTTACCACATTTGCATATATCACATCACCAAAAGAGAGGAAAGTTTACCTTATATTTCGATCACGTCCTACGCATGTTATAAGATTTTATTATGTACTCGTTATATATATGTTTTTTGAGTCTTTAGAATCACTATTCTTGAATGGTGCAGATGAAAACGAAAAATTTGATGATTTAAAAGTTGATCATGGGGCTGAGTAGTCGAGGAAGCGAGAAAAAGAATTGCATGACACTCTTTCTGAGAATCTTATGTAAAGCACGTTCACGAAAATTTTATGCATTCTATTAATGTCATGTCTTTTTATTTGAAATCATGTTTTAGCATGCTATTTTTAAAATCAAATATTTTATAATTTCAACTTTTCTATGTATGAAAAAGTTATGGCGTTTTTGTATATGTTAGCATCATTTTGTCCAAATATATTTTATACAAGCTTTGGAGTCATGAAATTTATGATTCTTTTGATTGAACTTAATTTTATGCATGATATTTTATACCTACGAGCACGATGCATGTTTTGCAAAAATGAAAAAATATTCTACATTTTTTTCATCTTTTTAAGCATGGATGAGAAATACGGGACATCACACCTTTTGCTGGCGATTTTTACCATATCTATTTTGTGAAGGCCTTATTGCTGCAAGGGCAGATTCTTCAATTAATGGGACCGGGCTTTGAGTTCCCATCATAACCTTCTTCCTACTTTTTTCACGACGGACCTTTGAGAAAGCCTCTCTGATCTTTAGAAGAGGTTTGGTCCCCATTATTCTGCCTCTGACTTCATCCAAATTTTTGTTCAGTCCAAGAAGGAATTTGAAAGTGTGTTTCTGCTCCAAAATTTTGAAATACAACTCTGTATCATTAGGACATTTCCAGTAGTGAACTTCAAGCATATCAAATTGTTGCCAATGTCGAGAAAGAGTGTTGAAATATTGGGTAACAGAGAGATCTCCTTGTCCGAAGTCATGGAGTGCAGCTTTAATTTCAAATATTTCTAAGGTGTTTTCAGAATCTTAGCATGTTTCCTTCACGAAATCTCATAATTTTGTTGCACTTGCATAGAGTAGGAAGTTCTCTCTTATATCATTATTCATTGAATTGATTAGCCAAGACATTATCATGTGCTTTTCAATCTTCCACACTTTGAATTTTGAGCCTATCTTCTCAGGTGCAGTGACTTCTGCTGTAAGATATTCGTCTTTGCCTTTCCCGCAAATATACATCCATACTGACTGCTACCACTAGAGACAATTATGCCCATTGAGCTTGTGACGTGATAAACAGCGATGAGTTGTCGACTCCTGCGTGGTTCATCGCTGAAGTCGCTTCTCTTTTGGAGGTCACCTCACGAGTTGGGCTTTTGTTTCAAAGGCCATGTATGAAGAAGTCTAGGATTTTGAGGGTAGGCTCTGTCTGATTTTCATGATGAAGGATAAGGTTTTGAGGTTAGACTCTGATACCATGAAATTTTGAGAGAAGTATGATTCTTATTTCCACCTAATACAATATTTATACAAGTAAATGATAGAAATCAATCACCACATAATTAAAACTTACTCAATCTTAGCTAAATTCCATAATTTATCTAAGCTAATCTACTCTATATTTACAATAGTATCAACTTCCTCAACTTTGCTCCATTATTCTAAATATTTTTTTAAAAAAATTTAAAAAATTATACAGTCATCTAGACAATCGCTTAAACAGATTTTGAATCGCCAACGACCTAGGCTATTGATTAACTTAACTTCCAGAGGCATCGTTTTTTCTAAATATCGGAACGGTGAGCAACTATCTAGGCGACGATGCCTTTTAGAATGTTTGACATTCATGAACGGAACATGGCAAAGAAGTAAACTGTAAACTAAACATAAAATGGGGCCAGACCATCAAACTCCTTAAACGCTAGTCTGAACAAATAAAAGCAAGATAGTAATTACATGTGACCCATTTTAGACTCGTTAAATGCTAGTCTAAGGCCGGTAAACCAACCCCACCCCCAACCCCAAATCTATGCAAACTGCTGTACATAAAACAGATGTTAGTTCCGCCAGTGTCCTCTTATATGCTGACTCTTCCAACTCCATGAGCATTCTAACCATGTCCTCTGATCAATGAAGCCCTAAAAAGACGAAAACAACCGCTGGAATGTTATAAAACGCCTAAGTTTACAAGTTTCCAAACAATGTGATCAAAAGGTTTACATTATAATGCACCAAAGTTCGGTGCATACAAATGAAAAAGAAAAGGCAGGCTTTGGAGGCCTGAAAAAGAAATGGTAGGCAGTGGAGGCCTCCAAATGGGCAACTATCGTCGCTGATAGAAAGTGTCACCACGTGAGGAGGTTGGTGAGTTTACATCTCAAGGTAGCGTTTAGCACGAAGGTTACGCCTTGATGGTTTTGTAATCTTGCCATATCACATGTCCGGGTTCCAAAATGCAACACCAATGAGAAAACCATTCAGTAATATGTCTTCCATATCTTCATTATACTTTAATTGTTTGAGCTACACAGATGTTGGCATAATGATCATTTTATTTGTTTTTTTTGTTTTTTTAAAAAAAAATTCATAATGATCATTTTACCTCACAAAGATAATATACTATCACATTCAATCATTTACACCAACACATTATCCAATTGCACTTTTCCAGTTATGTTATGAGCACAAGGCCCAACAATATGTCAAGCTATTCCAGTTATCTGAAAGGTGTCGGCGAGAAAAAATCTGCACAAAAGTCCCTAGATGCCTGCCACTCCTCAGAGCACTGTCCAGATCTATTAGTAAAGTACGGTTTGTGAAGCAAGAGATAGAGAGGCTGGGTTCATATTCCTATTGGATAAAATCGGGTTTTACTTCATGTTGAATGCTTTGTGCACTCTTCTTTTCTCCACACGGTAAATCAATAATTGTGACCTAATATAGGTGTGTACTTTGTTTTTATTTCCATCGTTTGTGTCAAACCACCAGTTACATTAGATCAAACACACCAGTTTACTATTCTATTATATGTGTCTGTTCATGGATACTAGTACTTCATGCATGGGCCAGCAGCCCTTAACCCAAAAGATATCTGCCAATCTCTCATCATTAATAACAAGTTATTCAAATTTAATTATTATAAAGTTAAAAGGAAATTATCAAGACTTTACTTGGCAAATTAGTGAGGCAGTAAAATTGACATCACGCACGTGAACCCAGTAGACCTGAAAATCAACAATGGAAGATCACATCGTGTCAGAAATACTGGACTACACAATAGTCATCTGATATGCACAATATTTCAACATGTATGATATCGAACCTTCACATGTTTCATCAAGTCTCTACCATCTTACCACATTTTCTACCGCATGATATTTCTTTTTTTCGTTAATTTTTTAATTTTTATTTTTTAGTTCTCAATATCAGCATCTACATTCTCCACTCTTTCTTTATTCTTTGCAATTTCCATCAATGACAATTCACACGGTTACCACTTGAAACATGCCACAAGGCAAGATCAAAATTAAGCTCAAACAAAAAAGTTACAGAGTTTGCAACTTCATGAATAAATAGTTGCAGTGCAGACCTATTACAGCACCCTTAAACAGAACAATTGACCACCCTACTATAGAAATTAAAGATGTAACGATTCTCGTCATGTTATCCATGACTGTGTTCCACGTCTAGTAAAATAAAGAGCTAAGAATGATCTGTGAGTTGCTGATAATCATATAAATTACAAAAAATATATGTAACTCCTACATAGATTTCTGTTCCTTTCCAAATTTAACTCAGTTAATTAACAAGCTTCAAGTATTTTTCCTTCTCATGTGGCTAATTTGATTGACGTCATGACAATAAACATCAACAAAGACTCAAACCAATGAAATTTTAAGATAGCAACGTGGAGAGGGAAACAACAATGCAAATTCTCTTCAAAGGTTTTCTCAGTCATAAGTTATGCTTAGTCTGATGTGGGTTAGCCATAATATGTGATTCTCAGATACATGCACTTCGATTCCAGACCCCGACTTGTCAAGTGAAAGTAGTTTAAAAATCAATAAGATGTAGTCTTGTTAGCTATGTGTACTCCAGCCTTATGAGCTGGATGTCCTTGCGGCTATGTAGTTTTTTTATTATAGTTTCCCGACATCAAAAGCAAAATAAAATAAAGGGCTGGAGTATCCAAATACTCCTCTCTCCTTCATCCTTGCCTTGTCCAATAGGCTGTTTCCAGGATTCAGACATTATCCATATATTTAAGTATAAAGACTGAATGCAAATGTGATGCAGTTTCACATAATGCATAGGAAAATAAGGAGTTTCTAAGCATAGAGAAGTAAAGTAAAAAAAACAAGAAATCAATGTCGACATTGTACCTTGAAATACAATCACCAAAAGGAAGATCACAGTAATCAACAAGGCAAAAAGATTACTGATCGACGAAGATGCCTTCTCCTTTTTCATTCTCTTCAGGGTCCTGATTCTTTCCATCCTTCTACGTTTTACGTTAAGCTCAGAGATTTCTTTCAGCAACTTCATATCAGAAGCATCCAATGAGGGACCTCTAGGAGGTCTTGGTGGCTTTTGAGGCTTTGCAGGATTCTTCTTCTTTGTCTTTTCCTTATCCGAAGTCTTGTCATCCCTAAACCTATGGCATTGTGCCTCCTCACTGTTGGCAGAAATTTCATCTGAATTTAACAATTTGTCATAGGAACTATTACTACAGTTAGTAGATCCACATGGCGATTCCACTCTAAGATTCTCGCACCTCATCCTGCCCATCAGATTCTTTGCATCTTGACCACTTATAACAGTGTCTTTGTGTACATCTTCTTCACTTGTTGTTTCTCCACTCTCCAAATCAATGTCCAGGTCTAAATCACTCCCACTTGAGTCCACCCGGCCCATACTCAAACCTCTTTCCTAGCTCAGAGGTCCACAAAAGCCTACAGAGAGTGTTGCTCAAACCCAAAAAAAGGCAACCGCTTTCACATTAGCCTAACATTTAACAAACACTCTACATTCCACTAAATTCTAATTCTGCAATCAAGATCTCTGGATAGCAAACAACACCCTGGTTCAGGAGCATGAAACACAAAAAAGGATAATTACCGCACAATAAAAAAATAGCAGCAAATCAAATGTATGCAAGTTCATCACTGAGATAATTTCCTATCTTGAAACCAAATTTTTTTAGGGAAAATCAACCTCAAATAAGAACCAGGACAGGAACCCATACCGAAAGTAAAACAAACTAAAATGAAGAAAAAATTTCTTGTTGAATGTCGCCACATTTATCACCATTCGAATTCTCTTCTCAAGTCCCAAGCTCAGAATTATAATTCAATTTAACAAGACATAGATTTGGGAAATTTCTTAAACCAATCAGCGGACAGGGGGAGGGAAACAAACACAATGAAGACGAATCAATCAACAAAAATACGACCCTTTTAAAAACTGATGCAAATAAACTTCAAACTGGAAGAAATTACGGACCATATACAAGTAGAATTCTTTTAATTTGCGAAAATACACATGAACTTCTACTAATGCGCGTCAATAATTGAAAAGGGACAAAAAAAAAACAAAGAGTAAACTAATGGACATACATTGATTCGCCGAGGAATGGAAGAGATCCCGAAATTTTGAATGTGTCATTGTTCTTGGATCCTTTTGATTCTTGTGTTGGCGACAAGGAGCTCGTGTCAGGATCGGGCCAAGCGGTCCCCAAAAAAAAACAAAAAATGAAAATGAAAATGAAAATGAATAATAAAACATAAATTAAATTAAATTAAATTAAATTAAATTAAATTAAATTAAATTTTGAATAATAATTATTATATTTTATAATTCTTTGGTCCATTTTTTTGGAGATGACCCAACAAAATGGAGGGTTTTTATTAAATTTACTGTAAAAAAATTAATATAAAAAATAACGTGAAACATGAAAAAACAGAGATAGCGGACGCTCGAACATATTTATTCGAGCGTTCGCTATCACGCCACGGGCCCAGGCTCGCGCATGCGCGACTGCACAATGGGCCTTATAGCAACTACTTTGTATTCGTTCGCTTTACGAAAATGATTAACTCAAGTTGCTATAAAAGTCCATTGTGTCATATTTTAAACTCATTTTAAAGCTTTCATTTTTCTCATGTGGGACAGAGGTCTCACAACCACCCCCTTCTTCAGAACGCGACGTCTTCGTCGCGACCTGAACTCTCGATCCACCAGCACCCTGAACTCTTGATCCACAAGCACCGAGAATCTAAAGGTGGCTCCTACGAGTTCAAGAGGTGCAAGGGCGGAGCCACACTTGTGGCCAGCCCGGGTGGCCCCAAATTTTTTCAAATTATATAAATTTTGAAAATTTTTGGATTAATTTAGTATTAGCCCGGGTAGCTCAAATAAAAATATTAAAGAATTCGGGAGCTTAAAGTTTTAGCCCGGGTAGACCAGAAATCCTGGCTCCGCCACTGAAGAGGTGTCTCCTGTCATGTAGCACTTTTCCCCGCAGGTTCAAGAGGTAGCTCTCATGCACGTAGCACTTTTCCCCGCATAGCACTTAATTCCCGGGGTCTGCCGGCTGGTGACCGTCTCTGATACCATTCTGTCACGCCCCGGGCCCAGGTCCGCGCATGCGAGACTGCACAATGGGCCTATAACAACTACTTCGTATTCGTCCTCGCTTTACGAAAATGATTAACCCAAGTTGCTATTGAAGTCCATTGTAGCCCATTTTAAACTCATTTTAAAGCTTTCATTTTTTTCATGTGGGACAGTGGTCTCACATCTGCTCTCTCTGACAGAGGAAGTCAGAGAGAGCAGCCACATGGCAGCGTCCGATGTCATTGACAGCGAATGCTGCTCACGTGGCACTCCTCCCACACCCAATTTTAGCCGCCGTCCCCCACCCATGTTGGCAGCATGCATAATGGAGGGTTGTAGGGGCCAAATTTTGTGTACAATAATGTTGTTAAATAGATGTATTCGTTCTTCACAATTCATATGTTTTTCTTTCCTAACAATTCACAGGCATTCAATGGTGGTTTTGCTTTCTTCGGTTCCTCGTTTGGAAATTCAATTCATTGAAGCACTGGTGGTTTTGCTTTCTTCGGTTCCTCATCTGCAAATTCAATTCAGAAGTAAGTGTTACATTTCAAAATTAATTTTCGTATTTTGAGTTGAGAAAATTCATTGAAGCATTAGGTTATTTTTCATTTGAAATCGGCCATAAAATTTGGTTGTAGTTAATTGAATGAAATGAAAAAAAAAAAAAAAAAAGTCGTTCAATTATGGAATTGTGATGAATAATATTTGTTATAAATTAATTTCGATAACTGTGTTTCGAAATTATAATGATAAGATAAATAAAATAAGCTAACTAGTACTTTTATCATTATTAATAGCAACTCCACGCACCTGGTGCAAAACTTTTACTTGATTTTTTTTTAATTTTTAATTCTTTTATTTTGTTTTTAGTTGTTATAAAATAATAATTAATTGATAAATATTATAATTTGTGTAGATAATTATGTATATTTATTTATTTAATTTGAATAATTAAATATTTAAATACGCAATTTAATTATAATTAAATGTCTAATTTTTTATTTTATTTTTAATGTTTTGTCATTTATCGACTTTAATTTAATAATGTGTTTATTGGTTTGCATAATATAATAGTCAGTAATTTTGTCAGGATGGAAACAAATCGAAGGTCAGTAGATCCAAGTGTTCTATATTTACAAGCAACACATATTTCATCAACAGTTTCTACAGAAACAGTTGATGAGATAGTTCGAGCCAAACGATCAGATAATTTGATTTGAAATTTATTTAATGTGAATGGCTTGCACAGTTGTGTGATTGCATATTTAAATTACATGAGGATTTATGGTGTTTTGCTGTATGAGTCTCGAATTTATGATAATCATTTTATTACTGCTCTGGTTGAACGATGGCGACGTAAAACACACACATTTCATTTTAGATGTGGTGAAGCAACCATCACTTTACAGGATATTTCCAATATTTGGGGTCTGCCTATTGATGGTGAGCTTGTAACTGGTATAGATGTTTCAAACAAAGTTTAAGAGTGGCAACATATATGTTCGAATTTGTTGGGATTTACGCCACTGACATCGCATTTCAAAGGTGGTCACTTATCGATGACCGCTTTATATGAAATTGCATGGATTCACTTGTCGATGATAATAGTCCAGAGATAGATGTCGTAAAATATACCCGTTGTATAGCATTAATGATTATCGGATGAATCATGCTTCCAGATTATCAAGGAGGATCTGTTAGACTTATTTTTTTGCAACTACTCCGGGATATTGATCGCATCAGATCTTACAGTTGGAGAGGTGCAATTTTGGCGTTTCTATATTGTGAGTTATGCAATGCACATGTATAGAAAAAATTATAATATATGGGCCTCTATTTATCCTACAGGTATAAATTTTTTTGTTAATCTAGTATCACATTATAATAATTTTCTAATTTTATTTATTATTAATGACAAATATGGACATGGAGCCGGATTAAATTTTTTAACCCTGATCTGAAAGGCTTATCTCTTATCGTTCCTCAAAATGTAGGCGATGAAAATATTTCATTTGCTCCTTATGGTGCACGGTAATATTTAAAAATTATTATCATTGTATAAATTACAACTTCATTTTCTCATAATTTTAATAATATTTTTTTATTACAGGTGGTTAAATGTGTACAGTTACATTCATTCACCAACACACGCTGTTAGAATTATAAGAGATTTCTTTGATCGTATGACTAATGAAGAGGTGTGTTATTGGCTTATTGAAATTTTACAACAATTAAATCAATTTATATTTATTAATTAAAATTTATTTTTATTTTTATTATGCAGTTTAACTGGATAGTTTAAAAAAAAAAGATCCATATGTTAAAGTGATCATTGATGCATACGATAATAGAATCTGGCGATGTGTTTGTCCTCTAATTTGTTTTGAAATTGTGGAGATGCATCGTCCAAACCGGGTGCTGAGACAATTCAAAATGTGTCAATCTATTCTAAGGCCTTCATTTGACAACGATGACCTACACAACATCAGTAGAATCGGTCATCGCAACACAGATTATAGGGAACATCATAAAAATGCTATTATTATTTGGAATAGCAAATTAAATCATGTTGCCCGAGGCGAACGACATAGAAGAAGATCTAGGCAGACTGGTGATGATTATTTTCCATGGTTTGAGTGCATTACTGTAAACAATATATCGCCTACAGTAATTGGACTTGGTTTCCGGCCATATCCCCACGATTTATATGTTGGTGACAAAATAATCTTCCACAAAATTTTAGTATGCCATCTTCTGATTCACATCAGTCATCATTGGGGTTTGTTCCTCCTCGGCCATCTGGTGGATTTGAAAATGCCGGACCATCCGGTGGGTTGTACGCTGCTGGACCATCTGGTGGGTTGTACACTACGGGGCCATCAGATGGATTTGAAAATACCGGACCATCCGGTGGATTGTATACTGCAGGACCATCTGGTGGGTTGTAAACTTCCGGACCATCCGGTTTGATGTACAGTGCAGGACCATCTGTTTCATATGTTGATGCCGGTTATCAGACTCCATTTTGGGAAAATATTCAAAGTTTTACAGATCTTATTAATGTTAACTGGCAACAAACTGTTCAACGTAATACTCTGGCTCCCGAGAGAAACGTTGTTTCACCTGTAATATTTCCTGGCTATGCAGATGAGCAACAAGAGAGGAGTAAAGAAATTGTTGATGTTCCTGTAGTGCGTAGAGGACAACGAAGAAGTAAACCACCTGCTTGTGGAACCGGTGGTCATTTGTATAACTGTAATTGCCATGAACAATCCTTATATATATTGTTGTTTTGTTATTTAATAAAATATTTAATTTTCAGTTTTGAGTTAATATATTTGTGCATTGACATTTAAATATATGTTATCTGTTATTCCATGCAATTGATTAATAATAATTATTACAAAATATATAAACGCATTCAAACCAACAATATCAAATATATTTCTTACTCAAATGCATACATTATTTAACTAAAACTAACAAACACGTGTTTTTTTGAAACATTTTTTTGTTGTAGATTGTCTTCATCCGCATACCACGTTCATCCGATGTTCCCGGTATACAAAATATATAAAAAATATATTTTATGTAAAATATATTTCATAAGAAATTATGAAAGCGAGAAATTAAAATTTTCAAAATTTTTACCTGTTCGTTCTTCGTTGTTGTCTCTCTCTTGCTACCGGCCTGTCATCTCGTTTCTCAGTCGAGTCATTGTATCCCTACCTGCTCTTCTTCTTTCACGTCTAACCGGGTTGTGTTGCAACTCAAAGGTAGGTCTATCCCAATATCGTTCATCTGCAGAGGTTCAAATCTTCATTCATATGTTGCGAGATACTCAAATATATTATACCATGACTGCACAAGTGTTGTAGGATCTAACGAGTGCCATTTAGCGGTGCAAATAGCATGAGAACACGGAATGCCGAAAATTGTCCATTTACCACATGAACAATCAGTAGTTGATATTGTCACCACTTGGATGTGTTGGCCGCGACTTAACCTTCCTCCGGTCGCAACCTAAGCAGTTTGCATTCGTACATCATATTTGACAACACGATGTTCACTAGATTTTCTCGCCCATTTCTCATATTTTCGACATGCATAATCTGACCACAGTTGATTTTCCTAAACCATACGTTGATCTTTTGTCACACGTTCAATGAAGTACTGCACGCATCTCAGAAGGGTCAAGTGTACTATTGCAGATATAGGCAGTCTACGAGATCCCTTTAACACACTGTTTAAGCACTCGAACATGTTGGTCGTCATCACTCCATGATGCCAACCTCCGTCATAGGCCATAATCCATTTTTCCTTCGATATTCCAGCCAAGTATCTGTGTGCCAAAATATTTTTGTTCTTGATTGTCTCCATTGTTGCATCAAACTTGCAAATCTGATGTTGTTTCCCTGCTTCCCAGCATAAATCTTTCAAATGCACGTCTTTGAATTTGGCATTAAAATTTGAGCACACATGTCTCAAATAAAAACAATGTACACCATGTGGAGGTTTAAAATATGGAAGATCTTCAACTGCTCGCACAATTCCCTTATGCCTATCAGAAATTAGGCACACATCATTCTCACCACAAATAACATGTCGACCAAAATTCTCCAAAAACCATTTCCAAGCGCTTTGGGTCGAAACATTAAAAGAAAATTTTATGTTTGTACTTTGTATATAAATGTGTACCGTCGACACTAATGATTTTTCGACAATGTCAAAATCCATCAGTACACGGCTTGAATGCCCAAAAACAATAGTTCAATGTTTTTATTTCTTCATTGTTTCTGAGATGCTTCCAGTCGACAATTGTTCCAGGATTATATTTGCACAGAGCGTGCATATATTTCGGTAGCAGTTGCACAGAGCTCTCCCATGTACCATAAACAATTTCCACTGCGCGTTTCAAACTCTACCATGCCTTCGTATACGAGATTTGATATCTATATTTATCTTTCACACTCTCTATTATATATTTAATCTCGTATGAAGGATCACATCGTACAATACCCAATAGCGTATTTGCAACCATATCGCTATTCAAGTTATGATGATCTATGCCGACGTTGGTAGATATGCATGTATGAGGCCCACCATATCTGGTTATTTTCCAATAACCTGTTTTCTCTTTGAAAGAAGCTCGAAGACCCCAATGACATCTGACGGTAGATGAATCATTTTTGCATTGCATTTTCCACAAAATGTGTGTGCTCTCAACGATACTCACGCTTGGAAACTCTGACTGAATAATCTTTCACAGATGCAATCACATCTTTCTTATCCTTAAAAACCATGTTTACACATAGTTCTCCTCTCTCCTCATTATAGTATCTTGTTCGCATGTCAGAAGGTATGCCAATAGAATCAGGAGTTTCTTCTCCGAAATAAGTATTGAAAAAAGATGGCATATCAGAATTGCTAGAAAGGAATGGAACAACTTGCCTCTGTAATGTTTGACGAGGTGGTGAACGAGATGACGTTCCCTCATCAATATTTGCATGAATATTCAAATTTTCATCATCATTCACATCTCCAACATCGTCATCAGATTCTTCCTCAGACTTCCTGTATGACATCTCTAGTTCTATATCGCTTATCAGAACATCTTCGTTTTACTCCTAGGATCATCAACGCGTGGTGCAAAATTTGGATTTTCTGAATTCCAATTTGCTGCACCAACATTTTGTTCCCAACCACGTGTCGTATGTGGCCAACGTGCAGGATCAGCTTCAGATGTTCCAGCGATATATTGATCCCACGATTCACTTTCGGGATAAAGATACATGTTGTTAATTCCTTCAGTGACATGTAAAATATTTGGTTCTTGGTGGACATGATCAACCTGATGGTCAATTTTGTTTGCTTCGACGTACAAATGCAATATATGTATATTGGAAGATTGCATCATAAACTCCAGAGTGTTATCATCAACAAGATTGACTTGAATTTCATGCCAAGTGGTGAAAGAAAAGAAAAAATTTGAATGAGGAGAGTTGATTGTGACATTAGATGTGCAATGTTCGGACGGGGGATGCCTCGGTTCACATGCCAAATCAGATGTAGGGAGGGACCAGGAGACATCTTGGTTTCCCTACCAAATCAGAGGGACAATGTGGGGCCGAGAGAAATCTTGGTTTACTTGCCGGCATAGTATTATATCTATTGATCGATCAATCAAAAGATGAGTCACAATCGAAGATCTAAATTCACAGAAAAATTTCAAGTTAAAGTTCATGAAATTTTATGTTAAAATGCATGAGTTCAGTTAAAATTTCAAGCGTGAGTTTGAGTTAAAGTTGATCGACATTGTATGCGATTTATTTAAAGTTCAAAGTCTTATCTACATTTAATTTCAAGCATTTTTCCGAGGAAAGTTTCAAAATATTTTGAGTATAGTTATTTTAAAGGGCGTGTGCATGTATTATGTATCCCTCGTTATTAAATGCTTTATACTTGTTGAGTTTTTAGGCTCACTACATTTGCTTAGTGTAGGTGAGGGTGATATTAGTTATGAGGGACAGGATTTCTTGGGATGACGACACCCGACAGTGCACTACCCTTCGACCGATGCTTCCCGTTCCGCATTAGTTATTTGTAATAAAGAACTAAACAACATTATGTCTTACTTTCAGAGTTAGTTTGCAGGAGGTTTCTTCCCTGCAATTTTGTTTTGTTGGCATGTTATATACTTGATTGTTAAACTTTTGATATTCGCAAACTTTGAACCATTTTAATTAGTTCCTTGCTCGTTCGTCGTTTAGATTTTTGTCTCGTTTAGTTCAAGCTTTTGTGGTGTTGTTCAGACAAGTGGACGTTGAGTGTTTTACATAGGTCATACCAAATTTTTTTTGAAAATTTTGCATTATTTTAATGTCTATTAAATATTAGAGGTTAAGTGTGGGTTGATTCAAAACCTCCATCACAATAAAGAGGAGAAGCTAAAGTGGTGCAAAACTCTTTAAACGATGAGGAAAAAAATTATGATCTTATGAAGACAACTATAAAAAAGATTGGTTTTGATGATCCCAGACCTAGCAAACTCATTTAGGAAAAATAATTAAATTAAAATTAATAAAATGGGTCAAATAACTTTATGTGAATTATGTGAATTTATTTGCATGATTTAAATGTTATTTGTAGCATTTAACCCGTAATTTGGTTATTTACAATATTTTTAAAAATAATGATTTTTTTATCGCGTAGGCGGGACCGTGGATGAACGAGATATACTAATTTTATTCAAAATATTTCTATGAGAATTTTGTGAGCCTTAAAATATTATTTTGTGGTATTATTTTAGAAATTAAGGGTTTTAATATATATATATATATTTTAGGAGCCTAATTTTCACCAAAATAAGCCATTTTAAGGGTTTTTAATAGGCTTTTAAAAAATATAATTATTTATTTCGAAATTTTTAAACTTATTTTCAGACTTTTTGTTGTCTTAGTTGTGAATATTTTAGTTAAATAGTTAGAAGCCCAACCCACTTGAACCTCAAACCCAAATTAAACCTATCCATCATCACCTTCTTCCTCACGTTAAACCATCAGCCGCCATCCTCCGAATTTCAGCAGCCATCCTCTGCACATTAGACGCACACTACACGATCCCTTGAAGATTCTTGCAAGGTTTTTACAAGTCGTTCGTCTCGGCGAGCCGATATGCGTCGATGTCGATTTTTTTTATCAAATGTTCAACAAGGCACGTTTGAATTCTCTTCTTAGCCACTGACCGGCTAAATCGGTGTGATATAAATATACTGGCAAGCGTACCAGGTCAAGTAATAGTAAAGTGGACAGAGAGTCCAAGTATCGATCCCACAGGGACTGTTGTGAATTCTCAAGATTTAATTATTTTACTTAATCTAGACAAAAAAATAGAAAGGATTTTGAATTAAATAAAATAAGAATATAAAATAAAAACTGCTAAAGAAATAAGAATAAAAATAACTAAAGATAAAAATAATTAAAACAAAAATAACCAAGACACACGTAGATACCAAACAAATCATGTAACCTGTAGTTGATTCAGGACTCAAATTTAATCTTAAATTACGAGAATTCTCCTATCTTGTTCAAAGGTCTATTTCTAGAACAATCAAACCTATTCAAATATTGACGGATTAATCTTTCGTAATTCTAATCAAATTTTAATGCATTAAATATTTATGAAAATTCAGTTTACACCCAAACCGCACACTGAAACCGAATTCTATTTCTAGTCGGTTTTACAATATGATGATTATCAAAGTGATCAAAATCAAAACCTCCTCTGTCGACTTGGAATCGATTAACATGCAAGCAAACAGTTGATCATCAATAAAATAAAATCAACTCTGAAAAATCCCAAACAAACATCCAAGTTTTCTACATGAATTTGTTCGGCCCAATCACGCTGTCTTGGTTGAAAACGAACTACTCAATAATTGAAAACAATAATTCAAAAATAAAAAGAAGAAGAAAAAAAATAGAAATCTTCTCTCCCAAGCCTTGTAGCCGCCTCCTCTTTGTGTTGTGCACGTTCTGGAACTTCGGAACCCTTCAAAATATGATATATCATCTATTTATAGTGTCCGGATCCTATACCAATTAATTTCCTACACAAAATAGGATTCTCGCATAAATCTGATGCCTAAACACGCGCGCGTGCGTGGAAGAAGTCCCGCGTGCGCACAGAACAAAAAAACAAAATTCTGGACCTTTGACTCGCGCGCGGGCGAGCTCAAATCTCGCTCGCGCGCCATGCATTTATTTCTCCAAGCGACGATTTTGAAAAATTCATATCTCGAGTTCTAACCGTCGGATCGAGCTAAAATTTGGATAGTAGCTTAAAAACATCTTGAACTTCATTCTGAACAGTGAAGATCGGATTTGAATTTTTCTAAATTAAATTTGATGTTTTTGAACAAAGCTGCTCCGTAATTCACTCTTCAAAAATCCATTTTCCTACAAAATCAACCCGAGGAGTGAAATACACAAGCATGCAATAAAACGCATAAAAACACATAAAAACAATATGAATGCACACAAAATAGACATAACCCTATCACAAAATAATGCACACAAAATGCACTTATCAGCCATCGTTTAAGTCATATATTCTAATTTATGCATAAAAACCTTTTATTTATCATGTTGAGTTTGAGTTTTCAGAGATCATTGCATGTGTATGATAGCTGCTCACGGTTCATGTATATCATGTTGTTTCCTTCACGTTTCTTTCTGATTGGAAGGTTCTAGGCCTGCTGCTCATGAGTTGGGGACGTGCTAGAGTCCCTAGGAGTCTAGTGTTCAAGGTGGCTTGGTCGTTAGGGGCTGGGATTGTCAAGGCCGATCGGGTTTAATGGGGGATGTTGCAGATCGCAGCTTTAGAGTTCCAGGGAAGAACTCTTCGGTCAGGAGCTATGGTCCATGGCTTGGGTCGAGTCTTGGTTCGTTGGAACCGCCCAGACGTGGGCTATGTCTGGGCAGTTGAGCTCCTGCCAGGGGTGGCCGGAGCTGGACGAAAGCAGGCCATAAAGGCCTACTGCTCACGGCCGAGAGGAAAATAAGAGAGGTGATCGGGTGTGTAGGTTTTAGGCGGGCCGTGTTTGACTTGTCGGGTCTGGGTCGGGTCTAATATGTCACGGGTCAATTTAGATGGGTCCAGGTCTGTTTTGTGTTAGTTGGGCTCGGGTATTTTATTTTTAAGTTAATTAATAGTCTAAGTGCTTAATGGGCCTAGATTGGGTTATTTAATTATTTGGGCTATATGGGTTAGATTTAATTGTGCTTAAATAATTAAATAAGTATATTCTTCTTGAAAAAGAATTTTTTTAAAAATGAATCACTTAAATACTCGAATTTTAAACGAATAAAAACAAGATTTTGATCAAGAAAATGCGATGGTTAAGTGACCGCCCCAAGCTAAGCTAAACTATCTATAATTTCCCTTTCTCCTCAAACAAGGCCTATTCTGAGCGTTCAACTCGTAAAATCTCTAACTCAACCTTTCTTTAACCAAAAAAACTTTTGCTTGAACCGAGGTCTCCTACACACCCCGTACTAACCCACTGACCAACCCTTAACCCCAAAAAGTTCCCTAGACCGGCCCCTAATCCACAGCACTAGGACAACCCACTTAAAGTAAATTTTTTGCAGTCACCACTCGACACTAATATGCTCTTAACTTGACCATCCCCTATCCGAAATGACTCCAACTTGAACCAACACAACCATCACATCCTTGGCTCGACCTAGGACCAGCCCATAGCCATCCCAGGCAGCCAGAACCACTCACCTGAACCGAGTAACCACAGGACCTACGCGAGAGCACCTAAATTCTGCACAACGCATTCAAGAACAATTCACCCATTTACACTCCTTAACCTCAACCAACCTTCAACCAGCCCCTACACAAATACCATGGACCACCGCTTGAGTCATCCTTGGCCCCTGAACCAGCCCAGGTTCGACCAGCAGCCCCTACACACCAAAAACGACTTACCTACGTCAACAACCAACAACCAAAGCATTTGATTATGACCCTTCCATAGACCAGCCCCTATTCCTCCAACATAAATCCTTTCTAGCACTATTAGCACACCAAGAACATGCTCACAATACATAGATAGGACAGCCCCTAAACCATCACCACACTATTTTCAAATTTTGCAAGAAAATAGCCACAAATGGGTCTCAAACTTTCGAAAACAAGTTAACAATGGAAGATCAATACATGGCTTAAAATATAACTCAATACCATCATTTTTCAACATGAGAATTTCGAATTACACTAAAATTTCAGCCTAAAACATGTTGAAAAATTTTAAATCCATGCAAGCCTTCAAGATTCAATTATATCACATGACATAGCTCATTCCAACACCCATTTAATACATAAATCTCGAAAAAAATGCAAGAGCACCTACTGATTTTTGCAAAAAAATACGAAACCTAGCTGGAAATTTAGAAAAAAATTGAAATGGAAGCAAGAACAAGACATACAACATAATATATTTATTTGGTGGCCAAAAAAATGATTTATACTTGCCTTGAGCCAATAAAAATGCAAGAAAAGAGGGTGAGTGAGTGTGTGAGTTCCCTAACACCTTGGACGTGTTACTTCGGCCGATGGCGGCCCTAGGCGGCGACGACAACTGAAGGAGGAGGGGCAACCGTGAGTTTGGAGGGGGGAAATGGGGTGTTGGGCGGCTAGGGTTTGAGGGGAAGGGGAGAGATCTATTTCCTTTTCTTTTGGGATTCAAAAGTGTGTGTATAAGTATATGTATATGTGTGTGTAATTGTAGTTGTTAATGATTAAAATATTAAAGTTGCTATTAGGCTAGTAACAACTATTACACAACACACACTACATTTATTAAAAATCACTTTCTTTGAAGTTTGCAAGTTGAAAGGAATTAAATAACTTCCATCCGGATTTTAAAATACTAATTTTGAAAGGTAAGTAAATAAATTTTATAATTCTTTTAAAATAAATAAGACTATTCAAAAATCCTCAAAAATAAAGTTTTACCTACTTCCCTAAACTTATAAGGATTTAAAATAAATTTGTGATGCTCGAAAATACTTAAAATAATCATTTAATAAACTTCTCTAGTTTACTTCATAAATCTCAAGAATAAATTATAACTCACGACTCCGCTTCCGCCCGCCGGCCCTGAAATACCATAATCTCAAGAATTCTTTTAAATCAATACTTAAATATTTTGATGTCACAACGATATAATAAATATTTAAATAACAAACGGAGCAATTAAAATAATTTAAATAAAATAGATGAACATTTAAAAGTCATTTGAATAAATACACGAGCGGATTTAAAAATCTTTAAAACAAATTGGGTAATCAAAAATATTTAAATAAATAAGCTAGACATTTAAAAATCATTTAAATAACTAACCGATAAACTTAAGTTATTTTAAATAGATAAGCTGGACAATTAAAATCATTTAAATAAGTAAGCTTAAAGCTTTAAAATCATTAAAACAAATAAGTTGAACAACAAAGTCATTTAGATAAATAAATAAACATTTTAATAACACATAAAACAAATAAACAATTTAAATCAATTAAATTTAAAAATAATAATCATAATATTTATTTAATTTTATGCATGCGATTTAGTAGATTGGATTTTAAGCGCTACAAGTTTTGTACCAAACGATGGTAGTATCCTTCCTGCCGTGATTGTTTTATTAGAACTAAGTTGTCGTCCTAGGAAATATTGGATTTTTGTTTGAATATCCTTTAAAGTTACAAGAATTTTTTCTTTGTTTTTAAGGATATCCTTAATTTGTTATGGTACATAGTACATCTGGTTGTCATAATTCTGCATTGTCTTTTATATTTCTTAGCGATCTCCATAGATGTTAGATGAGTCCGGAACAATTTTAAAAATCTATGATTTTGAATCATGTTTTACTTTATGGATATATATGTTTTGCTACTAGTTTCTCTAGGTATCTAACCTTTGTTTTTATCTCATTGTTTTAAATATTCCAAAATTAGAATAAATCATAAAATAAAAAAAATCTCACACGTATATTCGGATCCATAATTTGAGGAGAATCTCATCCTCTCCCAAGTAAATTACATAGTAATGATAATTCTATGTCTGAAAAAAAAAACCTAGGTTCTGATAAAATTTTCATGGAATTATTACTTAATTTTATTTATTTAAAAACATGAGGGTCCTTTTGGGCATTATTCAAATTATTTGAGCTTTTTTTATTTTGAAACAAAATTATTTGAGGAGCAAATTGGTGATAAATCCCCAAATCCAAACTTGACTTTGCCCTAGCTCCCTACCCATAAGATTCTTTGCAATAGCTCCCTAGGACCCCAAAACTTGAATATTTAATTGTTTAATTCTTGTACTGGATTTATGTTTTTTTATGCTAAAAATCTAAAGACTTTATGCTAAAATCTGAAGATTTTGTGCTTATTCATGGTACAAAGAATTATCCGTAAAAATGGTATCAGAGCCTTAGGTTAATTATTCAGACATAATATTATTCGTTAATTCATGCTTTTCTTTGTTGAGGAGAAGATTTTTTTTTAAGATGACTTCAAACAAAAGTTTGAATCAAGAGGATATTATTCATATGAAATACTATAAACAAGTTAATCTATTTACAATAGATTACTTACAACAGGTTGTGATTAATGCTCTTAATTTTGAAGAGATAAAGAAAAAATGATTTTTAACTCTCAATTTTTAGAGATTACCCCAGATTCCTCTAAACTCTCCGGAGATCTTAGAAAAATTCAAAAGACGGTACAATATTACAGCAATCAGCTGTATGAAATACCTCAGAAAATTGAAGAAATCTTTAATAAACAAGAAGAAATTCTTGGAAACCTAAAGGATCTTCAAAATAAAATCATAAATCTAGAACAAACTTTGGGTTCTAGAAAAGGAAATACAGGAGGAAGGTTACCAGTCTCATTTGGTACCGAACCTTTGTTACATCAGAAAAGTAAAACCAAAATGGTCCAAAAACCTTTAACCAATGATGAAATGATGATTAATCTTATAAAAGCAGTATCAGAGAAAAACACTATCTGATGACTATTTTTGAAAGATTAAATCTCGAGGATCTACAAGATCTTGCGGATTCTTTTGCGAATCTCAAAGTAGTAGATTTAAAAATGAATTCCCCTGAGGGTGAACAACCCATAGGGAATCCCCCAAGATATGTGGTTAAAACAGAAGAACCACATAGTGAGTTCCAGGTTAGAGAAAATTCACATTCAGCAGGAACCAGATCAAGAAGGAGTAAAATCCCTCTCCATCAAACTCCTTACGGAAAAACTGTTTTAGATCCAATACATCCTTATGGGGTTATGTTAAACCTTGATGTTTTGGACTTCAAAAACAGAGAAGATCTTATAGATGATTGGACGTCAGCTATGAGAATAGCAGCAGGGACATTAGATCTCAATAAAGAAGGATTCATTAAACTTCTAGAAATGAGTTTAATGGGATCTGTTAAGATCGCATGGGAGATGACTATTCCAGAAACTAAGGAATCAATCTTAGCAGGAGAATCCCTCAGCGAGATTGGAGAAAGAATGGCCACCCTATTTAAAGCACAATTCATAGGGGTGGACTATTTCAATAATCAAGATACAGAGAAAAAGAGAAGATATACTCAAGCTCTTTATAGCCTCGAGTTACATGATATCTGCTTAGTTGATGAATATATTATGTTATTCACTAAATACAGATGGAATTCGGGAGTCGAGGAAAATATAGCTATTCAGCTATTTTTTGCAAAAATGCCAAGTCCCTGGAGAGAAATGCTGATTAAAGAATATGTTCCAGGCAATCTTGATACATTGGCAAGACGTGCCTCCTTTTTGAAAGGAAAATTAGCAGAATGGTGCCATATGGCAGCATTACAGAAGAACTACAAGAAAATAAGGGGTATAGATAAGCGTACACCTTTGTGTTGTAGAGAAAATGATCTTCCAACAATCATTGGAAACAGATCACAGGAATTTAAAAGAAAGAAATTCAGAAATAATCCCTATAATAAAAGAATGAAAAGTTCTTGGAAACCAAGAACATTTTGGTCCAAACAAAAGGCCAGATCTTATAGATCAGGTAGAAGAATTGGACCTACAAGAACATCCCCAACAATAGGCTCATCACAAAGTAGGGAAAGAACACCATCAAGAAGAACTTTCAGAAGAACTCATACAAGAGCAAGTGAAAGTTTCAAGGATTGCAACTGCTAGACATGTGGAGCAAGAGGACATATATCTACAAATTTTCCAGAAAATGAGAAAAAAGGAGTTAAACTCTTTGAAGCAACACTAGATATGGATGATGCGGTCTTCTTTCAGGATCTAGTTCAAGTATATCAATTTGAGGATATCCCCTCAGATGAAAGCATATACGAAGAAGAGATATTGTTTAGTCGAGAAGTTTCTGAGGATGAATCAGAATCAGAATCAGAGTAAAGAGGAAGTGTTTCGCCATGAAACACATGAAAGTTTGGTTGGGTTCTTTAGCCAAACCACGATATCTCATAATATGGTCCAAAGGATTATGAGAGAAAATCCAACATTACAGAAGTATCAAGAATTTTCGGCAGGACAAGTTGAAAGAGTCTTAGGAAACCTAGGGCTAAGACAAAGAAGACATAATTTGATTTATAAGGTATCCAGAAGAGAAATGGCGATCCCTATGGAATTAACCAGTAATCAAATTGAAATGCAGTTAATTCCCTTTGAAGAAATTTGAGAAGAATTACAGAAATTAAAAGCAGAAGTAGCAAAGACAATGTCTTGGATTCATATTGAAGCAATCCAGATTATAAGCAAGGCTACTTTTAAAGAGGGAATAGATTCACCCATAGATATCGTAGTATGCGATAAAAGAATGGAAAATATACAAGATGCGGTTCTAGGAACTATCTCGGGAAATTTATGTGCAGGAAAAATTGTGGGAGTTATTTATCCAAGAATAGCCTACAATTTAGCTGATAGAGATTTTAGTCGAGCCTTGACTTTGGAACAAAACTTCAAGGAAAAAAGACTAATGAAGGAAGGTAATAGGCCATATTCTATTACGTATCAAATTTCTTATGCTCTTTCTAATACTCACCATTCTGAATTATTTATTAGAAATGAGTTCATTGAAATTCTAGAGATCTTTGGGAAAGTTGCTCAAGAAATATACCCGGAAAGAATCGAGTTTCCTTTATTTCAGAAAACAGACATTCAAATTTAAGACAGACCGGTTCTATACAGAGACCTTAAAATAGAACCCCGAAGGTTATCTTTCCAAGGAGACAGAATGACAAGCAGGAGATGTGACAAATCTCCTATTCAAGAAATTCCACCAGAAGAAAAAGAGTTTTCTATAATAGGAAAACTTAGATCTCCAGAAGGATGGAAAGAAGTTAAAATAGTATTCGAAATTACAAGTCATCGGAACTTGTTCCCTTGTAACTCGATTTACTATTTGGAACAACAGAAAAAAGGAACTTACCAAGGAGTGATAAATATTGGAGAATTGGAAGTTCAAATCTGGGGAATTCCAGGAAAAAAAATGGATCAACTCATTCTTGGTCTAGAATTCCTGGAGGACCATAAACCATGGAAACGCCTTGAAAAATGAATAAAGTTCATGGCAAAAGAAAAGGCTTGGAGGATTCAATAAGAATTCTACTAAATGGAAAACCAAGAGAATTGGATAAGGGAAAATACCTTAATCAGATTCGAGAACTCTGTTCACAGACAGAGGAAGAAGCAACAGTTGAAATTAGTAAGTCATGAACATGATTTACTAGAACACATTGAAGAAGTAGAAAGGAGTAATCATACTCTACCTTCTGAGGCCTTAGGGAAACTAAAGGTAAATAGTCTTAATCGGATTACTGAGTTACAACACAGTGTTAAAAATGGCGGGGCCATTTAGTAATCCCTTTATAAAATGACAAAAGTCCTTTCTCCATATACATTCTGATAAGGATGTTATACGAACAATATAAGGCTGAGTATTTTGCAGCTTATATTGACTCGGGAGCAGGAATTTGTACAGCAAAAAGAGGAGTCTTCCCTGAAGAATGTGAAGAGGAATTGCCAAAAATTGCTGGACAATATTTCTCTCGAAGAATTTTAATTCTTTGCAAAGGAATAAAACAAGCAGAGATCCTTATAGGAGGTGCAGGTCAAACACCTTGGTACAAGGTAAAAACACCACCAATCTATTTTCATGATACAGGAGCTGATATCCTGTTAGAAAATAACTTCTTACAAATGTTTAAGAAGTACACACAAGACAATGAGTCAAGAAGACTTATGTTCACTACAATTTGTGATCATAAAATTATCGTTCAAAGACTCAAGGTTGCTTTTTATCGACAATTGCCGATAACATTTCGCAGCCAGCGTGGTGATAAAGGACAACTTTTTCACCCAAAAATGAAAGATCCAAGAAGGTTTGGAGAAACCATGTTGAAAATAACAACAGAACAAGAACTCCAAACAAAGGATATGGAGCTTCTCAAGGTAACTCTAAATCACATAGATATAGAGTTAGAAAATAAAGTATCCCTTGAAGATGTCAAAAAGAGGCTCAAAGAAAGTTACAACGAGCATCCTTTGGCATGGTGGGATAGAAATCAACTCAAAGCCAGTCTTACTCTAAAGGAAGGAAAAGAGTATGAATTCGTCAGATATAAGCCTATCCCGATGAACATAACAGATCAAAGGGATATGAGAATGATTATCAAGGAACATTTGGACCTTGGTTTAATCAAAGAAGCAGTTTCACCATATAGCATCCCATGTTTTCTGGTTAGAAATCATGGTGAAATAAAGAGGGAAACTCAGACTAGTTATTAACTACCAAGGTATTAATAAAATCCTAGAGTTTGATGGGTACTTCATACTAAGTAGAGAACACCTAATTAGCTGTGTACGAAATGCTAGAGTGTTCTCAAAATTTGATTGTAAGTCTGGATTTTACCAGATTCGAATGGAAGAAGGAAGTAAGAAATTCATAGCCTTCTCTACTCCACAAGGACACTATATTTGGGAAGTTATGCCTATGGGATTAGCTAATGCACCCCAGATATTTCAAAGAAAGATGGATAACCTTTTTAAAGATTATTTCAACTTTATGTTTGTTTATATTGATGATATTCTTATGGCATCAAAAAATATAGACGAACACGTTAAACACTTAGAGATTTTCTCTAAAATTTGTAAACAAGAAGGACTGGTTTTATCTGAAAAGAAAGAAGTAATAGCAACAAGGAAAATTGAATTCCTCGGTATTGAGATTGATGAAACTGGAATAATTCTACAACCCCATATTGTGAAAAAGGTAAAGAATTTTCCAGATAAACTCAAAGATGTAAAACAACTCCAGAGTTTTCTTGGAGTAGTTAATTTTCCAGGGATGTTCATTAACAATCTAGCAATGTACAGAAAGGTGTTCAGTCCTTTGTTAAAAAAGGATGCTAGGTTTATATGGATCGATGACCATACTAAAGGGGTAAACCAATTAAAAGAGATATGTAAGAATCTCCCAAAAATGGCTATACCCGTAGATGAAGATGATCTGGTATTATTTACGGATGCCAGTGACGATTGGTCGGCAGCAGTCCTTACCAAGATCACTCCAGATGGGGAAATACCATGCAAATACTGTAGCGGTTTTTTTTCAGAATCTGAGGCCATTAGATGACATATCAACGAGAAGGAATTTTATGCAGTTAAAAGGGCTTTTGAAAAATGGCCATTATTTTTACTTGCTAAAAAATTCACTCTGAATGTTGATAACACCCAGGTAAAAGCTTTCCTAAAAAATAAGATTGAATCTAAACCTGAGAAAGCTAGGTTATTAAGATGGCAAGCATTATGTCAAAATTATATTTTTGATATTGTTATTATTAAATCTCATGAAAATATTCTTGCAAATTTCTTAACAAGAGATGGAAGGCAGTGACGTGGATTCCATCATGAAAATGCAGAGGCATCTCAGGGAATACCTTGGGTTGCTTCAAAACGAGTTCAACCAGTTAGCCATTAATGCTGAAATGGCCGGCAGGTTACAACAAGCTGATCGGATCAAAGTATCTAATCGAATTACAGGATGTATGCAAGCTCAAACACAACTATGGGCTGCTATTCAAGGGCCAATTGTGAAGGCTATAGAAAAATCATTGGTTTCTCATAAACAAGATATGCTAAAACCATTGGTTTTACAAGAACAAGAAGTACAACCACCGGTTGTGAAACAAGATGTTGAGGAATCCAAAACTCAAAAAACAAGTGCTAATCTATCATCAGCCTTTGATGATCTGGATGAAGCAACAATTGATGAGGATAACTCATCAAGTCAACCCTCCGCCTCTGGGGTAAAAGAGGAAGAGATCAATCTTATGCCCAACACTGACAAGGGCAAATCTAAGATTGATACTAATCCATTTATTATTTCTCCATTCCAGTTTTATCAACAAAGGTGGGAGAAATTGAATACAAGGAGTGAAATCAACCCGAACACTTGCAGGGTTGATGTTGCACGAATATATCCAAGGGTTTGGCTAAAAAACAATGTCAATCCTAAAGATGTAAAAATCTGGTATAAATTTAGGGCTTTCGCCTCAGTTTATACAACGTCACCAAGCTTTCCGGAGATATCACAGTTACCAAAATGGATCCAGGAAGCAGTCCAAGAAACATGGGCAAATAATGATCATTTGTCCAGAGGAGATGTGCTTGAGTTATACTTTTTTAGTGCAGCTCCAGAACCAACAGTGAAAGGATCACACGAACCCTTTCATTTCATCAAACTGAGGAGACCTGATATAAACAGTCATAAATTTATCAAGGATCCTAAAACTGAAGAAATACCCTTGGTTGTCCACTTTCGGGGAAAATGAGATCTCAACCAAAAGGGCATGGGGTATTTGGGTCTGTCTTACTAAGATGGACAAAGTCAAGTTTCCATTCAAATTTTATCAGAATTCTGTGAATGGATCGTTCCTGTTGAACACAATGACAGGAAAAACTACAGCATTTACGGAAGAACTCTTTGAAAAGAAGAGAAACCTTTTGTGGAACAGCAAGCTGCCAGGGAGTAAAAAAACTCGCCGAAAATTTTGTAACATGACTCATATTGGACGATGGTCAGAGAATATCTACCCAGAATGCCCAAATCAGAAGGAGCCAGAATTTGGAAAAACCTTTAGACCCCGAACGGATCGAAAGGATTTTTCCGAGACAAGCAAAGGTGAAAAAGGACCACCGAAGATGCGTTTTCACAGGGGCCTACTTCAAAAGCAAAAGATGCCCCGACAACAATAAAGCAGACATGTGAGGAGAATAAAGCCAAAAGAAAGTGGCAGGCATGTGATTCCTCCACTAGTAAAAGATGCCATCAATAATGACATAAAAAATTCCAGACAGCTGCCTCCTCCACTAGTAAAAGATGCCATCAATAATGGCATAAAGAAATACAAGACAGCTGTTTGATTCCCTGAATTTTCTCGGTGAAACGAGTGGAACTACAACTATAAATACAGGCATTTGAGGAAGCTGAAGATATCGATCATTCCCTTCAGTTTTCATAAAAATAAATTGTTGTAATATTTCTCTTTCTATTGTATTAAGTTTTCTTTTATGTATTTCAAGAACAAGGCTACTATGAGTAGCTAAACAAGTTGTCTTCTCCTCTTCAAAGGAGTTGATTTATGTAATAATATTATGTCTGAATAAATTTCCTAAATCTCTCGTTCTTCATGCTCATATTTTATAATTAAATTTATATACCATACGCCTTAAGGTAGAAAACGAATTAAGGCTGTGCTGGGTGTCGTTGAAGGAGCTTGTGCAGAAACCATCTGTTGCGACTGCGTGGTTGGGGTGTGAGGAGCACTTCGTAAAACTCGGCAGGTATGACCCGACGACATTATGGTCAAAGAGGTATTTAAATTCAATTTATCTTACGAAAGCATGTTGGACCCTTAATCCGGAGTATATCGCTGGAAACCTTGCGTAACTGATAGCCTTGCATGGCCGGGACTGGTTCGATAGGTATAACAAAGCCACGTACAAAGGATAAGTTTTATTTAATTTTTAATTCAAAAATGGGGACCACTAGGGAGTGAAAATAAAAAAAAGGGTGGGTAGGGAGTTAAGTTAAAGAGAAGTTTGGTAGTGGGGAGTTTAAAATAATTTGCCCTTATTTGAGCTTTAAAAAGACCAATTTGGGAATATACTTGAAAAGTTGAGGACCAAATCGAGCCGCTTGAAAGATGAGATAAATCGAGATTGAGACGGACTAAAACAAAAAAAAAATGATTCTAAAATATAGACTTTATTTAAAAAGAAACTTTATATACATATACATTTTTTTTTGAAACTATATACATATAGTTTTAAAATATGCTTAAATCAAGAGCATCCATAATATAAAAAATTATGGTACTTACAAGCAGAGCATTATGACTAAAATATGCGCTAGGACTGTGTTTGGTACATAGGATAAGACACAGATTATAACATTTTCTGCCATTTGTCTCGTTTTCTGAAGGAAGCAGGATAACATTGGGCCCGTCACTAAATTTCTGTGTGCGTTGGAAAAGGCCGGAAAAATTAACTCAAGTGGCAGCAGGTATTAGGAAACCCGTATGCTACGGTGTATGTGACAAGTATATGCAATTACCATTTTATCCCTTGCCCTAATTTTTAAACCCATTTATCTTCCCCACAACACTTTTGTGATGGCTGAGAGGAAACTCAAGAAGATTTTCTTTCAAGGCGGCCTAGGGTAAATCGAAGATTTGATATAAAATGTCTCCGAACCCGATACCGAAGACTCATCACCACCATCACCATCACCATCATCTGGGGCATTGTGTTTTTTCTTCACTTCTCCTCTCAAATCTTCGTAGAGGGAGTAAAGGGATTCATATTGCTTGTGAAAATCTTGAATGAGTTGTGTTGCTTCTGACTTTTTCCTCATCTTTGCTTATTTGATGCCATTACCTATATTTTTTGTCAGCCTCGAAATATCTTCATTGTTTCCTCAATCGGGTATTTCAGAGAGAAGGATGTGATTCACATGAAACACCTTCGAGCTCGGCGAATCAGATGAAGGTGTGTTGCTTCGGACTTTTTCCTCATCTTTGCTTATTTGATGCCATTACCTATATTTTTTGTCAGCCTCGAAATATCTTCATTGTTTCCTCAATCGAGTATTTCAGAGAGAAGGATGTGATTCACATGAAACACCTTCGAGCTCGGTGAATCAGATGAAGGAGAATAGGAATGATTCGGCGCCTAGCTAATAGCTATCGCTTTATTCAGGCGGAATGGAAATTCCCAAATACGACAATGGGTAAATATTACTTGTAATAATGAGGAAGAAGCATGGGTAATTTCGTAATGAAAAAATACACATTAATTTATCAAGCAAATAAAAAACGTACCAAACAATTTATGTCTTGTAATCAGTACATAACTATCCATAAAATAATCCACCAACTTACCTATCTTTTACTTATCCTATCACCCTTATCAAACCAAGCCCAAATTTCTCCAGCAAACATCTCACTATAGACAAAACAATTCTTCACATATTTGAGGTATTTACTGAAGTCGTATATGTATAAAAACGAATCAAGATCACAAAAAAGCACCCTTCCTATTTCCATCCAACAAAGTGAAGAATAACGTGTGGATAATTAGTGACGATCTATAGGGGTGAAAGACACAGATTTCGTTTTCGAAACCCAGTACCCCACAAATATAGAGATACAAAATGAAACAAAAGATAAGAGAATAGCAAATCCAGCAGCAGCGTCCCATGAACTTCCACTCAGTACTTTGGATTGTGCCGAGACACCTGGAGTGATGTCCATCGGTATCCAGTCGCAGCCTATAGTATAATGATCAGAACCGTGCCATGGGATTCCATCAGACGAGTACCAAAAGGCTGCAGAAAATTTGCTAGATAGCCCAATACTGAATTGTGCGTCCTGCATTTTGAAAATATTTAAGACCAGCATGATGCAAAAACTAAAATCAGTAAGATGAGAAATACCCTGCTATGAATTTTAAGAGCATCATCGGTAGATATACAGAGACTAACACAAAAGGTACACGAACCTGCTGAAGGCGATCCATGGTTCTGAATGGTCGAGAGAATTCAAAGTAGTATGTGCCTTTTTCACCAGATGATGAATATGGGCTGTCATCCTCAATAAACCCTGCGAGTAAATAACATTTTTTAGTTAAGGATCCAGATGAGTATATCTATCCCTCATAAGAGAATTGTCATTTAACTTTTCATGTCAATCAAAAGTAAATTACAACACAGAAACTCTACAACGGAAACAAAAATATACGATCATCGTGACTAACATTCAGAAATCTGAACTTTTTAAGAGCCTGGGAAAGAGACACGAGTCCAAGAGAAATAGTTATATGAACTCTTGGAGAGCACTTGTGCCAAACAACTGAAATTAGACCAGAAAAACCACAGCAACAATGCAACACAGCTGCCAACTCCTAAAAGAAATGCATTTTCTTGTTCCCATTGATTACATTGAAAAATAGAATAATCTATATAAGATAGTGTGTCGATGGAGGACAATGTTTTTAATTGTGAATTGGCAAAACTAGCCCTTCATATGTGTAAAACATAAGGCATCCCGTGGTGTTTGCGCAAATTTTGAGATTGCAACGCGGGCGTGCCGGGTGTCGAATAGAAACAACACCAACTTGACTGTTGAGCTAACTTCTACAAATCAAACGACGATGAACTCCTAATTTGATTGTTGGTTCTAATCTACTCAGCTAATAATTCACCGAAAACAAAGGAAAATGACACCGAAAATTGCAGAAATTAATTCCTGACACGAGACACAAAACCATAACGTTGATGAAAATTAATGCTGAAAACTAGGCAAAGAAACTGAAATTGCTTGAACTACAGCTATTGAATTTTGCAGTGTGTTTTGAGTGTTGAGATGTCCTCTCATCTCTAGTTCTTTCTTTTCTTTTGCTTTTGGGGAGTTCCCTCACTTCCTGAAACTATCCAAGATCTCTCACTACTATCTCCTTCGCTTTCTGTATCTGACTTGATGCCCCGAGAAGGGCCCGGGTCTCCTTGAACTCTGGCGGGGAAAGAGAGGCAAAGGAGAGGCCTGCCAGGAGCTGGTCCCGGGAGGACAAATATATACCCCGCCTTAACATCCACTTCCACCCCATGCATGCAACAACCCGGGAAGCCTATCAAGGCTACTACAGACTCACACAAGCCTGGGCTCGTACACTTGGCCAGGCCGAGGCTGAGACGTGGGCCACGTCCCTGCACAGTGGCCACTACTCGAGTATCCCATGATGATCACCGACCTTGGTACCCTATAAATACCCTGAGCAGAGGTAAAATTAGAGAATAAGGTGATCATCACTATGACCAACAATCAAAATTAATGGTAAAACATTGAAGAGTCTTAATTCTTATAGATTGACGATGATGAAGGGATTTGAAAATCATGAGATAGACAATTTGAAGAAATTAAAGTACATGAAATATTATGCTTGTAAGTTCAAGTTATTTTATTATTGGACTTGATTATTATGTAATTTAGTTGAAAGCCTATTTTGTTATTTTAAGAGCCTCAATTTAGTATATTTAGTTTAATTTTAGGACTTATTTGATTAATATTTGATATGAGCCAAGATTACCATATTTAAAGCTCATATAACTACTTAATATATGTTTTCTAGCATAAGTATGCATTATAGGCGAGATTCAAGTCCAAGGAGATCAAGATGCATGAAGGCAAAGAAGATCACATGTTTTAAAGTCTAGAATTTTCGAATTTAAAGTCTTTATAATTTTGAATTTTTAGGCATTGAGTTTTAAGTTGTTTGAGTTATTAACTAGAATAAGTTATTGAGTATAGTCCAAGTTATCTTGTACAAGGTAACCTAGTCTTACAAGGAAGCCTATAGTCCTAGTAGGCTAGTACAACCAGGAAGCTTATAGTCTACCTTGTCTATATATATATTACATCATTGCAAGACAATATATATATGTTTTCGATATTAAAATTTCGAAATTTTCAAGTTATTTTTTAAAACTTGTGCACACTCGTGTGTTTTTTTTAAAAATACTTATCAAATTTTTACTTTGTGGCGTTTGTCGGTTGCCTTCAATTGGTTTGCCAATGACAAATTCGTTGGAGGATCAATTGCTTTAATTGTGTTATTTTCGTAATTCTTTTTGCTAGATCTTTTGAGTCTAGAGATGAGAAATACGATCTCGAGTCAAAGATAAGGACGTTTTTCCGCGTGAATTCTTGTTGTTTGTGGAATCAAGGGCACGTGGTTGATATGCTAGTATTTGCGTTTCTCATGTTTACAGGAATCATATCAGAGGAGGCCAATTCATTCTCACAAACACTCTTAATACTCATTTTCTTGAGCATTTTCTTTCTCTTTACGTGAATATTTCACTGACTTGAGCGTCGGAGTCGTGTTTCCGACGTCCAACTAACATTTTCTTGTTTGAGTGCGTGCAGACCTTCTGACCTAGGCTCACTTTACCAGGCCAAGAGTACCCAGGCTCATCCCAAATCTGAACCCTAACCTCTCATTCTTTGTCTCCCCATTAAATCCTTTCATCCAATAAACTTCCTGCTGCCGCGGTTTACATTACATCCGTTCATCGGACTGAATCCCATCGTCACTCGCTCGCTACGGTCTGCACGCTCTGAGCCATTGAGCAGCTTCCTCATGCGATCCAGCTTCTTGACGCCCGCTCATTTTTTTCGTACTTTGCCAACTGTCACGCAGACGCCAACACCACTCGCCGCCCCGTCTGTCACTTTTGTCGATTACCAGACACCATGGATGCTGCGTCTGTTACCCAAACTAGAAACCATGGCCTAGCGCTCATGTCTACATCGCAGGCTGTGATCACTATTTCTTTGACCACCATCACCACTGATGTTCCTCTTCACATATCACCACTTTGGCTTCCTACAGTGTCGACCACTGTCGATGGCAGGCTTCAAGCCATGGGTAATTTCCACACCCTTTTTCTTTTGAACTTTGGAGTCCTTATGATTGTTTATCCGTATCGATTTTACATGGTGGACTACTTGAATCCTTCTGAAGATGAGGTATGAAAGAATATCTTGGAGACTTCAAGGAGAAGATATACCCGCTGAACCATCGAGAATATATTGATAAAGTTTTGGAAAATAGGAAGAAAAGAATAGCACTTGTATTTCATCATAGCACATCTCAACAACCACAAAAACAAAATTGTAATTGGTTACTCAAGGCTTTACGACATCCAGGTTATAATTTGTTCTGAAATTTCTATTAAGAATATTATTAAAGATATATTTACCTGTTTTATAGAAGTTTCCAACATAGTACTAAATCTAGCAATAAATAAGGAGGATGTGGTACTCTTTCAACTTGTATGCTAACTTAAAAAAGACTATGTACTAGGAATTTACATTTCCACTTTGGAAGTTCTTGTCGAATTTCATTATTTTGGTAATAAAAGTTTATTCCACTCTGTAATGTGAGGATGCATGGTTTTTTAGACTTTGATCTAAACTACCGAGCTACATAATCTATATTTTCAGCTCCATATTAAATTTCCAAGTCTTTGTTCATGCATTATACCTTCAGATAAATATATCACTACTTTGATCAAGTATTAATTATAAAATCATCTATATCTATACTTTTAGCACTTTTATATTGAACATCAATGAATGCTTCTCAAACTAAATATTAGCAACATTTTTGTTATCATTATATACTTTTACTCTCGCTTTATGATTAATATATTTTGGTAAAGATATGCTTTTCCAACCTATCGATATGACATGTATAGTAGCAACTCTCTTATATTAACTTCAAATATAGATTCACATTGTTCTGTATGTTATGCTTATAGTCACTGTTAACTTTAAAATATAATATCTATTATATTTTATTCTTTGCACACGCATCACACGTATTTCATGCTAGTGTGTACTAAAGAGGGGTGATTATTGTTAATGATTAATGATGGTCCAGACTATGATTTGTGTGCAGATTTGTTTCGGAAGATTTTTCTGGCTACGAGGGCCCGAAAAGACGAACGAACCTTGTGATAGGACACCAGATATTTTCTTCATGGAGCCTCCCTAATGCTCGAGTTTGGGACTACGAAAATATGGGAAAATATAAAGAGTGAAACATGAATGAAAGGCATTTTCAGAAAATAACTTTCCAACAATGCGGAAAATGAATACTACCATAATAGTTTTTTTATGTTAGTTACCATTCCACGCAAGTTCTTCCAGAAAACCAAAGATAAACATGTTTTCAAAGGCTAAGAAATCACTTACCCATATGGGTAGTAAAACTGCTGTGCCACCATGATGCTTTCCAGTTATTTAGTACAGTAGAAGCATTTTCTGTAAAGTGAATTATTTGAATATTTTTATTACATGATCTTTTACACGTGCAAAATTGCATATTGAAGAAAATTTAAGCAATGATGAAGAAAGAGAATCGTGTAAGTACCAGAGGCGCCGCCACGACCATCAATGTTTCGGCAGTGTGGGTTCCATGAATACATATCAACCAAACCAAACCTATTCAAGTAACCAAAACTGAGTCATAACTAACAACCACTAGCTCGTGATCTCCAAGAACAGTGATTCAAATAAAAATCTTCATGATAATTACCCTCCACTTTTGCTGTTCACATTGGTTAACTCCTCGCCGTATAGCCTTCCTGGGATAGAATTTCCTATGGAGAAATGCATGATGTCAACTTCATGGCCACGACAACTCGTGCTATTGCAAGTATCTGGTGATTCTTTACACCCGCCCATCTTATATAGAGGGAAAAAAAAAACTTTTTTGAAACAATATGATGAATGGAGACAGGAAAAGAAAATATCACTGGGTGGCTGAATAAAATTGCAACAAACAAACTTTTAAGTTTACATAACGACTTACATTATGATAGGTGGCGTCATCACCAATTTGAAACATCAAGGCTACAGATGGGCATTTATTGTCGTCTCTGCATGATTTGAAACCCAAAAAAACAAGGCATGCAATATGACAATAAAAAGGGAATGGATTTAATAAGGGTAAAAAAACTCTATGTTTACTTATTTATTGAAAGATAAAATTGCAAGACGAAATTAGAAGATCCAAAACATTTGTTTATGGTCAGCATATGTTGTCCTTGGAGACTGAACGGCAAGTCATTGGAAGCTTGGTAGCATTCGATACTGGTTCTCCTTGGCTAAAACATAGCTGATATTTTCCAAACATTTGACAACCAAACACCCACCCCCCCCCCCCCCCTTCAACGCGGTGCATTAAAACCATCTTAAGTTATGGAAACGAGTTCTTGAAAACATTTAAGCGGATGTGACAATGAAACAATCAGCACTTTGATCAATTGATGTTCCAGGGCAAAGACAAACTGTCCTGTCACAAGATACTGTCTCACAAAAACAAACTACAGCTCCATAATTAACTATCATAGCAAATTCAAACATGATAAGTTGCATTGGACCATTAAACCTTTTCACAAAAAGACATAGTAAAAGATTAAACACAATCCAAGTAATGTAAAGATAGAAATTTCCATTTTTCTCGTCAATGAAAAACTTACCCTTTTTTGTACACGTAATCTCCATCAACTTGCAACATGAAGTACATATTCGTCCCATCATGCAAAGCCTATTTATCATTCATCACTGACAAAATCAATCCATAACCCAAAGAGCCACACGAGTATGGGGAAACTGCTAGCGGTCCCAACATGATCATAATTTTTTTGAAATGCAAATAAAACCACTTCAAATTCTCAATCTCGTGGATTCTTCGTAACTCAAAGCAGTCTATTTTCCGTTACAGCTGTTTCAGTTATTGAATTAGATACATCAGCTAGTTTCTTTCTTCATCCTTAAATTTAAAGGTATGAATTGACGTGCATATTGTTCATCATTTGACAAGATTTAATATTGCTCCCACATTTCACATGATGGTAAAACCATCTTCTTTTTAGAAAGTTTACTTGTTCCATTTTTGGAAATTACTTGAATCCTTGAATCTGGTGTATCTTTGTCCTTTGATCATCAAGTCTATATGTACATTAAAAAAAATTATATGTATCTTGTATTGATTTTGGCAGTAAACCTCCAGCTAAAGCCATGTTCTTTCATTAACAAATCAATAATACACAATCGGAACAATATTACGAATTGTCATGTGCAAAGTCCTATCTAAATCTTTGTACATTAAAAAAGATCAGTCCTATCAAGTCTATATGTAAATTAAAAAATTATATGTATCTTGTATTTATTTTGGCAGTAAACCCAATATTATTCTTCCAGCTAAAGCCATGTTCTTTCAATAACAAATCAATAATATACAATCGCAGCAATATTACGAATTGTCGCGTGATAAGTCCTATCTAAATCTTTGTTCAGCGTACCTTAACACTCATTTTTCCAGATTTGTACTCCTTATCCTCATCCGGGTCAAGAGCTGGGCGAAGCGGGAACTCGAACCCGTCAACATCAGCCCAATCCTCGGCGTTCCCATCGAGGGTAGCGATTCCGGGCCGGAATTGGGCCACTATTCGGGCCTCCTCGTCGGCATCGCAATCCCACTCGCCAGAATCTTGATGCGCCGCCGCCAACTGCGCAAAGCTCGATATTGCAAGGCAGCCCACGAAGAATTGAATAACAAATGGAAGCGCCATGAGGAGCGGCGGCTGCGGAGGAGATTTTGCAGATAACCAGCTGGATTCGGAGCTCAGCCGCCGCCAAATGGAGAAAAGACTGTTCGTAACCTACGATAGGTACGATTCTAACAACGTAAAGCGCAAAATTAGCATTTTGTTCTCGTAAGTTGGCTTTTTTTTTTTTTTTGGGTGTTTGACTTGTTTTAGAAAAGATGTCGTAACTTGATTTTTTTTTTTATTTCTATATGTTGACTTGTTTTGGTTTTGGTCTTGTAAATTAATTTATTTTTTGGTTTTCGTTCTGTATGTTATCATGTTTTAAAATTTAGAAGTTGATCTCTAATTATTTTTGTAATAAATATTTTTTATTCTTTCATGTTTTATTTGCTTATTGGTTTGAGATAATTACAACTAACTAATAAAAAAATATTTTTTTACGCTTAAACTTTTTTTAATCTAAATAATTTAATAAAATCTAAAATATGTTAATTTAATGTATTAAATGTAACATACTTTTGTTCTTTTAAAAAGTAACAAACAAACATTCATTTATATCGTTCTCAATAACTTCGATTTTTTTATTTATTTGGCACTAAATGTTCGCCCACTTAGCACCTATTAATGATCATATAAATAAGTTCCAATCTAAATTAACAAAATTAGCTAAAAAAACTAAAAATATATTTAAAGCATGCTTTCGTTCTTTTAAAAAGTAACACTCTAATATATTTTTTTATCGTTCTCAACTATGGTTGACTTTTTTTGTTCCACTTTTCTTGAAAGCAGAGCTTTTTAGGTATGTTTCACTTTTATCACGTTTGATCGCCGCTTAAGCGTGCTTTTTAGAACACTGCAAATAAGAAAAATTTTGCTGCTCCCTCTAGTTTCGGCGACGGAGGAAAAATACAAAAAAAAAAAACCAAGTTTTTGTACCTTTTAGAACATAATTATTATTTTAAAAAATAATTAGAAGGTCAACATCTAAATTTTAAACCTAATTTATTTAATTATAAAATCATAAAAAAATATTTAATATAAAAGTTTAAGCGGTGAAATTGGAAAGTCAACATCTAAATTTTAAATTTAATTTATTATTTTAAAATAAAAAATATAGGAGCTTATTCTAACTTAACCGAGCTTAATTTGGTCAAAACCGTATCTTTTCCATGACCAAAATAAAAAAAAACAAGTCAACTAATAGGATCAAATCCAAAAAAAATCCAAATTTCTGTACTTTTTTTTTTCAAAACATAACTTTGTATAGGACCAAAATCAAAAAGTAAGTCAACCTATAGGACCAAAACCAAAACAATCAACATGTAGGACTAAATCCAAAATAAAAACAAAGTTACAGGATCTTTTCCAAAACAAGCCAATATACAGGACCAAAACCAAAATGAAGTCAACATACAGGACTGAAATGCTAATTTTCCCAAGCTTTAAGGGTGTACTTGAGAAATTAAATCAAATAATATGTTATAAAATTATTATTGTTAAAGAAGAGAAAAGAACGAGACAATGCCATAGAAAAAATACTATGAGTGAAATTAATTGATTTTTCCAATTATACATGTCTATTTAGAGTTTTTTTTTGGAAGATGTACTTCGAATTCTGAACAATACAAAATCAATAATGAACAAGTCGAGGCGAGATAATCTCTTTATCCGCAAGACGAAATTGCCCGTTTAACAGTGCTCAACGTTGGCGGCAATCGTCTCTAAGATACAACGACTTTGTGAACGAGATATATCAGCACAGAAAATATCTCGAACTTTAACGAACTAAAATAAGCAAAACTTTCTTTGAGAGAGTGTAGAGAGAAATTCTATGCAGAGAATCTCAAATCTGATGTTTCACGTTATCAGATTTCAAAGTAGTTCTTTTTGTGTTTATAACAGTCATATATATATATATACTATGACTCCAAAGAACACGTTTTATGGTCTAAAGATGCAACCCATGATAGAAAAAGCCCAAAAAAAGACGTACCTTTTCGAACACAGACGGCGCGCCCGAGCGATAATTTTTTACCGCTCGGGTGGCCAACTTTAGGCAACCTTTCTGTCCCACATGTGGGGAGCTGCGCTCGAGCGGTAAAATTTTACAGCTCGGGCGGCCAAACATCTGTTCCGCAAGTGAGGGCTGCGCTCGGGCGGTAATAAATATTATTTTAACTAAATTTTATTTAAAAAGAATAATAGGATCATAAGACCCCACCCCACCTCATCGCACCGCGCCGGCCGCGCGCGTATGTTTGTTGTATCGATTAGCGTCTTGCCCCTTTACAAAATATCCGGTGCCCTAAGGGCCCAATCTCATAATCCAAAGTTGGATTATATAAGGTGAAAATTACATTGGAGTTGCTCCAATGTGGGACAAGTCTTTTCCTATTTTCCCTCCAATTTTTTTCATCAAATTCAAATTTTTCCAACACTTGGGACAAGTCTTTCAAGCCCATTTCAAACCATTTCTTCCTACAATTCATTCAATATTTTCCAACAATCCCTCACATGAATGAATTTTACGTATGTTAGCATTCTCACTAGAAAGTCTTTCTGAGTTATTGTTACATCAGGATAGGTAGCTTGTGGCTTTGAACCTACCTTAATATACTACATGATTTACTAGTTGCATATTGACGCGATGTCTTGAACTAGTCAACCGTTTATGTAAAACAAGTCAATAGTATTTACATAACAATACTCTAACAAATTTTGTTCTCACGTTGTGTCCATTTCGGCCCTGGACCATATCTTAGATTCATAAGTGTTTCAATCAAAGCGGTCAATACTTTGCACTTATATAAGTGGTCTCCTATCAAGAGTATCCTGCGTTACTCTACCTTATAGGTATAGAAATCATTAAAAAAAAATGTAACCTGACCACATGTTTCAGGTATTATCTACTTGGATGTTCTAGGAATGAACGAGTAAATAGTCCAAGTACTCTAACTAATATTTATAACTTAGTTGTCCCATTGAACCAAAGTTTTGGGATCTTCAATTCTCAAGGTTGGGTTACAGCTATAAATATTTTATTTTGTGGATTTTAAATTCATTCCTCTTAGTAGTTTGTACATTTGATCTCTATTTATACTTTTTGTAAGCGGATCCGCAAGGTTTTTCTTTGACTTCACATAATCCACTGAAATAACCCCATTCGAGATCAATTGTCTTATGGTATTGTGTTTTCGACGAATATGTCGAGATTTACCATTGGACATAATACTTTGTGTTCTTCCTATTTCCGAGTGACTGTCACAATGAATAGTAATGGAAGACACCGGTTTATTCCAACAAGGAATATTTTCTAGAAAGTTTCGAAGCCACTCGACTTCTTCACCAGCTTTATCTAAAGCAATAAACTCAGATTCCATGGTCGATCGAGCTATACATGTTTGTTTAGAGGATCTCAATGACATCACTCCTCCACCAATTGTGAACACATATCCACTAGTAGACTTAGAGTCTTTCGTGTCAGAAATCCAATTTGCATCACAATATCCTTCTAGGACCGCAGGATATTTTGTATACACAATTCCATAACTTGAAGTGTATTTCAAATATCCAAGCACTCTCATTAGTGCTTTCCAATTATCCTCACTTGGATTACTTGTGAATCGACTTAACTTATTTACGGTATATGCAAGATCAGGACGGGTACAGTTAGTTAAGTACATTAAACTTCCTATCGTCCTCGCATATTCCCCTTGTGAAACAGGTTCTTCTCTATTTTTGGCTAAATGTGTACCCAATTCCATAGGTGTTCTAGCCGAAGGACAATTTGTGGCATTAAATTGTTCAAGAACCGTTTCTACATAATGGATTTGTGATAAAATAATTCCAGCAGATGTTCTAGAGACTTTAATCCCTAGAATAATATCACACAATCCCAAATCCTTCATGTCAAAATGTTGTCTCAACATTTTATTTGTTTTCATAATTAATTCATGGTTGCTTCCCATAATTAACATGTCATCTACATAAAGGCAAACAATTACATATGCATTTGTAGTACCTTTAATATAGACACATTTGTCACATTCATTGATTTTGAAACCATTTGACAACATTGCAGTGTCAAACTTTTGATGCCACTACTTAGGTGCTTGTTTAAGTCCATACAAGGACTTGACAAGTTTACACACCTTTTGTTCTTTCTCGGGTACAATAAACCCTTCTGGTTGTTTTATATATATTTCTTCTTCCAACTCTTCATTCAAAAATGCAGTTTTAACATCCATTTGGTGAATCTCAAGATCATGCAATGCAGCAATAGCTATGAGAACATGAATGGATGTTATTCTAGAAACTGGAGAGTAGGTATCGAAGAAATCATATCCTTCCTTTTGTCTAAAATCTTGAACCACTAGTCGAGCTTTATATTTATCTATAGATTCATCTTCATTATATTTCCTTTTAAGGATCCACTTGGATCCCAAAGTTTTACATCCCGAATAAAGATCAACCAACTCCCATGTATGATTATGCATGATGGAATCTATTTCATTTTGTATGGCTTCATTCCAAAATGGATCCTCAGGATTTGATAATGCTTCTTGAAGAGTTCTTGGTTCATTATCTAACATATATGTTAGAAAATCCGGACCAAAAGACTTTTCAACTCTAGCTCGCTTGCTTCGTCTTGGTTCAACAATGTTTTGTGGAGTTTCAGTTATGTTATCATGATTATCATCACAAGTTCGCTTGTTCGAACTTATTTCTTTCTTTTCTTTACAAGAAAATATATCTTCAAAGAACACATCATTCCTTGACTCCATTATTGTGCCTTCTTTTATATCAAAAATTGCTGACTTATGCACTAAAAATTGATATGCACTACTATTGTATGCATAACCAATAAATATGCAGTCAACTGTTTTAGGCCCAATTTTTATTTGTTTTGGCTTAGGTACTTCTACTTTAGCCAAATACCCCCACACTTTGAGGTATTGGTAAGAAGGTTTACGATATTTCCACTGTTCATACGGTGTTTCATCTTTCTCTTTGATTGGTATCTTATTTAGAATGTGAGTTACTGAGAGAATCGCTTCACCCCACATATTTTGAGGTAAGCCAGAATTTATTAACGACACGTTCATCATTTCCTTTAAGGTTCGATTCTTGCGTTCTGTGGGACTGTCGTTTGATGAATGATGCCCGAAGTTGAGCAAAATTCTTCAAAAATAGCCACATATTCTCCACCTCGATCACTTCAAATCATTTTAATCTTTGAACTTCGTTGATTTTCAATCTCAGTCTTATATTTCTTGAAAGCTTAGATTGCTTCATCTTTGCTTTTCAATAAATATACATAACAAAATCTGGTGCAATCATCAATGAATGTTATAAAGTACTTATTTTCACCTCGTGTTTGTACCATTTTTAAATCACATACATCAGTATGTATTAATTCAAGTAGTGTAGTATATATTTTTCGTGACATTATGAAATTGAGCTTTTGCCATTTTTGCTTCAACACAAATCTCACATTTGTTTTGTGGATTTCTTTTAAACGTAGGTATTACATTTAAATTTGCAAATCTTTGCAACGTATTGAAGTTAACATGTCCTAATCGTTTATGCCATAAATCATAACTTTAAGTCAAGTAAGCAGAACCAACAATTTTATTCTTCACGTTAGGGCAGATAACATTCATTACATTTAACATAAAAGACCACTATCTTGGTACCCTTTACCAACAAATACACCAGATTTGGTTAATACAAATTTATCAGATTCAAAAACCATTCTAAATACTGTCTTGCTCAAAAGAGAACCCGAAACTAAGTTCTTTCAAATTTATGGCACATGCAGCACATTCTTGAGTGTCACCTCTTTGCCCGAGGTCATTTTCAACACCACGTTTCCTACTCCAACAACTTTAGACGTTGCGAAGTTTCCCATGAACAGATTTTGATCACCAACGGTGGCATAGGTGCAATACATATCTTTTTCGGTACAAACATGGCTCGTAGAGCCGGTATCGATCCACCATCCTCTTGGATCATCCACCATGTTGGTCTCACAAATAACAACACTAAGATCAATATCAGAAATTTCTAAAGGCACATACCTTTGTTCAACCATGTTTTCCTGCTTTTGCTTTTGATTTTTATTGTTTTTCCTTGGAAGTCGACAGTCCTTTGCCATGTGATTTGGTTTGCCACAGTTGTAGCAACTTTCTTGGAATTTCTTTACTTTTCCCTTTTGCTTTCCATCATGGGGGTGCTTCCTCTTGTGACTCGTACTTGATTCTGCCAGATTTGATCTACCCTCGGTTTCCATCATCTTTTTATGTTACTTAGTCTCGGTGTTTCTGTTATCCTCCTCGATGCGAAGTCTCACAATAAGGTCTTCAAGTTTTAACTCCTTACGTTTGTGCTTAAGGTAGTTCTTGAAGTCCTTCCAATGTGGCGGCAACTTCTCAATGATAGACGCAACTTGGAATGGTTCATTGATTTCCATCCCTTCGGCCAACAAGTCATGCAAGATAATCTGTATCTCTTGCACTTGACTCATCACAGTTTTTGAGTCTATCATCTTGAAGTCCAGAAATTTTCCAACCAAAAACTTCTTTATGCCTGCATCTTCAATTTTGTATTTCTTTTCCAAGGAATCCCAGAGTTCCTTGACAGTCTTGACAGAGAAGTAGACATATTAGAGAGTGTCATCAAGGCCATTCAAGATGTAGTTTCTGCACAGGAAATCGTTGTGGTTCCATGCATCAACAGCGGTCCTCCTTTGGGTGTCAGAATCGCCTTCAACGACGACAGGGGGATCCTCCTTGAGAAATCTGGACAAATTGAATGTGGTCAAATAGAAGAGCATTTTCTGCTGCCAACGTTTGAAGTCGGCACAAGAAAAATTTGGCGGCTTTTCTCCATGTGCGGGGGCGAAAGAGAGCGGAGTGAATGAAACGGTAGACATATTCAGAATCCGAGAAATACAAAATTTTGTCTTGCGATTGTTTGGAAGATATACTCCGAATTCTGAACAATACAACATCAACAATAGCAGCAGCAACAATGAACAAGTCGAGGCGAGAGAATCTCTCTATCCGCAAGACGAAATTGCCCGTTTAACAGTGCTAAACGTTGGCGGCAATCGTCTCTAAGATACAACGACTTTGCGAACGAGATATATCAGCACAAAAAATATCTCTAACTTCAGCGAACTAAAATAAGCAAAACTTTCTTTGAGAGAGAGTGAGGAGGAATGCTTTGCAGAGAATCTCAAATCTGATGTTTCACGTTATCAGATTTCAAAGTAGTTCTTTTTGCGTTTATAACAGTCATATATATATATATATACTATGACTCCAAAGAACACGTTTTATGGTCTAAGGATGCAACCCATGATAGAAAAAGCCCAAAAAGAGACGTACCTTTTTGGAACACAGACGTCGCGCTTAAGCGGTATTTACCGCTCGGGCGGCCAACTTTAGGCAACCTTTTCTGTCCCGAATGTGGGGAGCTGCGCTCGAGCGGTAAAATTTTACCGCTCGGGCGGCCAAACATCTGTCCCGCAGGTGAGGGCTGTGCTCGGGCAGTAATTTTTGTCAGCTCAAGAGCACACAATAAAATAATAATAAAAACTATTTTAACTAAATTTTATCCAAAAAGAATAATAGGATCATAAGACCCCACCCCACCGCACCGCGCCGGCCAACCGCGCGCGCGTGTGTTTGTTGCATCGATTAGCGTCTTGCCCCTTTACAAAACATCCGGTGCCCTAAGGGCCCAATCCCATAATCCAATGTTGGATTATATAAGGTGAAAATTACATTGGAGTTGCTCCAATGTGGGACAAGTCTTTTTCTCTTTTTCCTCCAATTCATTTCACCAAATTCAAATTTTTCCAATACTTGGGACAAGCCTTTCAAGCCTATTTCAAACCATTTTTTCCTACAATTCATTCAATATTTTCCAATAGAGTTAATGGGCTTAAATCCCTCTTTCTAATATCTCAATTGGATTCAGTCCCCCTGTGATTTTTTTTGTCTGCACTACCTGATCATTTTAATTTTTTTATAACTCCCTAAACTGAAAAAATACTATTTTATCCCCGCTTCCTTAAAAAATATCTTAATTGCTTTTGTTACCCCTCCAATCGAGCAACAGATATTAGAGCTGCGAAAACTCACATTACTCGAGCAACAGACATTAGAGATGGGACAGTGCTGGGAGAACTCACATTTACTCAAGAAACAGACATCATAGCAACAACACTCCGACGAAGCAAGTGTAAGATCAACTTTACACTGGGTTTTCAAATATTATAGTGAGTTGATTATCTCCGGTAAATAACCGACTGCTACGAATTTTTTTGTTGTTTAGTGGTTTGATTTCTTGGTTTTATGTTGTTTATAGTATATTTCTGTGATTCAGGGCAAAAATGTTGTTTAATGGTTCGATTTCTAGGTTTTTTGATTGCTACAAAAAAAATTTTGTTTAGTGGTTCGATTTCTAGGTTTTATGTTTTGTAGATTATATTTCTTTGTTTTAAGGAAAAAATTTCATGAATTTGTCCGACTATGAGACTATTGGAAATTTTTACTTGAAATTAGTGTTAGATTTTGGTTTACAAAGTTGTAATTATGTTATTTGCACGATTGTGACAATTAAGAAAATTATTTGTTGTATTTGTACATGTGTGAAATTTTCTTCTATTTTGCTCCCAAATTTATGTTGTTGGTGCGTTGAATTATAGTTTAGGATCTGGTTTGAAATTTTTTATTATTTCAAAATTTTAGTTGTATTGATGTATTGGTTTCGAGTAATTATGTCAAATTCATCTGTATGAATTTGAAATAATGAATTTCTAAGTTCCTGTTTTAATTTGATAAGATAATTGGTGAATATGTATGTGTTTTGTATCAGAATGACACGGAAAAGGAAAAACAGTGATGACCCTACTGTTGGTATTGTATCAAGAGGAAAAGAAGCATTTTCATGATGTTCGCCAGCATATTTTTTAGGCGTGATGGAAAAATTAGTTCCAAAACTAAGTGAAAGGCAAATGGGGATGTTAAAGGCTACACCACTTGAATCTTAGCTGAAGATTCCCAACCTTTCCATCGACACTTGTAGAATTGATTCAATTCTTAAAATATTCGAAGTAGAAGTCTCAAAATTCCGCTTTGTCTCAAGTGTGATGGTTCCATTCACTTCACCGGAGTTCTCTATCGTCATAGGGTTGCCTAGTGTTGGGCAACATGTTAACCTTGATTTGAAAATGGGATCAAAGTTTGTTGGTCGTCATTTTGGATAAAAAAAAATGGTTACTATTAAAAGGGAAATGATAAAAGCAAAACTTTTGAAATTAGTTGATGACAATTCGGACATTGGTGTGGATGATTTTATTAGGTTTAATATTTTATTAATTTTTAACACAATTATTTTTCCTATTAGTAACTATGTTACACCAAGGTTTATTTTTCCGTACTTGGATGATTTGGATACTTTCTTTGACTATGGTTGGAGGGATGCCGCTTTTAGATTCTTGCGTGAAGAAATTAATGAGAATCTTGTCAATTCAAAAATTAAGATAGAAAAGAAAGCATATGTTGATGGTTGCATTGTTGGGTTGATGGTGATCTTGTTTTATATGTATAAATCGTGATACTTTATTACTAAATACTAATTATCGTAAATTTTTTCATAGGCATGGGTTTATGAAAGAGTCCCGTCACTTGGTAAACCTCATGCGATACGTTGTTTTACAAGGTTGTTCAATTGGGGAGAAAGTGAACTTTCACTTAGTGGCTAAATCATTGTTAAATTCGATAAGTTGTAACGAGGTAAGTATTATATTATATATATATATATATTTATGTTTTGACACTATTGTTTATATTTGATTGTGAAGCAAACTAGATCCTTTTTTTGTGATTAGATTGTGTCGATTGTGGCATTTGAAGAGGAAAAAAAAACTGATTGATGAGATGCAGATTGGTGGTGAGGTAATTGATTGATGTGAATCTTCGATGCATAAAAAGCAAACACAATTATAAACGAATCGTACCCTCAATTCAATAACAAAAATATTCAATAATGTTGTCCTAATCTTTTGAAAAGTTTGGATATCCACCTCTAGTTTACAACGAAACTAGCAACAGATAATCACAATAAGAAAACAATCAAAAATTCAATTGGACCTTCAAAAGAACCTGTCTTTGACAACCCAAGTGAAAATCAATTGACAAACGCCACAAAATTTATGAAACTTTGATAAGTTTGATTTGATAAAAACAAAGCAAAGCAAAGCAAAGCTTTGGAAAACTATATGTTTGTCCGTACAGAGCTGGAGCGCTAGGTTTATAGCGCTGGGGCGCTCTGTACAGCGCTGGAGCGCGCAAAATATAGCGCTGGGGCGCTGTAATATGCAAAACTCAGGTGCTGGAGCGCTGAGTAGCTAGCACTGGGGCTCTATTCCTGACTTGAAAATCTTCATTCTCTTGATCTTTTTGGCCTTCAATAGCATTATAACATCCTCCAAATTGATCTTCAAGTACTCCAACTTGATTTCCATGGATTCCAAATCCGTCTAATCTGGATGACAAACTGTGGAACAACTCATTAAACAATATGAATTTTTGTGCGCCTTCTAGATTCATATCAGACTCGCCTTCTTTAAAAAGATTTATCCTCAAATCTTGCTCATTGCCTAAACCAAACATCCATAAATTATCAACACTAAAAAATTTACCAAAACCATACTACTTTGCAATTTGTCTTGGCAAGCTTTGCGATCCAACAGCTCCTCATCAATTTTTATACCTTGCAAACTCATAACAATATCAAATAACACAAAATTCTTCATATTTAAACTAAACACATCATTACCATTAGCATGCATAAACATGATTAAAATTCCATTAAGAGAGTGTTTGGCAGAGTTTAAAAGCTCTTTCAAACAGCTTATAAGCTGTTTTAGAGCTTTTAAGCTCTGATAATATGTTTGGTAAATTTTTTTAAAAACAGCTTATAAGCTGTCAAAATAAGCTGTTTGACAGCTTATAAGCTGTTTTTAAAAAAACAAGGGGGAAGTACTTTTTTCAAAAAGATCTTATTTTAATATTTTATCTCTCTAAAATATCCTTAAATATTTTAATAAATCTCCATCTTATCCTCCACCCATTAAATATTAAATATTATATTTAAAAAAAATTACAAATCACATAAATTTTTCTAAAATTAAATATTAAAACAATTTTATTTTTTAATATAGGTTTATTCTAAAATTATTTCGTATATGTATAGTTTGAAATATTATTTTCATCCAATTATACCCTTTTTGGTAATTTTGACAATAAAAAGATCTTATAATATCAACCACATCAACATCTTTAAGTTAAAATAAGTTTACCCAAATACTTTAACAGCTTATTTTTAAAATAAGTTCTAACAGCTTATAAGCTCGTAAAACACCTTTTAAGCTCTAAGAGCTTATAAGCTCTTTTTAGGTAGTGTTTGGAAGAGATTCTAGGAAGCACTTCTCAGCTTTTCATTAACAAAATTTTGAAATTTTGTGAAATTTTGTTAACGAAAAGCTGAGAAGTGTTTCTTAGAAGCTCTTCCAAACACTATCTTAATAAGCTTAGCCAAACACCCTCTAAGTAAGACATACACCAAATTTCTCCCCTTCTTAGACCTAGTTAACACCAACACAAAGTTCGTAGTTATATATAACCATTGTTTTCTAGAAATAAGAAACAATTCACATGAAATATGCCGCTCACAATTCCACTCAACATATCTCTTCATGTGTAACCACAACAAATATTCATCCATGATATTCATTATTTTGTATTTCTCATAATAACACAAAAAATTTATACTACATGTTCCATCAACAAGTATTTTACTCAACGATGAACATGGAATAAAAATTTTGTCCTCGTCAAACAAGTACCAATTGCTCACATAAAATTGATCATGCAAACCACGCAAACATGCAACAAACACATCTTTCAAATCATTGTCCAAGGCATTCAACTCTCTAGCATGCTCGTAATCCAACAACTTTAAGTCCCACATGATTAACACAATCCTATAATTTTCAACACACATTAAAATTTTTGTTATATACTAAGACACAATTCAAGTATACCACAACAAATTTACCCATTGATGCATGCAAAACATAATCCATCAATTCCATGAAAGTATTACACACATTAGCTAGCCCAAAAATCATTACTAACCACTCAAGAAAATAGAACTTTTCTCCTATGCTATTCATCCACAATTCACTCATATCAACACAATTCAAATAATTCACAACAACATACACCAACTTAATTAATCTTGTATCACACCAAGATTCCAACACATTAAAATCAACAAATGACTTCAACACTACCATATGATCTAAATTATTCAATTCCTCAACATACGTAGATTCCCATAACTTAAGATCAAGATTTGAATTCAATCCATATTTCATAGATAGCACATTCACAAATCCTTCAACTAAGAAATTTAATCCAAGAAATTTAGAATTTAGATCATACATTTGAAAGTAGACATTTGATTGGTGTTTAACATTTAAAGTTAAATCATACCTCTCGAATGGAACAACTCTCAAATCTCTAACCTCACTTCGTGTGTGACCAACTTCACATGGATCCAACATATTAAGCCTTTTAGTATTGTATCTCCTTTGCTCCTTCAACAATATATATCCAAATTTCTGCAAAAGAACAAAAGATGCTCGGGATTGAACCGGCTATATCGTCACAATGAGATAAAAATCCTTTGTACAAAAGTACTTTAGGGATTTTATTCAATTGCACAAAAATTTCAACCTCACTATTTTGGACCATAATATTTTTTTTATTGGTCTCTTTCCTCTCTTTTCTTTCCTCTCTTTTTTTTTGTCTCAAAGGTCATCTCACTCTTTTTCACTCTCTTTCTTTCGGCCTCTAAATTTTTTTTTTCTTTTTTTTCATGGCTATCTTAATTTTTTCTTCACTCTTTTTTTCAGCCATATCACTCAAATTTTGAATTTCCAATTGAACCTCAAGAACTTCTTTTGGACTCAATTGAATAGCAAAATTACACGACTCAATTAACAAATTACTAGTCCCATTATGAACATCAATAGGACTCTCATCTACCACAAGAATATTATCCACAACATGCACAATAGAATAATCCTCATCAAACAATGATTCACCGTCCACTGCACATATTTCAACACTAACATCATCAACCAATGAAGTTTCATCCTCAATTTTCTCAACTTCAACTTTTAATTCATCTTCAACTACAACATTGGATTCAAAAACTACTTGAGAATCCTCCACTTTCATCATAACCTCTTTTAGACATGGACTTATATCATTCTCGTCCTTTCTATGACACCATAAACATGTAATATCACAAGTATTAGAATTCAAAACTTTAGATGTACCTTGATATTCACGCTTGAGAACTCCACTTCTGCTCTCATAGTGATTAGGAGCAAAACGTTTCTTCATAGCTCTTTTCATCTTATCCTATGTAGAAATAGGACTCATTCCAAGCCTTTTCCTATTCACCACCACTTTATCCCACCAAGTGCAAGCATAGTAGGCAATCTCTTGTAAGACAAGTTTAACCTTCTTAGATTCAAAAAAATCACGACCTTCAAATATATTCTCTACCATTTTCTCCCAATCCAAATACGATTCTGAATCCATATCTCCATGGAATGACGGAATTTTATTTTCTTAATCCTATCCAAATAATATTCAAAATCTTTTTTTCCACGACAACCATCATCTCTATGCACATCACTATACCCATCGATTTTTCTCTCTCCTACTCTCATAATCCTCACTACTACATTCATCTTTTTTTCTATTACTATCACACCCATAAAATCTCCTTTTACTCTCCATATACTCATCATCTTCACCAACAAAATAATTTCTATAGGACATCGTACCTGCAAGAAAAATGTTAGTAATAAAAATATTTTTATCTCACCCAAAATCTCACACGTCACTCCAAACAAATCGCTCAAACATTGATTTTCACTAAAATATATGGAATAAGTTATGCTTTGTGGTTTTGTGTGTATCAAACTCACAAGTTCAAAATTTGTAAACACTTGCCAATCGACTCACGTAGATTGTACAAAAACAAGGACTTGACTTTATGAAGATTGAAAAAGACTTGGTACCCAAGACACACAAGAAACAAGGAATTTGCCACAAGTTTTTATCGCTTCTTTTTTTTTGAAGCTTTTTTTTTCGGTCCTTCAATTTTTTTGACCGATTTTTTTAAATAACTTGTAGCACAAGACACGAAACTTGGGCAACAAGATTGAGAGAACGAAGAACGACGAACAAAGAACACGAAGAACGGATAAGAAGAACAAAGAATAGAAAAGAAGAACAGATAGAAAGATAAGACTTACTTGAATCAATGGAACCTTAAGCTTTGATACCAAATGATGTGAATCTTTGATGCATAAAAAGCAAACACGATTATAAACGAATCGTACCCTCAATTCAATAACAAAATGATTCAATAATGTTGCCCAATATTTTGAACAAATAAGTTTGGATATCCACCGCTAGTTTACAACAAAACTAGCAACAGATAATCACGATAAGAAAACAATCAACAATTCAATTGGACCTTCAAAGGAACCTGTCTTTGAAAACCCAAGTGAAAATCTATTGACAAACGCCACAAATTTTATGAAACTTTGATAAGTTTGATTTGATAAAAACAAAGCAAAGCTTTGACAAAATTCTAGAGAGAATTTTAAGAATTGATCAAAATCAATAAACTGAATAATAACTTGTATATCGTATCAATAATGATTGTCTATGTTGTATTTAAAATACAACTACAAAACAATAAGATAACACATAATAATGCAAAGATATCAAAATATATCATATAAAAGTTTCCTTGTAGACTTATAAGACTCAATAAAGTTTCCGAACTGTGTGTTTTGTCCATATAGCACTGGAGCGCTTAGTTTATAGCGCTGGGGTGCTCCGTACCGCGCTGGAGCGCTCAAAAGATAGCGCTGGGGCGCTGCAATATGCGAAACAGAGGTGCTGGAGCGCTGAGTAGCTGGCGCTGGAGCTCTATTCCTGACTTGAAAATCTTCATTCTCTTGATCTTTTTGGCCTTCAATAGCATTATAACATCCTCCAAATTGATCTTCAAGTACTCCAACTTGATTGCCATGGATTTCAAATCCGTCTAATCTCGATGGAAAATTATGGAACAACTCCTTGAAGAATATGAATCTTCGTGCGCCTTCTAGATTCATATCATTGATTATGATTAAAAATCACTTTTGTATTGAGAGCTTACGAAATAATAAACTTATTGTTAATAAATTATTTCTTTTAAGGTCAATTATAATTTGAAGGATGCGGTGTTTTCTTATGTTAAAAGTTTAGAAGTTGAGATAAAATCTTTGAAGCAAAAAATTACTGGCTTTCAAGATGTTCCTTTGAGTAATGGTGATGGTGATGGTGATGGTGAGGTGAATGAAGAAAATGGTGGTTATTCTGGTAGAGATAGGGATGTAGATGCAGATCTTGGTGGTGAGAGTTTGAATGTGAAGGTTGTAACGCCCGAAATTATTTAATTTTAATACGAGAATAATTAATTTGGAAATAATTGGAGTTTTGATTTAAATTCTAATATTCTTAAATTGATTAGGATTGAAATTGAATGGAATGAGAAATTGAGGACTAAATTGCAATTTTTGAAGACTTGAGGGGCCAAAGTGCAAATAGTGGGAAATTTGTTGGACACTTGTTATTATTCTAAGTATTCACGTGTATGCTCCTATTTTGCATCAGAAATTTCAGAGATAGAACCGAGAGTGCAAAAGAAAGAAACCTCAAGTTTCTTCATCATCTTCCAATTCCGATATCTTGAGTTCCGGTTATCTGAATTCGATTCCGAAAGGTGTTCTGGACTCCTTGCAAGAAGACCTTTGATTTGATTGCATAAACAGGGCACGTCAATTCGATAATCTTGATTTTGAATCGGTAGAAGAAAGATCAAGGTTTGAAGTTATTCTACAATGGAGTTTGAATGGTTCTAAGTGCAGATTTTGATACAAGTCTTGTGATTGTGTTGTTCAGATTTGGAGAGCTTGAACTCACCTTGGAATCATCTTGAACTTCACATTTGAAAGGTAAAAGTGGACTACTACTTGAATGGTATTATAACTCAAGATGGTTTGTATCGAGTTCCCTAAATCACATACTTATTTGCTTAGTTGCTTTTATATGTTTTCCTATGAATTGTTGAATAGGTCTTGATGTTAATGAATGTGATCTTATTTATATATGATGCATTCATCTGGTAAGACTTGTTCTTTGATTTTGAAATGAACGGAAACGTTCGATTAGACGATTTGAGAGATTATATATGTATGGCCTGGGTGGTTGACTTAGCCTAGCGCCTGATTTACATATATAGTGGCTTCAAAGTCTAGAGAAGCAAGATAAGTAGCCCCACCTCGATCGGGAGAGTCGGTGGTTAGTTATGATATCTTCTTCTCGGGATCCCAAACGATGAATTAGAGAACCTTGTTTTAAAACATGCATTGTAGTTACTTTTATATCATGAATTTGATATATGCTTTGCGATGCATGTTTAGTTTCTTTTACTGGGAAATATATTTCTCACCGGAGTTATCCGGCTATTGTTGTGTTGTATGTGTCATGGCAATAGGCGGAAGTGGAACAGGGCAAAAGCGATCTTGAAGAACAAGGGATGAGAGAATAGCATGATGATCCGAGTTTAGATAGTTCGAGCTGTCATTGTTTGTGTTGAGTTCCAAAACAAGATCATGTTATAGCTACTTGTACTAAGACTTGTTGGTTATTAAGTTGTTTTCTTGTTGATGTATATAGGATTTGAGTTGATGTTGTAAATCCTTAAGACAACATGATGTAGCATAATGACTCTTATATGATATTTGATTCTAGCATGAGATTTGATTATAGTTTATGGTGATCTTGTTCCTCTTTAGCTATATCTCGTTTAGGATGTATGGTAGTTGTGGTTACAAGATTGAATTGTTGGTGTACAAGTATATTATGAATTTTCTTGAGCATGTTAGAAAGATTGGCTAGTTGTTGACAGCAAAAGTTTCTGTTCTTTTTCTTCTGGACGTGTGCTCGCTCGATCGGGCGATTCCTACCGATCGAGCGAGGCTTTTATTTCTTGGACAGAAAGCTGAGTAAACATGGCTCGCTCGATCGATGAATATTGACCGATCGAGCGAGGCCAACATTTGTCTCACCCGAGAGTTGGGCTTTATGGCTCGCTCGATCGGGTGTTTTTACCCGATCGAGCGAGGTGCTCTAATTCTAAATTTTTTTTTATTTAGTCTTTGATTCTTTGACTATTATTTACGATGATTTGATTAATGAGAGATTAGAACTCGGGTCGTCACAACAGGTGGTATCAGAGCAAGAAACATTCTGGACTGAGTTAGATAGTGAGTGGGGTAGATCGAGTCATCTTCCTTGCTTCTTTATTTTATTATGCTATGATGTAATTACATGATTGAATTACATGTTGTAAATGCTAGCATGATTTACTTTCAAGTATTTGATTACATGATGTTGTATTTATTTTATTTGAAAGTATGATTTATGATGGTTAAAGACGCATGCTTACTGGAATATCTAGAATGATTAGAGGCATGTGTTCCGATGAATTATGATATGCTACCTGATTATCTGAATGGATAGGAAGCCTGTCTTGTTGCGTACTTCGATTATTTTTTTTAAGATTGAATCAGAACCGAGTCTTGATCAGAGGTAAGATGATCGGAGGAGGAGTGAGATAGATTTGATGATTGTGGTATCCTAACCCTTTTGATAATCAGATATGTCTCGAAGACCAGGACGACCTCCTCTTAGACCACAGGTTCCTACTCCTATACCAGAGCAGACAGTTCATACTCCTCTGCTGGAACAAACAGTGGTGACCCCGATAGTGTCTCAAGCTACAGTCCTGAGCAATGAACAGGGAAGTACCTCTCGAGATATGACAGATATGACTGCCACTCCGATGGAAACATTGCTCAAACGCTTTCAATCATACCATCCGCCTACTCTGAACGGTACTGAAAATGCAGTTGTATGTGAAGGATGGCTCGATGACATGGAGATATTGTTTGATTCGCTTGATTATGGTGATGAGCGGAGAGTCAGATTGATTGGACATCAGTTACATGAGGTTGCGAAGAGCTGGTGGTCCACGACCAAGAAAGCTTTGGAGCGTAGAGGAACTGTACTGACGTGGAATGTCTTCAAAACCGAGTTTTACCAACGCTTCTTTTCAGTGTCTTACCGCAAAGATAAAGGTGCAGAATTTGCGAACCTGAAGCAGGGCAACTTAAATATTAAAGATTATGTTGCAAAATTCAATACATTGCTACGTTTTGCTCTACATGTTGCTGATAGTGACGAGGCTATGGCTGATCAGTTCATTAATGGACTGACTCCGGAGGTCTTTACTTTGGTAAACACAAGGCGACCGAATAATTTTGCTGATGCTATGAACAGTGCCAAAGGAGTGGAAGCTGGTTTGATACAACAGCGAGGAGCTTTGTATATCGCTCAGCCTCCGAGACAGTCACAACCCTCAGATCCAATCTCGCAACAACCTCCTCGATTTGAAAGTGGTGGTAGTAGCAGTGGCAAGAAAAGGATATTTGCAAGCTCGAGGGAAACAGTTTAAAAAGTCAGGGAGCAGTTCTTCGAGTTCCAGTGGCACGAAACAGAAGTCAGGAGTGTTTTGTAACAGTTGTGGTGGAGGTCATCCAACCGATCAGTGCCGAGGTGTATCTGGGAGGTGCCATATATGCCATCAGACTGGCCATTTTGCGAGGGTGTGTCCTCAGAGAGGTTCTGGACAGTCACGAGGTGCAGAATCATCACGATCAGTGGCTCAACCTGCGAGGCAAGCCTCTTCTGTTCATTCCTTCCACCCATCACATCCACAGCAACAGCCAAGGCCAGGAGGAAGTCAGACAGTCAGTCAGCCTCAGAGACAGCAGGCTCATGTCTTTGCATTGACGGAGGAACAGGCACAGGGAGCACCAGATGACGTGATTGCAGGTAACTGTTCTATTTGTGGTTATCCTGCATATGTATTGATAGATACAGGTGCATCCCATACGTTTATCTTTGCACGATTTGCTTCATTATATTCTTTGCCTGTTGAATCATTACCTGCTATAGTATCTGTTTCTTCTCCTTTGGGAAAAGGTCTTATATCTATTCAGACAGTTAAGAATTGTTTACTACGGTATGATGGTAATGAGATCGAGATAGATTGTTTTGTGCTTGGTTTGTCTGATTTTGACTGCATTATCGGGATTGATATGTTAAACAAGTACAGAGCTACCGTAGATTGTTTTCAGAAGATAGTGAGGTTCAGACCTGAGATGGCTGGAGAATGGAAATTCTATGGTAAGGGTTCTTGTGCTAAGATTCCTCTGATTTCTGTATTATCAATGACACGACTTTTGCAGAAAGGAACAGAGGGATTTATTGTATATGCAGTTGATGTTTTGAAAGCTAGCCCGAACCTGGCTGATTTTTCAGTGGTTAGTGAATTTGCAGATGTTTTCCCTGATGAGATTCCAGGACTACCTCCGTACCGTGAGATTGATTTCAACATAGAACTGATTCCAGGTACTGCACCGATTTCTAAAGCACCTTATCGAATGGCACCAGTAGAATTGAAAGAGTTGAAAGATCAGTTGGAAGATTTACTGGCCAAGGGATACATTCGACCCAGTGTTTCTCCTTTGGGAGCTCCAGTATTATTTGTACGCAAGAAAGAAGGTTCAATGAGATTGTGCATCGACTATCGGCAACTGAACAAGGCAACGGTAAAGAACAAATACCCTTTGCCTCGTATTGATGATTTATTTGACCAGTTGTAGGGTTCTTCTGTATATTCCAAGATCGATCTGAGATCTGGATACCAGCAGCTGAGATTTAGAGATTCTGATATTCCGAAAACTGCTTTCAGAACCAGGTATGGCCACTATGAGTTTATAGTTATGCCGTTTGGTCTGACGAATGCTCCAGCATTGTTTATGGCTTTGATGAATCATGTGTTTCAGAAATATCTCGATGATTTTGTGATAATTTTTATTGATGATATTATGATAATTTGATTGAACATTCTGAGCATTTGAGAACTGTGTTGAAGACTCTGAGATCTGAGAAACTGTATGTCAAACTGTCGAAATGTGAGTTTTGGCTGAAACAGGTTGTTTTTCTTGGACATATCATATCCGGAGATGGTATATCTGTTGATCCAAGTAAAGTCGAGGCAGTGATCAATTGGTCGAGACCAACATCTGTTCCTGAGATACGTAGTTTCATGGGTTTGGCTGGGTATTATCGTTGATTCATTAAAGATTTTTCCAGTATTGCGAAGCCGATTACTCAGTTAACTCAGAAGAATGCTCCATTTATCTGGTCGGAAGCTTGTGAATCCAGTTTTCTTGAGTTGAAGAAACGATTGACCAGTGCACCAGTCTTGACGATTCCTTCAGGTAATGGTGGTTTCACTGTTTATTGTGATGCATCCCATCGAGGTTTAGGATGTGTATTGATGCAACGAGGGCATGTGATTGCTTATGCCTCGAGACAATTGAAGCCTCACGAGACCAAATATCCGATTCATGATCTTGAATTGGCCGCCATTGTATTTGCATTGAAGATTTGGCGACATTATTTGTACGGGGAATAGTTTGAGATCTATTCTGATCACAAGAGTCTGAAATATTTGTTTTCACAGTCAGAACTGAATATGAGACAACGTAGATGACTTGATTTGCTTAAAGATTTTGATTGTGAAATTAAATATTATCCGGGGAAATCGAATGCAGCTGCTGATGCACTGAGTCGAAAAGTATGTTCCTTATCTTTATCGACGATTGGTATATCCCATTTGATTGAAGACTGTTGTTGTTCTGGATTAGTATTTGATATGAATTATGAGCCTCTGCGACTTTATCAAATTCAAGTTGAACCAAAGTTACTTTTGAGAATTAAAGATGCTCAAAAACTTGATCAGAATGTGCAGAATTCGATTGAGAAAGTCCGATCAGGGCATGTGTCTGAATACCAGGTTCGAGATGATCTTTTATATGTTAACAATCGCCTTGTAGTGCCTGATATTTCTGATGTGAGACAACAACTACTGAAAGAGGCGCATTGTAGTCGTTATAGTATTCATCCTGGTGGAAGAAAGATGTACAACGATTTGAAGACTCGATATTGGTGGAAACCAATGAAGTCCGATATCATTGATTTTGTGTCTCGATGTCTTAATTGCCAACAGGTGAAGGCTGAAAGGAAGAAACCGCCTGGTTTGTTACAGAGTTTGTCAGTGCCACAATGGAAATGGGATCATATTTCCATGGACTTTGTGATGAAGTTACCTCGATCTTCTAGAAGTTGTGATGCTATCTGGGTGATTATCGATAGATTGACGAAATCAGCGTGTTTTATACCTTATCGTATGACATATAGACACTATCAGATGACAGAGCTTTATGTCCGAGAAGTTGTCAGATTGCATGGAGTGCCAAAGTCTATTGTATCAGATCGTGATCCTCGATTTACATCATACTTTTGGTACAGTTTACAGAGTGCTTTGGGTACTCAGTTACACTTGAGCACAGCCTATCATCCACAAACAGATGGACAGTCTGAGCGTACCATTCAGTCCTTGGAGGACATGTTGAGAGCTATAGTTCTTGATTTTGGCACTAGTTGGCAAGATTCACTGCCACTTTGTGAATTCTCGTACAACAACAGCTATCAATCGAGTATTGAAATGGCTCCATTTGAAGCTTTGTATGGTAGAAGGTGTCGATCACCTCTTTTCTGGGATGATATTTCAGAGGTACCTGATATTGGGCCTGATATGATTAGAGATATGACTGAACAGGTGAAGCTTATTCAGAAAAGAATGAAGACAACTCAGGACAGACAAGCGAAGTATGCCAATATTCGACGTCGACCTTTGTCTTTTGAATAGGGGGATCGTGTATTTTTGAATATTTCTCCGTTCAGAGTTACTGTACGATTTGGCAAGCAAGGGAAGTTGTCTCCACAATATATCAGTCCGTATGAGATTCTGGAGAGAATAGGCAATCTTGCCTATCGATTAGCTCTTCCTCCATCCTTATCTGGAATACATGATGTCTTTCATGTATCGATGCTTCGAAAATACCTTGCTGATGAATCTCATGTGCTTCAATCTGATGAGGCTGAACTCGACGAAACCTTGAGTTATTTTGAGAAGCTAATTCAGATTCTTGATCGTAAGGACAAGCAACTTCGAACGAAGACTATTCCGCTTGTGAAAATCCAGTGGAGTCGTCATGGTATTGAAGAAGATACTTGGGAGATGGAATCAAATATGAGGCAACGATTTCCAGAGTTGTTTCAATGATGTGAGTTCTTCGTTAGTTTTCTGTTATCTGATATATCTTATGTGCTGATAGTACTTGAGATTTCGAGGACGAAATCATGTCTTAGTGGGGGAGAATTGTAACGCCCGAAATTATTTAATTTTAATCCGAGAATAATTAATTTGGGAATAATTGGAGTTTTGATTTAAATTCTAATATTCTTAAATTGATTAGGATTGAAATTGAATGGAATGAGAAATTGAGGACTAAATTGCAATTTTTGAAGACTTGAGGGGCCAAAGTGCAAATAGTGGGAAATTTGTTGGAAACTTGTTATTATTCTAAGTATTCACGTGTATTCTCCTATTTTGCATCAGAAATTTCAGAGATAGAACCGAGAGTGCAAAAGAAAGAAACCTCAAGTTTCTTCATCATCTTCCAATTCCGATATCTTGAGTTCCGGTTATCTGAATTCGATTCCAAAAGGTGTTTTGGACTCCTTGCAAGAAGACCTTCGATTTGATTGCATAAATAGGGCACGTCAATTCGATAATCTTTACTTTGAATCGGTAGAAGAAAGATCACGGTTTGAAGTTATTCTACAATGGAGTTTGAATGGTTCTAAGTGCAGATTTTGATACAAGTCTTGTGATTGTGTTGTTCAGATTTGGAGAGCTTGAACTCACCTTGGAATCATCTTGAACTTCACATTTGAAAGGTAAAATTCGACTACTACTTGAATGGGATTATAAATCGAGATGGTTTGTATCGAGTTCCCTAAATCACATACTTATTTGCTTAATTGCTTTTATATGTTTTCCTATGAATGGTTGAATAGGTCTTGATGTTAATGAATGTGATCTTATTGATATATGATGCATTCATCTGGTAAGACTTGTTCTTTGATTTTGAAATGAACGAAAACGTTCGATTAGACGATTTGAGGGATTATATATGTATGGCCTGGGTGGTTGACTTAGCCTAGCGTCTGATTTACATATATAGTGGCTTCAAAGTCTAGAGAATCAAGATAAGTAGCCCCACCTCGATCGGGATAGTCTGTGGTTAGTTATGATATCTTCTTCTCGGGATCCCAAACGATGAATTAGAGAACCTTGTTTTAAAACATGCATTGTAGTTACTTTTATATCATGAATTTGATATATGCTTTGCGATGCATGTTTAGTTGCTTTTACTGGGAAATATATTTCTCACCGGAGTTATCCGGCTATTGTTGTGTTGTATGTGTCATGGCAATAGGCGGGACTGGAACAGGGCAAAAGCGATCTTGAAGAACAAGGGATGAGAGAATAGCGTGATGATCTGAGTTTAGATAGTTCGAGCTGTCATTGTTTGTGTTGAGTTCCAAAACAAGATCATGTTATAGGTACTTGTACTAAGACTTGTTGGTTATTAAGTTGTTGTCTTGTTGATGTATATAGGATTTGAGTTGATGTTGTAAATCCTTAAGACAACATGATGTAGCATAATGACTCTTATATGATATTTGATTCTAGCATGAGATTTGATTATAGTTTATGGTGATCTTGTTCCTCTTTAGCTATATCTCGTTTAGGATGTATGGTAGTTGTGGTTACAAGATTGAATTGTTGGTGTACAAGTATATTATGAATTTTTTTGAGCATGTTAGAAAGATTGGCTAGTTGTTGACAGCAAAAGTTTCTGTTCTTTTTCTTCTGGACGTGTGCTCGCTCGATCGGGCGATTCCTATCGATCGAGCGAGGCTTTCATTTCCTGGACAGAAAGCTGAGTAAACTTGGCTCACTCGATCGGTGAATATTGACCGATTGAGCGAGGCCAACACTTGTCTCACCCGAGAGTTGGGCTTTATGGCTCGCTCGATCGGGTGTTTTTACCCGATCGAGCGAGGTGCCCTAATTCTAAATTTTTTTTTTATTTAGTCTTTGATTCTTTGACTATTATTTACGATGATTTGATTAATGAGAGATTAGAACTCGGGTTGTCAAAAAGGTGAACTATGATGGAGATCCATTGTTAGACAGTTTGACAAAGTTATTTGTGGAGGAAGTTGGAGGTGATAGTGATGAATCTAGTGGCATTGCTGAATATGAAGAATTGAATATTGGTAATCCTAGTAGCACCCCGCAACCAAAGAGAAAACGTTTGTTGCATTGCAAGAAAGTTTCTCAGGAGCATGTTGACTTGGTATTGTGAATAACAACCCCATACTTGTTTTAATAGTAATTTTAGATACTAGTATGACTTAGTGTTACATTCGTAAAGTATGACACAAGTTTAGATGTTGCTGGAATTGCTTCAAGTGCGATTAAGGAAACTGTGAGCCAGGACCGTGGCATATTTGATTACTCTGGGCATAAAGAGCTTTGTACTGATGAAAAGAATATCATAGAAACATTTCTCAACTAGGATACACTTGGGTAAATTAATTAAAAAAATAACTTGAATTTAAGTTTTTTGATTTTTTATGTTTTTTCTTATTATGTCATTATAGTGGTATAGTTTGGTAACATAGTGGTGTATTCCTCGATGGAGCTCAACTATTGCAGTGCTTATTTGGGGAAAAATTACGTGAACATATGATTTTTTGCGTACTTCACTATATTAAGCACCAAAGTGAGATTATATGGTCATGCAATTTTTTGCATGCCTCCATATGTGCAGGAAAGTGTTGTAATTTTCTCTATATGTATTTCGATATTTAGTGTAACCTAGTGTGGGGACCTCAGCTGCTAATCTCCATTCGTATTGGTCATTAATATTAATAACAATCCAACAAAGAAGTAAGAAAGAAATAATTTTTTTTTCACATACGAGCGCGGGTGCGCCCGGAGTGGCAGAAACTTTTCTTCAACAGGGCGCGGGTGCGCTTGGGGACAGCGCGGGTGCGCCCAGACGACCAGAAAACTTTCCAACATAACTTCTTTTGCTGTCAAAGCTTGGCCTCAATCCGAATCATCAAAAATCAACTCCAAAATAGAGTTTATCAATTCTAAAACATGCATATATACATGTAGAAAATCTCAAGAATCAAATCATCCGTTTATTACATTAAACGAATAACATAAAAGCATGAAACGATAAGCTACACTAAGTCTCAAAAGTGAGCTTCTAAATCACAAGTTTCATGTCCTGATCGATGCTATCTAAATACCATTCTTCAGCTTAAAACCCGAGTCCACACATGCTAAGTCTTGCTCCCGAGCTATCAACGTCATCTCAGACTAGCTCCTGCCCCATCTGTTGCAATGCACACATACAAAACAAAGCAACAGCCGGATAAAATCTGGTGAGAAAACATTCCCAGTATAATCGACATATAAATGCGTTAAATAAATTCATATCGACTCTAAAGATAATCGACTCAACAATAGAGTAAACAACGCATATCTCGCTTAGGAATTGATTCTTATATCATCGATGCCATCAAGATTCGTAACCGATCTTGACATGGATATCCATCTATCGTAGTCATTCTGAACTAGAAAATAAGGTCTCCTCAGACCTTGGCATAAAATCAATTCATATCATCATCGTATCATAATCATATAAACTCAACTCAAAGATCCACTACCTGAGATGGATCGACAACATCGAAATCAAATCAAAACATAAACAAGTATGTGCGGGACAACTCAAGAATAGTCGTTCTTGAGTTTCAAATCCCTGACTCGCAATGTCGTCATTATACCTTCGTATTTCTTCGGTTTTGAACGCTTCAAATCTGAAACATAGCATCAAAACATTCATATCAAACTTCATTCAATTCAATCATTTCAGAATCGAATCAAAATCAACAATATATCTTCAATCAACATCATGTCAAACCTCACTTCTTCTTCGGTTCAAATTCAACGTTCTTGAGTCGTTAACCTTCCAAACTAGTCTGAAATGGAAGAATAAAATTGCTACAACATCAATAATATCTCCAATAACTTCTCAGCTCAATCATCGGCTCTCAAAATGTTATCAAAACATTAATTGACGATGTAGCGATTGAAAATGGGTAACCGACGACATATCGAAATCATTTCTAACTTCATCTATACTTCGAACCAACATATCACATCAAGACATTATCAACTATCAGTATACACAAATCAAAACTAATAGAATCCATTCTGGTAAGTTATAAGACATCCAAACAATCTCCGTTCGTCACTTCAAGTTCGAATAAACAAGATACAAAAGCTCAAGAACATGCATAAAGCATAAAATTTTGATCTCTGCCACATACTGATTTTGAAATCTATTGAAAACATCAAAATACTTACATCAAATCGAAGTCTTTGTTGAAAGGATTCCAGAACACTTTTCGAAATTGAAATCGGGCGATCGGAACAAAAGTTACGGCGATTTGAAAAATGAAGAATAATTGGAAAAGAAGGTCTCGGCTGTTCTTGCTCTCAATTCTGAATAAAATCTCCAATACACACGTATTCATGCTGATAAATCTGATTAAAATCGGATATGTATTGAATATTTGCAATTTAACTCCTCAAGTTTTCATTAATTGCAATTCAGTCCTCGGCCTTCGTTTTAATTCAATTTCAATCCTAAATAATTTAAGAATATTATAATTTAAATCGAAACTCTAAATATTCCCAAATTAAATATACTCGTATTAAAATTAAATAAATTCGAATTAAATCAATTAATCCAGACCATTTGCACTTCAGCCCTTGAACTTCGATATTTCAAATGAGTCTCTAATCGGGTTTCACCTTCGAATTAAATCATATTCATTCTTGAACCTTGGAATTTAATCTTAAATTCCATAAATATTCAAATCGAATATTTAATATTTTAATTTAAGAATTCCCGGAATTAAATCTCAAAATCCATAAATTCTCAAATTAAATATTTTTGGCTCGGAAATTAAATCTATAATTTTCATAACTTCTCAAATCAATATTTGGCCAAAAAATGGAATTTAATTCTCAAATCCCATCATTAATAATTTAATATTTTCGGGCCTTACAATTCCCCCCCTCTAAGGAATGATTTCGTCCTCGAAACCGTATCGAATCGAAATATCAAGTGTGATAGACTGAATACTCATCTGAAGTGATTCTCACTTCAATCATATAACTCTGATATTCGTATCTCATCTTTTCATATCTTATCAGATTATCTCTTCTAATCTGCATCTATTCTCTTGTATTCTGTATCTATTCATTCGTACTTTAATTAACTGAAAAGAATTCTCTCTGAGTTGTTTCTTTCCTCAATCAAGGATCTGTTGAATATTCGACTTAGCTCAGAATCTCTTCGATATCTATTTCATCTAATTAAAGCACATAGGAAGAATCTACTGATACTTCCTTCACTTAGATATGTGGAACAAGTCAGATCCATCATATCAAGCTGAAAAGAATAAATCTTTCAATCAAATCATCAATTATGTCTAACATCTCGGTCAATGAAATTCAGCTTCAGTGAAGACTTGGTTTCTTTCTCTATATCATTATATGCTCTGCATAGAACATATATCAAATCTACATTGTCATTCTGTTCATCGCTTCAAGATATGTATCTACCATTCGTATTCAGAATCTGTATCTCAAGCACTGCTCTTTCTCTATTCTGAATCGAATGATATTTCAAGAATAACTTTTTCGCATAACTAATCAGTTTCAGCTGTTAAAAGTTATACTTATCATTCAATTGTTAACTCTGTTTCTTCTTCTCTGTTCTCATTTTGTACAGATCCATATTCGTAATCTTTGTGTATCTCAAATCACATCTGATCTGATATCGAATACTTCTATAATATATTCCAACACAAAGAAATCTAATTTCCTTCTCATCATATCATCAAAGCATTATCTCAATATCAATTTGATAGCTTTTATCAGAATCATCATAATCAAATGGCAATACATCAAATCAATTAATACCGAATCAGGTATTACAGTTCTGAGTATATCCTCAAAATCTAGAAAATCAACTCAGATAATCTATCGATCAGAGAATGGTATAATGCAGTCACATATAACCAAACGCTCAGAACATCGATCAATCAATGCCACAATTCGATCAAATAAATCTAAAGTCTTTATCATGACAATATATTTCAATCATTCCTGTAATTTCACCATATCATTACTTCTTAACAGATCTGAATAGATAGCTGTTATTCAAATCTCATACAGCGTATTCTGAAAAATCTGATTAGTCTATTCGGACTATTCATTAATCATAGAATAATATGCTGTATTCACAGATTTCAAATCACTCAGAGCTGAGATAATCTATATCATATTCGATATACTTATTCTTGTAATTCGATTCATCTGCCCTGACTATCCTTCAAGGATAATATGTTATACTTTCACATCAAAAAGTACTCAGAGTTTTAGCGACTCCAAATCATAATTCAATAGTAAACATATTGTCTCAATATGACACAATAATCCTTGGCTTACTATGTAATCTCACAACAATTCGGATCACAAATCAGTGATCTGATACTCAATCATATCATTTTATGCCGTAATGTAAATCAAGCTTATCATAAGTCATATCATAGTATTCAATAATTCAACTCAATTCAATCATCACTACCACAATTTACATCAAGCATACTGCTTCATCTTGGTAGTTTCGCAAAATATTCTTTCAAATCATGATCTTATTCCAATTCTGGAGTTTCTAAATTGTCATTGAACCAATCTAGTCAATGATTTTCAACTTCATCAAAAATTATTTCTATACGTTTAGCTTCTAAAACGTACTAATTCGGTTACATTTGTTCGCTTTATCTTCTGATAAAAAAATTATTGGATGAATATTGAATTCATTGTTGTGCATTTCTTTCAAAATCTGATATTTCTTTTCGGAAATATCAAGCATAATCAGATAATCAATTACAAAACATTCATCCACTCTGGTCTGAGGCTTCAATTCATATCTCAATCTGGAATTCTTTACCGAATTCTAGTCACTTTGATTTAATTTCTGTGTTTCTTTCATCTTCTGAACAAATCTGGATCAATTCCAATCGAAAATCATTCTTATTGGATATATATTCGTCTGAATATTCAAACCAGAATACACAGAAATCTGAAATCAATCGATCGAATGCCTATTTCATTCCTCAGTTCTATCTCCCAAGTACTGACAATTCATACAATGTAACCCAAAATCTGGATAATATTCCAATTCTTTTATCAGTTACGAGCCAACAATCTTAAAATACGCTGAAATTTCCATCAAAGAATCAATAATTCTTAAAATCAAAAGAAATGAGTCAAGATCAAGAAATCTCTCAATCAGGGTCATCCATAATCAAATCTTCTGGATAACAAACTCTGCTAAGTGAAAAAAACTCACTTGCAATTCATAACTCCAAACGAGTTAATTGACTCTATGAATAAAGAATGAGAGCCAATCAATATCGATTGAGGTTGAATAACAAAAACCCCTAAATCGATTTCAAACAATTCAAGAATCATATCTCCAATTGATGTAGTCGATTCAGCATAAACAAAGAAAAGACTCAACTGCAATTGATTTTCATATCATCATTTATCTTATGAACCTCAAAAGCAGTATTCAATTCATCAACTCATCAATTCACTATTAAATTTCAGTTCACAACTTAGTTCGCTATTGAAATCTTGCTGGAACATATCTACAATATCTATTCATCGGCATACCTACCAATGCTGGTTTAGATCGTGAACATATCTAGTGCATAGAATAGATTTATTTCGGAACATTTCTGTAAGCAAACACAATAGACCAAACCGAAATCAAAGGATCTTAATTTCTAGATCCCATATCATATCATCATATTCACATGCACATTATGTTCTTGCTATTCTCATTTATCGCTTCTTATCATCAATCTTCTGATAATCTGTACTTGATTATTGCATCATCATCTATCATGCAACATAAATAGATATCTTACTACGAACAAAATCATGTTCAGTTTCATTTCATCGAAGCAATAGTTCAATTCTTCAATTCAATTCACAAATTCTCTTTTCTGATACAGAGGTGGAAATATAATAAGCTTTCAGTTATCATATATCTCTTGCACCAATAACATAAACAAGTTAAAACAAAATAAATCTGTTACCTGTAATTCTCATTCTCAGGTACAATTTCATTCTGATCCTCTTTATAGTTCTGGAACTGTTCTTCATTCGAATCTTCTCAGAATCTAATATGCTTCAAACATATTCTAGAACATTTGCTTGAAATGTCTTTACACTGATTTCTAGGATTTCCTCCTTCACAATAAGTATAATAATTTCTATCATAAGCTCTCATCTGTTCTGGAATGGAAATTGTAGCTGAAGTTGTGATTATCTCACACACTATGGCATGTCTACAATTTTATTCATCCTGCTTCATCACTCAGTTTCAGTTCTTTTGGCCATGTTTATGTCTTTCATAAAATGTTTCAGTTGTCAACATTTACTCAGACATAATCTCCGAATTCAAGCCATGAATAAACAACTCAATCTTGCATTTTTCATCAGTCAAAATTCAATAAATCTCAGTACCTTCAAATGAGCATCTCCAGTTTTCTTGGCATAATCTTCTGTTTCTCATCATTTTTATCTATGCTCTATCAGAATTTCTTCGTAACAATTCATCCGCTGGTTGCTAGGTTTGGAAGTTGATATACAATCAATCTGATACAACATTCACATGTATCTTTCAAGGATTTAAACAACTGATCAAGTACTCCAAACCAACTTTTACCTGCAATAGCATATACTATACCTTTTCGGGTTAATGGATGATATTTCTGACTTCTCTGAGATATTGTTCTGTTCAATCGGAGATACGTCTTTCAGTTGAGAAATAAGATTATGTTCAGTCTAGGGTTCTTACGTCACCCAAATAACACTGTTCTATTCAAATTTGGGTGCTTACATCACCCGAGGAATATTATAACAAAATTAGTAAGAAATTCAGAAATTTACAAATCAGTAAATCAAGCAGTTTAGTTTCAAGAGTAGATCATGCTCACATGCAATTCATCAAATCATCAAATCAAGTAATGCATAATCATGCAATACTATAAATGCATGCGACTCAATCTACCCCGCTCAACTTCTATCTCAGTCCAAGAAACTTACGCTCTGATACCACCTGTTTTGGAGACCTCGGGTGCTAATCTCCATTCGTATTGGTCATTAATATTAATAACAATCCAACAAAGAAGTAAGCAAGAAATAAATTTTTTTTTTCACATACGAGCGCAGGTGCGCCCAGACGACTAGAAAACTTTTCAACATAACTTCTTTTGCTGTCAAAGCTTGGCCTCAATCCGAATCATCAAAAATCAACTCCAAAATAGAGTTTATCAATTCTAAAACATGCATATATACATGTAGAAAATCTCAAGCATCAAATCATGCGTTTATTACATTAAACGAATAACATAAAAGCATGAAACGATAAGCTACAATAAGTCTCAAAAGTGAGCTTCTAAATCACAAGTTTCATGTCCTGATCGATGCTATCTAAATACCATTCTTCAGCTTAAAACCCGAGTCCACACATGCTAAGTCTTGCTCCCGAGTTATCAACGTCATCTCAGACTAGCTCCTGCCCCATCTGTTGCAATGCACACATACAAAACAAAGCAACAGCCGGATAAACTCCGGTGAGAAAACATTCCCAGTATAATCGACATATAAATGCGTTAAATAAATTCATATCGAATCTAAAGATAATCGACTCAACAATAGAGTAAACAATGCATATCTCACTCAAGAATTGATTCTTATATCATCGATGCCATCAAGATTCGTAACCGATCTTGACATGGATATCCATCTATCGTAGTCATTCTGGACTAGAAAATAAGGTCGCCTCAGACCTTGGCATAGAATCAATTCGTATCATCATCGTATCATAATCATATAAACTCAAACTCAAAGATCCACTACCTGAGATGGATCAACAATATCGAAATCAAATCAAAACATAAACAAGTATGTGATTTTTGCGGGACAACTCAATAATAGTCGTTCTTGAGTTTCAAATCCCTGACTCGCAATGTCGTCATTATACCTTTGTATTTCTTCGGTTTTGAACACTTCAAATCTGAAACATAGCATCAAAACATTCATATCAAACTTCATTCTATTCAATCATTTCAGAATTGAATCAAAATCAACAATATATCTTCAATCAACATCATGTCAAACCTCACTTCTTCTTCTTCGGTTCGAATTCAACGTTCTTGAGTCGTTAGCCTTCCAAACTAGTCTGAAATGGAAGAATAAAATTGCTACAACATCAGTAATATCTCCAATAACATCTCAGCTCAATCATCGGCTCGCAAAACGGTCTCAAAACATTAATCGACGGCATAGCGATTGAAAATCGGTAACCGACGACATATCGAAATCATTTCTAACTTCATATATACTTCGAACCAACATATCACATCAAGACATTATCAAATATCAGTATACACAAATCAGAACTAATCGAATCCATGTTGTTAAGTCATAAGACATCCAAACAATCTCCGTTCATCACTTCAAGTTCGAATAAACAAGATACAAAAGCTAAAGAACATGCATAAAGCATAAAATTCTGATCTCTGCCACATACTGATTTTGAAATCTATTGAAAAAATCAAAATACTTACATCAAATCGAAATTTCGTCGCAAGGATTCCAGAACACTTTTCGGAATTGAAATCGGGCGATCGGAACAAAAGTTACGGCGATTTGAAAAATCAAGAATAATTGGAAAAAAAGGTCTCGGCTGTTCTTGCTCTCAATTCTGAATAAAATCTCCAATACACACGTATTAATGCTGATAAATCTGATTAAAATCGGATATTTATTGCATATTTGCAATATAACCCCTCAAGTCTTCATTAATTGCAATTCAGTCCTCGGCCTTCGTTTTAATTCAATTTCAATCCTAAATAATTTAAGAATATTAGAATTTAAATCAAAACTCTAAATATTCCCAAATTAAATATACTCGCATTAAAATTAAATAAATTAGGATTAAATCAGTTAATCCAGGCCATTTGCACTTCAGCCCTTGAACTTCGATATTTCAAATCAGTCTCTAATCGGGTTTCACCTTCGAATTAAATCATATTCATTCTTCAACCTTGGAATTTAATCTTAAATTCCATAAATATTCAAATCGAATATTTAATCTTTTAATTTAAGAATTCCCGGAATTAAATCTCAAAATCCATAAATTCTCAAATTAAATATTTTTGGCTCGAAAATTAAATCTATAATTTCCATAACTTCTCAAATCAATATTTGGCCAAAAAATGGAATTTAATTCTCAAATCCCATCATTAATAATTTAATATTTTTGGGCCTTACACCTAGAGTCTCATAACATAATAATTTTTTATAACAAAACACAGATTCGTGTGCTTGAGAAACTTGAGATCTGGAAGGAAAAAAGGTGAAAGATCTTGAATTTAGTGCATTCATGTCAAAGCTTTTGTGGAAGTACTAGAGAGAACAGATCTCACTCATCAAACTCTTGAATGTTGCAAATACATCCTTTTCTCTATATGATATAGGAATCACTAGTTTCTACTAATTTTTAATCCTTTTCAAAAGAATTTCATCATGAAAGACTCATTGTCCTCCTCTTTCTCCAAAGGCGCCGCCAAAGTTTATGTAAGTCACAAATCAAATTATGTGTTTATTTTTAAATAAATGTTTAATGTAAATATTTATTTGATTATTTTAATATTTTATAGGAAAAGTTTGTGGTCGGGTATCTTTGGAAAGTGCTACATCGCGACTATGGAAATTAAAGATGATGTCTTATTTCAAAAGAGTCGTATACAAGAAGTTGACTTGAACTGTGGTGTGTTCACATGTTTGTGGGGTGAATGATTTGCGAGAGATGATCCTTCATTTTGGAAGAAGGAAGTGGATTGTTCGATTGCAGCCTATAGAGCACATATTGTTTCTATGATACTGTCAGATGACAAAGAAATTCTGCAAAAAGGTTGAATTCCATTGCCAAATTTTTGGAAAAATGAACGTGTTTTGTGTTGGAGGTTTTTTAAGTCAATGTATTTTGGCTTTTCTTGTTTTGGGAATACTGTATCACAATATCTAGATACAAAGTGTAAATCAAGTATTATATATGCCACCGTAACTGCACGCTGTGATAAGAAACTCGAGTACTACCTGAAAATTTTACGTGCAATACCCACGTTGTTTGTCTACTTAATCTCTTCTATTTTATAATAGTTGAGAGGCATATAGTAACTTCCCTGAGAACAACAACTTTTGTTTCTAGTTTTATCCTCTCCTCTCCTTCCTATCCACTATCTCATTAAAACTTCCATTCACTCCACCCACAAAAAAATACATATAAAAATAAATTATATTTTACACACGCATGGGCGTGTGCATTTTTTACTAGTATTTATTAAATTTTTATGTGACTATGTCATCATATTCATGCATAATTATTTAGAAGTTAGGAATTTTATTATAGTTTATTGATTTCAACCATTTTCATGAAGTGCTCACACATCCAAAAGACACTTTAATTCATATATTAAGTACAATTTACTGTAAATCAAGTATTATACCACCGTAATTGCGCCCTATGATAATCAAATCGATTACTACCTGAAAATTTTACGTGCAATACCCACGTTGTTTGTCTACTTAATATTTATTAAATGCTGAAGTGACTATGTCATCATATTCATGCATAATTATATAGAAGTTATGAATTTTATCATATTTTATTGATTTAAACCATTTTCATGAGGTGCGCACACATCCAAAAGACACTTTAATTTATATATCAAGTACAGTTTACTGTAAATCAAGTATTATGCCACAATAATTGCGCGTTGTAATAAGAAAATCAAGCACTACCTGAAAATTTTACATGCAATACGACATTTGTCTACTTAATATTTATTAAATGCTGATGTGACTATGTCATCATATTAATGCATAATTATATTGAAGTTAGGAATTTTATCATATTTTATTAATTTCAAACATTTTCATGAAGTGCTTAGATATCAAGTACAATTTATTCTAAATCAAGTATCATGCCACCTAATTCCGCACTATAATAAGAAAATCGAGCACTGCCTGAAGTTTGGAATTTTATCATATTCATGCATAATCATATGTCAAGTATAATTTACATTAAATAAAGTACTATTTCATCATAATTATGTGCTACAAGAAATAAATTTAGTACTACCAGTAATAAATTGAGTATTGTTTATGTGGAAGCCTAATATATATGGTATTTGGCAAATTAATCTTTATTTAATGTTTATGATGAATTATCAGATGAAGATGAGCCATGTATAAGCTATACAAGTATATCCATGTAAGAAATTCTTTTGAAAATCCAACCATAACACACTTGGTGAATCAAATAGTTTAGTTATGTATGATCAATACTCATGTAGAGATTAGTGAACACTAGGATAGATAATGACAAAAATCGTATTGTAATTGTAGGATAAAATCAATAGCCAGTGTTGTCTACAGTGTTACAATACCAATGACAACATAGTGCAGCGGAAAATAAATACGTAAAATAAACAAAAATAAATAACACGAGAAATTAATTTTGCATGAGTATAAAAACTCGCGCGGGTACCTTAAGGCTAAATATCACTAGAAAAAATAAGATCTGTCTTACAAAGAAATACTAGTGATTTTATGAAAAATCAATAAATTCTAAATTTCTCAACAAGTTGAGAAATCAAACTTGCATCCTAAATAATCAGAGTATAAAACAAATCAGATGCAATCCCGTAGCCTAAATTTGAAGAGACACAAAATATCTTGAAACAACACTATTCCCACAGTGTTTTCTCTGATGTCTTCAACACCAACGACATCACGGGGAAAGCAACAACGACGGCTGCTAAACTTCTTCAAAATCTTCGAATTATTCAATGTAAATTTTCTTTGAAAGAACTTTGAATTCTCTTATGAGTTCACGTTTGTTTGTGCGCAGAATCCTTTCGTATAGATTAAAGTCCAAGAATAGAAAAGATTTTCTTGTAGAGTCCTACATAAATAAGGAAATAAAACTTTGTTATGAAGAAGACTCTTTTAAATATAATTGATGAAATCATGATAATATATGCTAATCAATAATACACAATATTTCCTTATCAAGATAATACTCAATCAAGGTAAATATTTTATCTCCATATTTTCGATAATAACACATAAATATTTAACCTATCATATCAAATCTTTTGTCTAGAAGGCAAAATTCAAATAATGTTATATTCACGCTTAAGTTAAAGAATATCAAGAAATTAATATTCCTTTCAATCTCCCCCTTTTTGCCTTTCTGGACAAAACCAGCACAAACAATTTTTAAAATAAACTCCCCCTGAGGTTAAAACACTTCTCCCCCTGATTTAGTAAGTCTCCCCCTGAAGTGTTGTCCCTCGTGTTGGCAACACGACGGATAACATGGACAGTAACATGTGGGGATTCTATTATTCCTGTATTAGAGCATAAGTGGGTTAGAAAGAGCAGTCTAGTTAGAGCATATTTAACAATTAAGGCACACAACTAGATCAAAATAAAAAATCAAAAAATTAAAGATAATATGAGATAAGGAAGAAATATGGGGTGACACCAATCAATATAAGATTGACCAGTATCAGATCCCTCTTGATCTTCAGTGTCCTCATGCTCATCGTCCTTAGTCCCAGATGGACCAGCCTCATCTTGTGCATTCTCTCCCCATTTTTGGCCAGAAATGCCAAGTATTGTACGACAATATGCTAATAAGGCTCCATAAAGATCCAAGTCCTCCTGGGCTTGGGCAAACAGCTTTCAGCATGAACCATGAGAGCTTAAATGGTAGAAACAGAAAATTCCAAAGAAAAAGGTGTATGCACAATTTTTTCAATTTCTTCAGTGTTATCTCCCATGTTGGCAACACCGGGAACAACATCAGCACCAGTAACAACAACAGTAGATTCAGACTGAAACGACCCTGACTCTACTTTAAATTAAATTAAATAAAATGCGGATTTTTCTGAAAATTTCGGCATGACCTCTCTATTTATATTCAAACCCACCTGTCCCAGACAACAAACATAATAAAATAAAAGAAACAACTGACAACACTAAATAAACTAGACCAACAAAGTGAACGAAAAACCTGAGAAAGAGATTCGACATTTCAACCGTCCATAAATCATATAGTTTAATATTTACACGTCCACCAATAATTCTAACATTTCTTACATAAACAGTTGTCCCATCAACAATATGAAAGACCATAAAAATGATAAAATAAAATTTTGCGGAAGACTGTCATAGGTCGAAGGGATGTGCCGTGCCCGCATCGCAGTCCACTCGATAGTCTTGCCCCTCAATCACAAAGATAACCTATACCTGCACCAAGTAGATGTAGTGAGCCTAGGGGCCCAGCAAGAATATGGGGTGAAATAACGAGGGTTTAAAAGTACATGTGTCAGACCTCGGTGTTAATCGACTAATCTTGGATTAAACTACACTAAAGCATGCAAGATCCAAGACTAAAGAATACTGATATTTTTTTTTAAAAGGGGGTGCGGGGGGGGGGGGGGGAGGGGTGCACACGGTCTGCTAAAAAGTGCAGACCGAGCACCTCCTAAACAACAACCTGTTGTTTTTCGCAATTGTGGGGGGGGGGGGGGGGGGCGGTGCGCTCGGTCTGCTAAAAAGTGCAAACCGAGCGCCCCCTGCTGCAGAACAAGGAAACAACAGCAAAACAAGGAGGCTCGACACCAACACTTCCAAAACAAAATCATGCATTACAATGCAACTCAAAAACGTTAATACACATGCATAATCCATTACAAAGTAGTTCTAAAGTTATACAATCTTCAACTAGTAGAACATGCTTCAATCTAACTTATTCAAAACAATACAACAACAAGAGTTCGAATACAATCTAGGTTCGATTACAAATTCGACTCCCAAAACACCAAGTCTCACTTCTAATCAACTCGACCCCTAGCCATGCTGCCTCTGGCTCGGTCCTGCCCCACCTATTGCCAAGCACACAAACAAAGACAAAACAACAGCCGGATAATCCGGTGAGAATACAATTCCCAGTAAAAGAGACTAACATACAATATCACATAATATATCGAAACAAGATATATAATCAAATTCCACATAATATTCAAGTAATTCATTTCATTGCGGAATAAAATGATATGCATGAATTTAAAAACTCTAGATTAACAGACTCAGGTAATCAGAAGGAATTCTTCTTTCTTTCTTTCTTCGGTTTGGGATCCCGAGGTTAAAATATCCAACAATCACACCGAACTCCCATTTTGAGGTGGACGAGGTATATTTTAATCCTCTAGACTCTAGGGCATTATAGTGAGTTAATCGACACTTGTAGTAAATCGCCTACCATGGCCACTCAACTATAATCTCCAGATCGTCTAATTCAAAATGAATAATCAATTGGTTCAATATGAATGCATATGAAATTTCATGCATTCAAATATCAATTCAATCATAAGTTCAAATAAGCATATAAACATGCAAGTATGTGATTTCTTTTAGGACACTCGAATCAATCCGGATTCGAGTTAATCGTCTTATTCCTTTCCAAAGTCGTCTTATACCTTCTCGTCATTTCACAATCTTCAATTTGTAAAACAACAATACTCCATTCAATATCTATTCAAGATCTTTGATCGATAAGTAAGAAATCGATACTATACCGGCTCAAATCTTCCCAACTGATCGAAGCTGCAATCTCGCAACTCCAAGGACTTCGAATCAATCTAACAGAAGAAGTCACAAGATCAATATCGATATCAAAACCTCATCAAATTCAGTATAATCAATTCAATAAAAACGATATCGCGAAACTCAAACTGACGGCATAACGACTATATTATGATAAACCGGAAACGCAGACAGCATAATATCAATCCAAACAACTCATATCAATCATCACTCAAACATTCAAACTCAAATCCAACACATCTCAAAACCCAACATTTCAAAATATGCTTCTAAAAATCATAAAAATTCCGAATGACGCTCTATTTCAATTCCGTCTGAGAATAAACGATAAGAATAATCTCAAGAACATCATACCCGAAAAGAATCAAATTCCAACTACATCCAAAAAATAAAACATATCTGATCGGAGAGAAACTTACGATAGAACGAAGCTCTCAATGCCGTGACTGCAAATATCACTTTAGAATTTAATTCCAACGGACGGATCGAGCAAAAATAAAAATCACAAAGCTTGAGGAAAAGATGGGGCATCTTCCATGGATGAAATCAACTTGGAGGGGAAAGTTTGAAGATAAGAATACTTAGTCAAAGTCCAAGATTATATAACAAATCCACTTTTTGCGTTTTAGTCCCTGAAATTTCCAAAAATTGCAAAATAGTCCCAAAACAATAAAAAGTCGGCTTTAGAATTCTGAAATCACTGATTATCTCAAATGAACTCAATTAAGATAAAATCGGGGCGTTACAATACTCCTCCTCTAAGAATAGATTTCGTCCTCGAAATCAGTAATATCAACTCATAAGAAAGAAATAAGAGTTCAAGAACAGAATTTAGGACTCACGTCAGATAAATAGGTCAGGGAATCTCTGTCTCATATCAGATTCTGTCTTCCAAGTCGCTTCTTCGACTCCGTGACGACTCCACTAAACTTTCACCAAAGGAATCGATTTGGTTCTGAGCTGTTTCTCCTTTTTGTCAAGGATATGAATCGATCTCTCAAAATAACTCAGAGTTCCATCAAGTTCGGCTTCATCAGGTTGAAGAACATGAGAAGGATCTGGATGATATTTCCTCAACATTAAGACGTGAAATACGTCGTGAATACCAGATAAGGAAGGAGGAAGTGCTAATTTGTAGGCTAGATCGTCTATCTTCTGTAAAATCTCATACGGACCGATGAATCTCGGTGACAACTTCCCTCTCTTCCCAAATATAACAGTACCTCTAAACGGAGAAATCTTCAAGAATACACGGTCTCCCTTATCGAAAGATAGAGGTCTGCGATGGATATTCGCATAATTCGATTGTCGGTCCTGAGCAGTATTCATTCTCAATCGAATAATCTTCACCTACTCAGCCATATCACGAATCATATCTGGTCCCAAGTCTGGGGACTCAGACATCTCATCCCAGTACAGAGGAGATCTGCACTTCTTTCCGTACAATGCTTCGAATGGTGCCATTCCTATACTCGTCTGGAAGCTGTTGTTGTACAAAAACTCCACAAGAGGCAATAAATCCTGCCAACTAGTGCCAAAATCAAGCACTACTACTCGAAGCATATCCTCCAGAGTCTGAATCGTCCACTTTGATTGACCGTCGGTCTGAGGATGGTATGCGGTACTCAAGTGCAAACGAGTACCAAGAGCCTCCTGTAGACTATGCCAGAAATGAGAAGTAAACCGAGGATCTCGGTCTGAAACAATCGATCTCGGAACACCGTGCAATATGACAATATCCCTGACATACAACTCGAACATCTGATCATGACGATATGCCATCCGATACGGAATAAAACAAGCAGACTTCGACAAACGGTCAAACACTACCCAAATGGCATCGCATCCTCGAACAGAACGGGGTACTTTCGTGACGAAATCCATCGAGATATGATCCCACTTCCATTCCGGAACAGATAAAATGTGCAGAAGACCACCCGGCCTCTTTCTCTTGGCCTTCACCTGCTGGCAGTTCAAATAACAGGATACAAACCTCGTAACATCACTCTCCATCTTCTTCCACCAAAACTGACTCTTCAGGTCGTTATACATATTTCGGCCTCCAGGATGAACACTGAACCGACTGCAATGTGCCTCTCACAGAATACGCTGTCTCATCTTAGAAATATCAGGCACAACAATACAGTTATTCACAAATAAAACATCATCCCTGACCTGTAACTCAGACTGATGTCCAGATCTCACTTTCTCTATCGAATGCTGAATACTCTCATCGGATTTATGTGCTTCTCTGATCGACACAAACAACTCTGGCTCAGCCTGGATAGCACAAACTCTGATAGTATTCCTATCTGATTCAAACTCCAATCCAGAATTGCAACAGTCGTCAATCAAACGAGACACACCGATGGTCAAAAGAGATAAGGAACAAAGCTTGCGACTCAAAGCATCGGCAGCCGCATTCAACTTTCCCGGGTAATACTTAATCTCGCAGTCGAAGTCCTTCAATAAATCTAGCTATCTCCTCGTACAGATAGTGACGCCAGATCTTCAAGGCAAAAACAATAGCGGCGAGTTCAAGATCATGAACTGGATAGCGAGTCTCGTGCGGTTTCAACTGCCTCGACGCATATGCTATCACGTGCTTCCATTGCATAAGAATACATCCAAGACCAGAATGGGAAGCATCACAATACACCATAAAACCTCCAGAACCTGATGGAATAGAAAGTATCGGAGCGCTAGTCAATCTCTTCTTCAACTCAATGAAACTGGTCTCACACTCTTCAGTCCAAACAAAAGGCGCATTTTTCTGAGTCATCTGGATAATTGGCTTCGCAATAGAAGAGAAACCCTGAATAAATCTGCGATAGTAAACCCGCTAAACCCATAAAACTTCAAATTTCAGGCACAGAAGTCGGCCTACGCCAGTTTATAACTTCCTCAATCTTGCTGGGATCAACAGAAATCCCATCTCCAGAGATAATGTGACCAAAAAAAACGACTCGGTCCAACCAAAACTCGCACTTCGACAGTTTAGCAAACACTGTTCGGTTCTCAAAATCTGCAAAACAATACTTAGATGCTCTGCATGATCAGAATAGCTCTTCGAATAGATCAGGATATCGTCAATGAAAAAAATAACAAACTCATCTAGAAAGCACTGAAATATTTGGTTCATCAATCCCATAAAGACTGTTGGGGCGTTAGTCAAACCGAACGACATGACAAGAAATTCAAAATGGCCATACCTCATCCTAAACGCAGTCTTAGGAACATCCTCTTCTCGCACTCTCAGCTGATGATACCCAGACCTCAAATCTATCTTCGAATAAATACACGTACCCTGCAATTGATCAAAAAGATCATCTATACGAGGTAAAGGATACCTGTTCTTAACCGTCGCCTGGTTCAGTTGGCGGTAGTCAATGCTGAGATGCATAAAAAATAGAATAGGAGCACCCCAAGGCGATACACTAGATCGAATGTATCCCTTGGCAATCAATTCCTCCAACTGATCCTTCAACTCCTTCAATTCAATCGGATCCATTATATACGGAGCTTTAGAAATCGGCTGAGTACCTGATGTCAGTTTGATGCCAAATTCAATCTCACGAATAGGCGGTAATCCCGAAATCTCATCCGAGAACACATCAGGAAACTCTCTAACCACTGGTATGTCAGACAACACCGGGCTAGACTTCACAACATCCACTGCATAGATCAGAAAACCCTCTGCTCCCCTCTTCAACAGTCTAGACATAGACAAAACAGAAATCAAAGGAATTCTAGATCGAGAACCCTTACCAAAGAATCTCCACTCCTCTGCCATTTCTGGTCTGAAACGGACTACCTTCTGAAAACAATCCACTGTAGCCCTGAAATCAGTCAAAACATCTATACCAACTATGCAGTCAAAGTCAGACAAACCAAGTATAACACAGTCGAACTCTATCCAATTCCCTTCACTACTCAATACACAATTCCTAACAAAATTCCTCGAAACAATTCCTCCACCCAAAGGTGAAGTAACAGAAACCACAACAGGTAATGGCTCAAAAGGTAAGGCATGCTTCGATACAAATTTCTCAGATATAAAAGAGTGAGATGCACCTGTATCTATCAAAATATAATCAGGATAACCAAAGATTGTACAGTTACCTGCAATCACATCATCAGGTGCTGCCTGAGCCTGATCCTAATTCAGAGCAAAAACTCTCACCTACTGTCGAGGAGGTTGGTTCGAGTTCTGGTTACCTCCTTGATGATTCTGTTGTTGGGGCCGAAAAGAGTGAATTTCTTTCGCTTGCCTCTGAGGTGGTGCGGATTGTCTAGAAGCATTTCCACTCCGCGCTTGCTCAGAACTCCGCTGAGGACAAAGTCTAGCATAATGTCCCGTCTGCTGACAGATGTAGCAATTTCAGAAAATCCCTCTACACTGGTCGATGGAGTGACGACCTCCACACTTGTTACAAGAAGCTCCAGAGGAACCTGAACCCTGTCCAGAACTGAACTGATTTGAGCCACCCAAACTCAAAGAACTGTTTCCTGATTTCTTAAACTGTTTACCCTTTGGTCGGTAGTAATCCTTTCTGTTGCCTCCACTGCTACCACCCTCGGATCTCTAAGGTTGATTCTGATATTGAGACGGTTGGTTCTAAAACTATCTCTGTTGCTGCTGAGATGCAACCTGATTCCCTCTCTGCCTCATCAGCCCTGCCTCAGCACCCTTGGCCTGATCCATAGCATCAGCAAAGTTATTGGGCCTTCCAGTATTCACCAAAGTGAAGATATCAGGATTCAAGCCATTGATGAATTGATCAGCTTTAGCTTCTTCGTTGTCGGCAATGTGAGGTGCGAACCTCAACAAGCTGTCAAAATTGGCAACATAATCCTCGATATTCAAGTTTCCTTGCTTCAGATTTGCAAACTCTGCAACTTTATCTTTTCGGTACGAAACTGGAAAGAACCGTTTATAAAATTCAGATTTAAAAAGATTCCATTTAATAGTTTCACCTCGATTCTCAAAAGCCCTCTATGTTGCGATCCGCCAGTTCTTCGCAACTCCTCGCAATTGATGAATAACTAGCATGATTCTGCGGTCATCAGAATAATCGAGAGAATCAAAAAGCTGGTCTATGTCGTCCAACCAACTCTCGCAGTCAACTGGATTTTCCGTACCCTTCAAAATCGGGGGTCGGAAAGATTGGAACCTCTTCAGTAAGGTCTCCATAGGCGTAGCTGTTGCATCCATCTGATCTGTTATTGTATTGCCCTGTTCGTTCGGAGAAGTGTTCAGAGGCGGATTCTCATTCGGAGGAACAACTGGCGGTGGGTTCCGATTCAACACTCTTCGTGGACCCATAGTCTGATAATCAAAGGTTAGGACACAAATAATCCAATTCCCATAGTTCCATAAGGTCCAAAACCTTCTCTGAATAATAGCACCACTTCGAGAATATTCGCATTCGGTCCAGAAACCATCAATTGATATCTCAAGTAATTTCATGCTTTATAAATTAAATCACATAATCATGTTATTCAAATAATTCTCAATCAGTAAAGCATGCTCGCATCGTATTTAATAAATCAATTAAATAACTCAAATACATGCAAGAAGCCAATTCAAGCGGACTCGATCTACCCCGCTCTCTTCTAAATTCAGTCCAATATCTTATCTCTCTGATACCACTTAATGTGAGACCTTGGTGTTAATCGACTAATCTTGGATTAAACTACACTCAACCATGCAAGATCCAAGACTAAAAGAATACTGAAATTTTTTTTTTTAAAAAAGGGGGGGGGGGTGCGCTCGGTCTGCTAAAAAGTGCAGACCGAGCGCCTCCTAAACAGCAACCTGCTGTTTTTCTCAATCGGGGGGGGGGGGGGGGGGGCGCATGCATAATCCATTACAAAGTAGTTCTAAAGTTATACAATCTTCAACTAGTAGAACATTCTTCAATCTAACTTATTCAAAACAATACAACAACAAGAGTTCAAATACAATCTAGGTTTGATTACAAATTCGACTCCCAAAACACCAAGTCTCACTTCTAATCAACTCGACCCCTAGCCATGCTGCCTCTGGCTCGGTCCTGCCCCACCTGTTGCCAAGCACACAAACAAAGACAAGACAACAGCCAGATAATCCGGTGAGAATACAATTCCCAGTAAAAGAGACTAGCATACAATATCACATAATATATCAAAACAAGATATATAATCAAATTCCACATAATATTCAAGTAATTCATTTCATTGCGGAATAAAATGATATGCATGACTTTAAAACCTCTGGATTAACAAACTCAGGTAATCAGAAGGAATTCTTCTAACTTTCTTTCTTTCTTTGGTTTGGGATCCCGAGGTTAAAATATCCAACAATCACACCGAACTCCCCTTTCGAGGTGGACGAGGTATATTTTAATCCTCTAGAATTTAGGGCATTATAGTGAGTTAATCGACACCTGTAGTAAATCGCCTACCAGGGCCACTCAACTTTAATATCCAAATCGTCTAATTCAAAATGAATAATCAATCGGTTCAATATGAATGCATATGAAATCTCATGCATTCAAATATCAATTCAATCATAAGTTCAAATAAGCATATAAACATGCAAGTATGTGTTTTCTTTTAGGACACTCGAATCAATCCGGATTCGAGTTAATCGTCCTATTTCATTCCAAAGTCGTCTTATACCTTCTCGTCGTTTCACAATCTTCAATCTGTAAAACAACAATACTCCATTCAATATCTATTCAAAATCTTTTATCGATAAGTAAAAAATCGATACTATACAGGCTCAAATCTTCCCAACTGATCGAAGCTGCAATCTCGCAACTCCAAGGACTTCGAATCAATCTAACAGAAGAAGTCACAAGATCAATATCAATATCAATATCAAAGCCTCATCAAACTCGGTATAATCAATTCAATAGAAACGATATCCCGAAACCCAAACTGACGGCATAACGACTATATTCTGATAAACCAAAAACGCAGACAGCATAATATCAATCCAAACAACTCATATCAATCATCACTAAAACATTCAAACTCAAATCCAACACATCTCAAAACCCAACATTTCGAAATATGCTCCTAAAAATCATAAAAATTCCGAACGACGCTCTATTTCAATTCCGTCTGAGAATAAATGATAAGAATAATCTCAAGAACATCATACACGAAAAGAATCAAATTTCAACTACATCCAAAAAATAAAACATATCAGATCGGAGAGAAATTTACGATAGAACAAATCTCTCAATGTCGTGACAGCAAATATCACTTCAGAATTTAATTCCAACGGACGGATCGAGCTAAAATCGAAATCACAAAGCTTGAGGAAAAGATGGGGTGTCTTCCATGGAGGAAATCGACTTGGAGGGGAAAGGTTGAAGATAAGAAGACTTAGTCAAAGTCCAAGATTAAATAACAAATCCACTTTTTACATTTTAGTCCCTGAAATTTTTGAAAATTACAAAATAGTCCTTGATCAATAAAAAGTCGGCTTTCGAATTCTGAAATCACTGATTATATCAAATAAACTCAATTAAAATAAAATTGGGGCGTTACAACATGCTTAATACTTAAAATACTTGTACTTAATATACCTTGAAACTTGCTCCGAAAAGTTGAATGATAAATGTGAATGAGATGTAATGCATGCAATGAACCCACACATTTAAACTTGGGAACTTTCTTAAAATTTACATAATCTCATACAAGACTGAAACTGAATATAAACTAAGTCGAGTAAAATTAGAACTGATCTGTAACTGAAACTGTAACTAAAATCTGTAACTGTGAACTCAGATCCTTGAATTGTGACCCTGTGGTTTCAATCATGATCTTGGCTGCAGTTCACTATGCCGCAAGGAAGTCAGGATATTTCCCGAACTCTTCTTGCCCTGTGATTGGTAAGGGAGGCCAAGATTTCTCTTAACCCCACACATATACGTCTATATTTGGTAAGGTAGGCCAAGACGTCTCTCAACCCCACACATACACATCCTTTGGTAAGGTAGGTCAGAACGTCTCCCAACCCCACACATACACGTCATTTCTATAGTCACAATCATTTCACTTCGTTCAAAAATATTTTCTTTCATTCTTACTTGACTCGACTCAAAGATATAGCATGCATTTAAGGAAATGACTTTCTTTGAAAATATTTACTCGATTACTCGATTCAAAAGCAAATGATGAAAGATGGTTGACAAGGATGGTGATTTAGGGAGCAAACCATATCTAGGAATCTAGACTTTACTTTTGGCACTTAGGATGTATCCCGGGCAATCCATTTGCATAGCTCATAACTTACTCAATTCTTAATCAAAACTACTTATGCTAGAAAATGCGGTTCCCATGCACTCTATACTTAACTAGGAAGTCATCCTCCTGGCACAAATCTTACCCCAATAATTCCTGGAAACAATGTTTTCGGACAGCCACTTAACGACTAAAAGCTGCGCCTTAGAATTCAATAGCCTAGAACTTAACCAAACCTTAACCGAATTAGTTTCCGCTTAAAATGACGTTTTCCCAACATCTTAGGCTATTTCTAAGAAAGCCCTTAACCAAAGCATGTGTGTGACCCTTCCTAGACAAAACATATCTAGACAGCCCACTACATAACACAAAAATATGCTCACCCAAGTCCTTATCCATCCCCCCGCTTCCTAGGCAACACCTAAACCTTGCAATCCCTATTACAACTTTTAATTCTAGAACCTAGAATACTTCCTAATTCCACCATAACCCCTAAGGACGATCCCTTCACAAGCCATAGCACCTTTCTAACCCACAAGGGCAGCTCCCCAAGCCTAGCAGACTTGGCAAGATAGCCCCTGCCCCTGAGCGATTCCCAGCCCAAGAAAGAACCTGCCTAGCCCCTCACCCCAACATTAGTCAGACATTTCACACAATCAAGGTGCTACCATGTGAGCTACATTCTTACCCATGGCCGCCCCTATATCACTATCCAAACAACAAGCAAAACTCAAACCACACAAGTTCAACACCATGAGGAAAAATCAAGAATACGGCAGAAGAAAGCTACAATCAACTTTTATAGTTCAACACCTATCCATTATAGGACACAACCTATTTCAAACACAAGCATGTGCAACATACTCAAAAGGAATAAGGAATCCCGAACAGCTACTCCAAAGAGGACAGAGCACTCGAACAGGGCCAAATGCAATGAAATAATAGAAACTCTACGAACATTTGCCCAACACATGAAAGCTATGCATAACGATCATAAGCACATAATTATATCTCCAAAGGAATCAGAATAGAAACATGAACGGCTATACGAAGAAAAGAAACAGAGGCATTGAACAGTCCTAAAGGAAGATATATCGGAAAACCCGAACAACTTCTTAAATCCAAATAAAATTCAAAATACAAGATGAAAATGCTAGAACACAACATATTAATCTACTTGGTGGCCAAAGAAAGCCCATATCCTTGCCTCACGCTTCAAGAATCGAAAATGGGGGAGGAGAAGCTCGGTTGAGCTGTGACCGAGCCAAGGAGTGCCAGTAATAGCTCGGACAGAAAGCTCAGGGGAAAACCACGCCGGAAAGGTCCAGCTACTGCAGCAGAAGTCTGGGAACGAAGGAGAAATGGGAGTGTCGATTGATGCGAGAGCTGGAGAGGAAAAAGGGGAAAAATTGCATCGCTACTTGGAGAAGGGGAAATGAAATGGGGCCGATGAAATTTGGGCTGAGGAGTTCCTTTAATGGGCCGGGTCTACACAAGGGTTTAAGTGGAAAGGAAACATAATACATGAAATATAATATGAAGTATTTTATATGACGCGAGTATAAGTGTTCAGCTTCGATTTTGCAAATACTCAAATTGAAAATCCAAGAATTGAACACTTTAAATATTCTGATGTCGCAGCGATAGATTAAACATTTAATAAATAAACGGAGCGATTAAAATATTTTAAACAAACTAGACTAATGTTTTAAAAACAATATAAATAATTACACAAGCGGAATTAAAAATCTTTAAAATGATTTGGACAATTAAAAATGATTTAAATAAATAAGCTAGACGTTTAATATAATTTAAAATAACTAACCGCTAAACTTAGATTATTTAGAATAAATAAATTGGACACTCAAAAAAATCCAAAAAAATAAGCTAAACAGTTAAAATCATTTAAAAGAATAAACTAGACATTTAAATTTGTTTAAGAGAATAAACTAAACAATTAAAATAATTTAAAAGAGTAAACTAAACAATTAAAATTAAAATCATTTAAATATGCAAGCCTAAACCTTTAAAATATTAAAACAATTTAAATTGCACAATAAAATCATTTAGACACATAAATTTAAACAATTAAAAACATTAATTAAATATTTAGTATAATAAAAAAATTATTTGAATAAATAATAAAATATTTTATTAGCACATAATTCAAATAAAAAATTTAAATCAATTAAACTTAAAAAATAATAACCATAATATTTATTTAATTTAATATATATGCGAATTAGTAAATTAGATTTTTGGTACTATAATTTAGTCCCCCATTAAATGGAATTTCGTTCTCGAAATTCAAGACTGACTAACTAGGTTCGAACACCTTAGACCCGATCAACACTAAGTTCTCCAATTTCGCACCCACATGAGTTGATGCTAATTAACTTACTTTGCGCACTATGATGCTTACAGATATCTATATCTCCAAGAGTCTAACTAACTCTTATTGCAATATAAAATTTACAATTCTTACATCTTCCCAAGTGTTCTTATCCCCAATGAAGTTTCGTCACTCCTCAATTTACTTATAATCTAAATTTAAAAACTCAGAAACGTTGTCTTACTGCAACACATAAGTTCTCCATCCTACAAATTCTTAGATCCTTAAGTTATTACACAACTTACATTTCACTAACCTCATATCCTACGTCGGAATTCCAAGCAATAAAGTCCATACAACCAATAAATAATTTATGTCGACCTCGACCATAATTTAATATCTTTCTAACAACGAAACTATGCTTAATGTCTATTCACCAGTTAAACTTAACTCATATAATCTAGAACTTAAGCTCTTGAGAAATCCACAAGTTTCAAAAATACTTAGCAACTAAACACTAAACTTCCCTAAATAGAATAGCTAAGGTACTACACAATTCTACCTCAACTGCCCTCAAGATACAAGATGGATCTGACTCATACTTCTACAAAAAAATCTCTACGGCATGCCCAAACGATAAAACAAATTACAAATCTCCCCAACAATCGCTTAAGGATCAACAAAACAAGTTAATTTCTCTATATTCCCAGTATTACGGAACAATGATACCTTCAAGAAAATCTTAATATCTATTTTTAAATTATAAAGGTCTACGTCACTTATTAGCAATGATTTACTTAATGCTCTTGGAATATGCTCAATCCCTTATTAGTTACTATAACTCAAAACGTTTCTAAGGATAATTAAAATTTCCTTAAACAACGACTCTAGTTCAGCTAACTTACAAATGGGCCAAATGACTCTCCTCAACTTAAGATGGATCGACATATTTTCATAAATAAATTTAATACAATCCTTGATAAGAAATTATAACCATAAAAGTCATTGTTGTTCAGTCCTATGGTACTAACCGATAACATATAGAACCCAAATAGGTAACTAAACAGATCCCAAATATCCACTCACCAATTTATACGTTCATCTCTGGCATATTTGATTCTACCGGAAGTTCAATTCTTAGTTAAAATTTCCCAACAGATTTATCCACTTTTCTATCCCAAACGCAACTACTAAGAAATCCCTATTTATACCTCAAGTAAAATTATACCACGTACTATTATCCACTTATTGTATTAGATCGTCTCTAAGTACCAAACAATTCTTACATATCGTCTGATGACATATCTCAAATCCCTAGTTCAACTTAACTGCAAGTCTGGAAAATACAAAAATCCCCATACTATTATATGGCACAACCTGAATTCATATTTCAAAGAACTTAATATACAATTGGACACCTCGCAGAGTTTGTAATTCGATTGCAAATGCTTTCTCATTGTTCCCCAAGTACCTTAGCATTTTATCGGTAAATAAATCTTCAGCTTATTAGGAAATATTCCTAAATATTCTATTCATTCTTCTGTACCCATAGTTGGTGCAACAGCCTTATCGGTTGACATTCACAAAATCTTAAAACGCTGGTATATAGTACCCAAAAGTATTCTAAGGGCAGCTCTATTTTCCTATCTTGCGACTGACCACCCATTCAGCTTAACAAAGTCATCTGTTTACTCTTAACGATCCTATGTAAAATTGAAACAACCCATTTGATTAATCTACTACCTGGCAGTCTACTAGCTAGAACTAATTATATAATTAGTAGTTGTCATTCCTCGGATCACAACAATAACTTAGGATTTTATCTAATACCAATACTAAATTCCAACGGTTTAAACACTTACTAAGCGGTTACGAGTCGATTCTCTTCACAAGAATAGAGATGATAATTTGAAACTATGATCCACCCAAATAATTCACCATGATGGATCATGAAAGGAAACAAGTACACAAGTAATACTGTTTAATACGAAATGAAATAATGCAAGCATTGCAGACAAACGAGCTGAAAATAAGAATTTAGATAAGTGAAAACAACTCAATCATAATTAAATTCTAGGGATGAATGAATAATAATAGAGGCTCCATGAATAATGAATATGAGCCAACAAGATAGCAATTCTCGTGATCACTCATCCATGAGTACTGAAATCATGCTCAAACAAGCAGCGCACAATTAAGAGCAATCGGTGTGACTTCAGTCGAAAAAAGTCCACGCAAGTCAATAATCAGGGAAAAACAACGGTCTCAAAGTAAAATTAGATGTCAGCCACAACATAAGTAGATCACTAAAAATAAAGACAAGGTGAATCTTACTCACATCAACATGTGGCTCTATAACCGAAGAAAAATTTCAGGAAATGAAAAATATAAACAATATTTTACTAAGAAGTTCAACTAATGCCAAAGTGGCAGAATTCAACGCTGATTAATTTCATACAAATCCATCAATGCTCAAAGGAAGTGCAAAGAAATTTCGGGTACTCAAAAGAATATGTTGCAACGGATTTGAGCACAAAAGAAGGAAAAATGAAATAACGATCGGAATAATAATTCGCATAATCGAAAGGCTCATAGTAACCGACTCCCTAATTCCAAAATCATATCTGCCCAAATAGCAAAAGAAACTCAAATTATCCATAATAATATAAACAGAGTACATATCCGAAGTATTTACACGGCTTCGATTCATAAACTTAACTGACAAAACATGAATCTATCAATTTCTAAGCAAACTATTCATTTAGTTTTATCATATCCATCCATAAGAGAATAAATTACAACAAGGACACAACGACTAATATCTCATAATACGCAAGTTCAATATTTTTCGACAAACTCCTACAATCTCATCAAAATTGTTAGCACCACCTAATAACTCAAACAACATCCACGTACTGCCCAAAACTGAAAGAAATATTGGTACACCAACTTCGTTAACTTGAAATCGCATTTTATAGAAATAAACAGTCAAATAGTACACTCTAAACTACTAAAAGAAATTTTTTAAACGAAAATAAACACTAAACTACGTATTTAAACAAATTAAACAACTAGTTTTGAAAATATTTTCAAAAAGGATGACATCAAGACATTTAAAGAATCAATTCAAGTATCACTAACATATAAAATTCCTTAAAACTTACAGACTTTGATGCGAGACTTCTCGAGTTTCTTGCAACCGGCAGTAGGCAAAACCCAAACCAGAACCATGCTCTGATACCAACTGAAACGACCCTAACTCTACTTTAAATTAAATTAAATTAAATTAAATGCGGATTTTTCTGAAAATTTCGGCATGACCTCTTTATTTATATTCAAACCCGCCTGTCCCAGACAACAAACATAATAAAATAAAAGAAACAACTGACAAAACTAAATACACTAGACCAACAAACTGAACGAAAAACCTGAGAAAGAGATTCGACATTTCAACCGTCCATAAATCATATAGTTTAATATTTACATGTCCAACAATAATTCTAACATTTCTTACATAAACAGTTGTCCAATCAAAAATATGAAAGACCATAAAAATGATAAAATAAAATTTTGCGGAAGACTGGCATAGATCGGAGGTATGTGTCGTGCCCGCATCGCAGTCCACTTGATAGTCTTGCCCCTCAATCACAAAGATAACCTATACCTGCACCAAGTAGATGTATTGAGCCTAGGGGCCCACAAGAATATGGGGTGAAATAACGAGGGTTTAAAAGTACATGCTCAATAATAAAAATACTTGTACTTAATATACCTTGAAACTTGCTCCGAAAAGTTGAATGATAAATGTGAATGAGATGTAATGCATGCAATGAACCCACACATTTAAACTTGGGAACTTTCTTAAAATTTACATAATCTCATACAAGACTGAAACTGAATATAAACTAAGTCGAGTCAAATTAGAACTGATCTGTAACTGAAACTGTAACTGAAATCTGTAACTGTGAACTCAGATCCTTGAATTGTGACCCTGTGGTTTCGATCATTATCATGGTGTTGGAAAACTGTGTTCAGATCAATTAAGAATTGATACTCGGTGCAGCGGAAGTTTAAAAATTTTATTTTATTATATGGAACGATTCCATATATGGGTATCAAAACTTTTACGATTAAATTTGTTCAAGTAAAAATAAAATCACAGTTAAATTTTTACCTCGTCAAGCAAAGGCTTGATCGTGGACTCCAACAGAATTTAATCTGCTCTTCTTGTAAATCCCGGGAACCGATGACAGTCACGATCTAACTCCGGAATTAGGTCCACGAATGAAAAACAGAAACCCTCTGATTGACTGCACTAGAAATCAATCAGAAGTTTTACGTAGAGAATAAACAGATATGATCTGTTAATTCGATTTGTAATTTTTCACAAAATCACAAGTCGAATTTTCTCCAAAAGGGAGAGAGGAATTTTCGAAAAATCCTCTTGAATAGTATTAGAGTGAATTTCGAAAATTGCAGTATTCAATGTGTGTAATTTTCGAACCCAACACCTCTATTTATAGATAATTTCTAGTTATAATTGTATCAGGACTCTAACTCCTTAAAGCCCACAATCCATAACTTAAGCCCAACAAGCCAAGCCTGTTGTTATAGAAATTAATATAAAATTCATCGTGACTCCGATTGATAAACTGATTTCACCAATGTGCACATAAACCATTTCTGCATCTTTTAGAGTCAAGATAATTTTTCTGAATCCGAATTCAGTTATTTCCAAAAATGCCCATCCCTATGTCATTTTAGGAAATCCCACTCCCTTTAGTTAAGAAGTCCAACTTCTCTTTCATTAAATTTAACTCTTTAAATTTAACTATCTCTATGGGATTTTAGTAATCCATTACTTGTGTAACCCTCAATGGTTCAGGAATACAGCTAGCCGTGGGCTCACAATGAAAGAGTGGGTGCCCGGTGAGCCAACTTGTGGCTAAGGGCTTTTATGACTCTATGTATAAACAATCTTTTGTTTAATATAATTTACACTTTTATAAAGGAGTTTACTTTATCTTTTATCATATTATTATGTTGTGACATACTATAAGATGTTTAGATGAAGACCTTGAATATACTATAGTGTATGTAAGATGTGGTAGCACATGGGGATGGCTATCATGAAACACATCTTATAGTCACTGTATATTCTAAACGGTTCCTAGTCGATTGAGCCGTCCGTTAATAAGGATAAGGATCGCTCGAGATTGAGACTAGCATTTGCGATGCCGAGTACCACGTTTCATTGGTATGGAACATAGAGATGTTCAAAGCATGCAAATGGATATTCATACAATGAATGATCGAACTACCCTATCCGGACTTTCCAAGTGGTTATTACTTATCGAGTGGATAAAGTCCGCGGTTTTGGTTGTACACCATTAGTCCTTACTACTTGAAACATCATTGAGACTCTATATGCTAGTACTGTACTTTGACTCGTTTACCGACTCTATTGGGGTCATCAGGTGTCGGGATTGGGTGCAGTTACGACACATATAGGAGTCGATGCTTTGTTGTCAAGGATTCACCACATACTTGCTAGTGTGGATATCCTATGCAATCTGAGGAGATATTAGTGTGACGAATCTCTGGCCAGAGTACATGATGTGTTTTAAGAAATGGTTTCTTAGTAGCACATGCGATGTCAGTATTTGATCTTCAAGATGCATTGCATAGTTATCGAATCTCGAACGACTGTCGATTTACCAATAGTTGTTGATTCGATCGGGATATATGGATGAAGGGACCGTACTGTACGCTAACCAAAATCTATTGGTTCTTGCAGGCACTATCAGTGATACCTAGGGAATCATGGGGCGATGTTGCTAGGCGCTCTTACCATGATTCGATGGGCAAGTCGGAAATTGTTGTTCCGAGTCACAAGGAGTTGTGAGCCCACGACTAGCTGTATCCCTGAACCATTGAGGGTCACACAAGTAATGGATTTTTAATCCCCGTTGAGATAATTAAATTTAAAGAGTTAAATTTAGTGAATAAAGAAGTTGGACTTCTTATTTAAAAAACAAAGGTCACAAAATTTTCGAAAACCCTAATTTTTCCTCTAGTGGCCGCCGCCCCTCCCCTCTCTGCTCGAAAAATTCTAGCCTGTGAATTTTGAATTTGCAGTCTGGTTTAACGGATCAAATTCGTTAATTCTCTTTGTAGAAACTTCTGATAGATTTTATAGTGCAATCTATCAGAGGGATTAAACTTCTGTTCGTGGACCTGATTGAAGAATTGTTCGTCCATCGGTTCCTGGGATATACAACAAAAGCAGAGTAATCTGTTGGTGTCCATAATCTCGTTTCGAGATTTCAAGGTAAAAATTTAATTGTTATTTAATTTTTACACGCACAATTTAATCGTAAAGTTTTGATACCCATGATATGGAATTGTTCCATATAAAATTTTAAAACTTCCGCTGCACCGGGTATCAATTCTGATTGATCTGATCACAGTTTTCCAACACACAACTCCTTGTGACTCGGAACAACAATTTCCGACTTACCCATCGAATCATGGTAAGAGCGCCTAGCAACATCGCCCCATGATTCCCTAGGTATTACTGATAGTGCCTACAAGAACCAGTAGATTTTGGTTAGCGTACAGTATGGTCCCTTCATCCATATATCCCGATCGAATCAACAACCATTGGTATATCGAGAGTCGTTCGAGATTCGATAACTATGCATAACATCTTGGAGATCTATTAGTGACATCGCATGTGTTACTAGGAACACCAAGTAACCTAAAACACATCATGTACTCTGGCCAGAGATTCGTCACACTAATATCTCCTCAGATCGCATAGGATATCCACACTCGCAAGTATGTGGTGAATCCTTGACAACAAAGCATCGACTCCTATATGTGTCGTAACTGTACCCAATCCCGACATCTGATGACCCCAATAGAGTCGGTAAACGAGTCAAAGTACAGTACTAGCATATAGAGTCTCAATGATGTTTCAAGTAATAAGGACTAATGGTGTACAACCAAAATCGCGGACTTTATCCACTCGATAAGTGATAACCACTTGAAAAGTCTGAATAGGATAGTTCGATCATTCATCATATGAATATCCATTTGCATGCTTTGAACATCTCTATGTTCCATACCAATGAAACGTGGTACTTGGAATCGCAAATGCTAGTCTCAATCTCAAGCAATCCTTATCCTTATTTGCGGACGGCTCAATTGACTAGGAACAGTTTAGAATATACAGTGACTATAAGATGTGTTTCATGATAGCCATCCCCATGTGCTACCACATCTTACATACACTATAGTATATTCAAGGTCTTTATCAAAACAACAATAGTATATAATAATATAACATTATGAAGAAAGATAAAGTCAATGCCATTATAAAAGTGTAAATTATATTAAACAAAAGATTGTTTTACATAGAGTCATAAAAGCCCTTAGCCACAAGTTGGCTAACCGGGCACCCACTCTTTCAATCTCCCACTTGCCCTAAAGCCAACTAGTCATACTACGTAATCCCATTGCTTCGCGATGTTTATCAAACAATGGTCCTGGAAAGGGCTTAGTAAGCGGATCAGCAATATTGTCTGTAGAGGCCACTCTCTCGACACCGATGTCTCCTCTTTCCACGATCTCCCGGATGATGTGGTATTTCCTCAGTACGTGTTTGGACTTCTGATGAGACCTTGGTTCCTTTGCCTGAGCAACGGCACCCGTGTTGTCACAGTACACCGGGACTGAACCAACAGCTTTAGGAATTATACCCAACTCTTGGATGAATTTCCTTATCCAAACTGCCTCTTTAGCAGCAGCTGATACTGCAATGTATTCTGCCTCAGTGGTGGAATCCGCTGTGGTGTCCTGCTTGGAACTCTTCCAAGACACAGCACCACCATTGAGCACGAATACAAATCCAGAGGTTGATTTCGAGTCATCCACGTCACATTGGAAGCTAGAGTCGGTATAGCCTTCCAACTTCAATTCTCTCCCTCCATAAACCATGAATAAATTCATAGTCCTTCGCAAGTACTTAAGAATATCCTTCACGGCTTTCCAATGCATTTGACCGGGATTGGCTTGGTATCTGCTCGTGACGCTCAGAGCATAGGCCACATCCGGTCTGGTAGATATCATCCCATACATGATACTACCTATGGCTGACGCATATGGCACGTGTGTCATCTTCTCTATCTCTTCATCAGTCTTGGGACACATTGTAACGCCCCGTTTTTATCTTAAATGAGTTTATTTGAGTTAATCAGAGATTACAGAGTTCTCAAGCCGGTTTGATTTTGATCAGGGTCCTTTTTGCAAATTTTGGAAATTTCAGGGACTAAAACGCAAATATTGATTTTTATATATTATCTACACTTGAAATTTTTTTCCAAAGTCTTCCTCCTCCTCCACACAACCGAGAGACTCCATTGAAGCGCCCCTTTTGGATTTCAAGCTTCCAGATTTTCTCCCGAGCTCGATCCGGCCGTTAGAAATTAATTCTGAAGGCAGATTAGTGATCACAGCAGTGAGAGCTCCGTTATACCGTAAGTATTTCTCCGATCAGATATGTTTTGATTTTCGGAGGTTTCTAGAATCGATTTAGATTATAGTATGTTGTTCTTGGCGGAGTTCTGATCGTTTATTATCTGTCGGTTTTGAAATAGAGCGACGTTCGAAATTGTTATGATTTTTGGAAGCTATTTTCGAAAATGTGAGTTTTGAGATGTGTTGGGTTTGCCTTGTTGTTGTTGTATTAGCATTGAGTTGAGTTGATATCGGTATTGAACTGCTGTCTGCGTTGCCGGTTTGTTCAGTTTATAGCCATTATGCCGTCGGTTTGAGTTTTGGGGATTTTGAACCGTTTTTGAGTTGTTGGAACTTGACTTATAAGTTTATCTTGGTTATTGATCATTCATTTGTCTCCGTACAGATTCGTTTGGAGGTATCAAGCCCAGAGTTAGCAGCTGTTTGATCGTTTCCGAGATTTGAACAAAGAACGGTATAGAGCATTTCCTTGAACCGTTGCCTTGTTGTTGTTAGATTGTATAGTTGTTGATACAGTCTCTTTTGTAGCGTATCCAGAGTTGGAAGCTACTGCATTGAAAGGTAAAAGCAGTCATCGTAGCGGGATAGCATACTCGGGACTGTGGTTCTCGAGTTTTTCCTTTGAAATCACATACTTGCATTTACACTTGTTCTAGCATGAGGAACTTGTGTCTTGTTTGATTGTATTGGCTTTTGTTAAATGACTTATGTGTTATATTTATGTTATGCATTCATCTTGAGCCAATCTTGTTTTCAGCGGGCAGAACCGCTTTTTTTGTTTAGACGTTTGGGAACTATGATTGAGTGGCCTAGGTCGTAGTCATTTTGCCTAGTGCTAGCATACTCATTATAGTTGCTCAAAGTCTAGAGGAGTGAGATACGTGGCACCACCTCGATTGGGAGAGTCGGTGAGTTGTTACGTGATCTTATCCTCGGGATCCCAAAAGCACAGCAGCAATCCCTCGTTTATCAGATTGATATCCCGGTTTAAAAGACATGCATTCATTATGTTGTTATTAATTTGATTGTTGTATTGAAAGCATGTTGATTGTTGTATTAATTGTTATGTTGCTTTTACTGGGAATGTCGTTCTCACTGGTTATCCGGCTGTTGCTTTGTTTTGTATGTGTACTTGGCAACAGGTGGGGCAGGATCAAGTCAGAAGAGGCATGGTTAGCTCCGAGAGAAAGTTGTAGCAGTGAGACTCAATTTAAAAGTCGTGTCAGCATGTCTACCTAGTGTTGTTAGAACATGTTTAGATATCGAACTTCGTTATTATGTTGTATTGACATGCAAGCTTTGCCGTGTTGTTATCATGGCATGTTCTATTTTGGATTAGTTGTTAAACTCTAGAACTTCATGTATTAATCGGAGGAACTGCATTTATAATGTATGTGTTGATTTGGATTGCATTGGAATAGTTTTAGATGGAGTTGCAAAGCATGTTTTCTGCTGTTCTGTTTTTGCTGTAGGGGGCGCCCGAGCTGCAATTTTTAGCAGCCCGAGCGCACCCCACTCTGAGATCAGTAGCGCCTCTGTCCAGGGCGCGCTCAAGCGGCGGTTTTTGGCCGCCCGAGCGCGGCCCTCTTTAAAAAAAAAAAAATTCCGTTGCTTTGCTTTTTGTTCTTAGATCTTGGATGATTAATTATTGTTTACTCCTTAATTAGATGTTTAGAACCGAGGTCTCACATTAAGTGGTATCAGAGAGTTAAGATTCTTGGTTGAACTAGAGTGAACGGGTAGATCGAGTCTGCGTGTATTGGCTCCTCGCATGTATTTGAATTATTTTAACTGTGTACTTAATTCCATGCGAGCATGCTTTATTATTGAGAGTTATTGAATTACATGGTTTTGTGATTTAATTTATAAAGCATGATCTACTTGAAATATAACTGTTTCTGTTATCGACTGGTATACGGTATTCCAAGCGGTTGTAAGGGCACTGATTGTAGCGATTGAGATATCTCGTGTCCTAACCTTTGATTATCAGATGGGTCCTCATCGAGTGATAAACAGAAACACACCGCCAGTTATCCCTGCGACTGAGCAAGCTAGCACTGAAGTTGATCAGTTGGATGCTTCAGCGACTCCTATGGAAACCTTGCTGAAGAGGTTTCAGTCGTTCAATCCACCGTTGTTGATGGGTTCAGAAAATCCAGTTGACTGTGAGAGTTGGTTGGATGATATGGATCAGTTGTTTGATTCCATTTACTACTCAGATGACCGCCGAATCAGGTTAGTAATTCATCAGCTACGTGGTGGTGCTAAGAGCTAGTGGATCATGACAAAGAAAGCATTTGAGAGTAGAGGTACAGAGGTTACTTGGACTCTTTTTAAATCTGAGTTTTATAAGCGGTTTTTCCCTATCTCGTATCATAAGGATAAGGGAGCAGAGTTTGCAAATCTGAAGCAAGGGAATCTGAACGTTGAAGAGTACGTGGCTAAGTTCGATAGTCTGTTGCGTTTTGCACCGCTAATTGCCGGAGATGAAGAAGCAAAGGCAGATCAGTTTATAAACGGGTTGAACCCCGATGTCTTCACGTTGGTTAACACCAACAGGCCTAGCAACTTTGCGGATGCCATGAATCACGCAAAGGGAGCAGAAGCAGGCTTGTGGAGGCAAAGAGGTAATCAGGGGGCACCTCAGCAGCAGAGGCAGTATCAGAACCAACCATCTCAGTACCAGAATTAGCCACCTCAACATCAGAACCAGCAGCAGAGGTATGAAGGTGGTAGCAGTGGGGGAAACTGAAAAGATCAGTACAAAGCAAGAGGTAAACAGTTCAAGAGGCAGGGAAACAGTTCGTCCAGTTCCAGTGGTTCGAAGCAATTTGGTTCAGGACCGAGTTCTGGGTCATCATCCTTGTACTGCAGCAAGTGTGGAGGAAGACACTCACCGGATCAGTGTGTGGGAGTCTTCGGCAATTGTAACACCTGTCAGCAACCGGGACACTTTTCTAAAGTGTGCCCACAACGTAACAGAGACAGAGCTCAGAGTGGGAGTTCGTCTAGACCTGTAGTTCAGCCGGAGAGGCAGTCGTCTGCAGTGCACTCTTTCCAGCCTCAGCAGCAGAACAGACAGGGAGGTAATTCTAGTGCGAATCAGCCTCCGAGACAGCAAGCACGAGTCTTTGCTTTGACAGAGGATCAGGCTCAGGCATCACCTGATGATGTTATAGCAGGTAACTGTTCGATTTTTGGTCATTCTGCTCAAGTTTGATAGATACAGGTGCTTCCCATTCCTTTATCTCTGAGAAATTTGTGTTATTGCATGCTTTGCCAACTGAATTGTTGCCTACAGTAGTAGTTGTTACTTCACCTTTGGGTGGAGGAATTGTTTCTGTCAGACTAGTCAGGAACTGTGAACTTTGTTTTGAGGGGAATTTGTTAGAATTCGACTGTATTGTGTTTGGGTTGTCAGATTTTGATTGTATTGTCGGTATAGATGCTTTGACCAAGTACAGGGCAACAGTTGATTGTTTTCTGAAGGTTGTAAGGTTCAGACCTGAAATGGCCGACGAGTGGAAATTCTTTGGTAAGGGTTCTCGATCTAGAATTCCTTTGATTTCAGTGTTATCTATGACTCGTTTGCTACAGAAAGGTGCAGAAGGATTTTTGTTGTATGCAGTTGATGTACTGAAATCTAGCCCAACTTTGGTCGATATACCAGTGGTTAGAGGTTTTGCGGATATGTTTCCGGAAGATGTTCCTGGATTGCCGCCTATTCGAGAAGTCAAATTTAGTATTGACTTAGTGCCAGGTACTCAACCTATTTCAAAAGCTCCTTATCGTATGACACTTGTTGAATTGAGAGAGTTGAAGGAGCAGCTTGAGGAATTGATTGCCAAGGGATACATCAGACCTAGTGTATCGCCTTGGGGTGCTCTGTGCTTTTTGTTCGGAAGAAGGATGGTTCTATGCGGCTCTGTATCGACTACCGTCAATTGAATCAGGCTACAGTTAAAAACAGGTATCCTTTACCCCAAATAGATGACTTGTTTGATCAGCTGCAGGGTTCCTCTGTCTACTCTAAGATTGATCTGAGGTCAGGCTACCATCAGCTAAGAGTGCAAGAGGAAGATGTTCCTAAAACCGCATTCAGAACGAGGTATGGTCACTTTGAGTTTATAGTCATGCCGTTCGGTTTGACTAACGCTCCAGCGGTTTTTATGGGTTTGATGAACCGTATCTTTTAGCGTTATTTAGATGAGTTCGTCATTATCTTCATCGATGATATTCTTATCTACTCGAAGAACCGTACTGACCATGCAGATGTAGTAGCCCGTACCCTAATTGAGTAATTAAAGGAATTAATCATAATTACTTGGGTAGAGTTCGGAAGCTCCGAAGGTGAGATCGGAAGCTCCGATCAGGATCGGAAGCTCCGAACAGGATCGGAAGCTCCGATCAATATTACGTCAGGCATGACGTGTGGCAAGATCGGAAGCTCCGATCAGGACCGGAAGCTCCGATCACCCCTATCCGGAATCAACAAGTGATATTTTGACACGTGGCAGATCAGGATCTTCGGAAGCTTCGATGGCAGGATCGGACGTTCCGATCGAGGTTCGGACGTTCCGATCAAGGATCGGAAGTTCCGATCGTTTTCTATAAATAGAAGGCCGAGGCTTCACTTTCATTTGCCAATTCCGAGTTCTCCTTTCCATTCTAGTCCTTTTGGAGCTGTTCTATTCTTCTTAGGCTTGGTCCGGAGGTCGGCGAGGCGTTCAGTAGTTGTAGCAGAGTTGTGCCCAAGTTTTGGAGGCATCGACATCAAAGGGCTAACGACGGACGAAGGTATAGCTTTTGCTTCCTATAAATATTTAGGAGTATGCAATAGCTTAGTTAAGGCTTTTGGAGCACTTTAATGATAGTAGTATCATTTGGCAGTGTAGAGCAGGCTATAGGCGTGGACCTAGAGTTGGTAGAGCTTGCACTGTTTTGAGGTACGAAAGTACTGTTCGAGATATCCTGACTGAGTATGCATGTATTATGTGACTGCATGATTTATATGCCATGATATTATGCTGCATTCATTTGCATCTTGCTGTATCTCTTTCGAGATGTCTGTTAGTAGGGTTGTACCCTATCCTGTTAGTGGATGGACTTCCATCGATTTGGGTCTGGCGTATCCACGGTTATCTCGGTATGGGAGCCACCTCCTGAAGCGACGGCACAGCGTGCTACATACCAGGGCCCGGTCTGTCTCTGTCATCTGATCCTTGACCTCGAGTCTATAGGGAGTTCACTTTGCATGCATGTATACTCATACTCTCGCATTGAGCGTTTTATGCTCACGTATCGTACTCTGTATTTTCTGGACACCCTATTCCATGGGGCAGGTTTGCGATTGGACGAGGAGGGTGGATCCAGGAGGGGCTAGTCAGTGGTTGGCCAGCTGGAGCTTCTCTTAGGTCTTATTACTGTTGTTTTGGGTTTATATAGCTATTCGATTTGGTTGTATATTATTGGATAAATTACAGATTCCTTTACTTGGGATTGTATAATGTTTTTGGTTTTCCATAGTTTTATTCTGATATCTGTTTAATTAAGTTAATTGTATGCATAAGTTCTGTTTAGTAGGTGATCCGGGTAAGGGTCACTACATTTATGGTATCAGAGCATGCAAAAGAATTCTTGGGATTTAGTCTCATCTTGAGGTATTTTTGTAGATGTCAAATCGTGACGACCAGAGTTCTCATGGCAGTGTTGGTGGGCGTTGGGGTGATGCCGACCGAGAGCCTCATCGAGAACGGCGTCATCGTCACCATGACGACGAGCGTTTCACTGTGCGTCGATTCTTAGCTATGGGTCCTAAGCCCTTAGTTGGAGGTGAGTCTCTGGAGGATGCGGAGAACTGGTTAGACCGCATGGAGACGACTTTTCAGACTTTCCAATGCACCGAGGAGCAGAAAGTAGAGACCCTTGGCTATCTTCTAGATGGGCGTGCGCGCAGGTGGTGGAGGTTTACTTCTGCACCTTTTGTTGCGGCGAGAGGAGTGGCCACCTGGGCCGAGTTCCGCACAGCTTTCCAAAAGCGGTATTTTCCTCCGGCACTCCGTCAGTCAAAGGCAGGCGAGCTACTGAGTCTGCGACAGGGAGCCATGTCTATCGATGAGTATCAACAGAGGTTCTTTGATCTGCTATCCTATTGCCCCGAGATTTCTGATAGCTCAGAGATGAAGTATAATCTGTTCCTTCAGGGCCTTAACCCTGAGATCCATGACCGTGTGGCGGTTGGCGACGACATTTCCTACAAGGGTTTGGTGAGCCGTTGTCACCAGGCGGAGGACAGCATTCGGCGGAACAAGTCTTTCTCTCAGTCGAGACCTGCTAGTTCTTTGGGTCCCCGTGCCCAAACTTTCAAGAAGTCTGGATCTTCTTCTTCCTCTGGTTCTGGAGGTGTTGTCCGTTACGGTAAGAAGGACAAGTGTGATCACTGTGGGAAGAACCATCCATCCGACAAGTGCCGTAGAGCTTCTGGAGCTTGTTTTCGTTGTGGAGAGACTGGTCATATCCGGAGAGATTGTCCACTGTCTGGGGGAGGCGGTTCTGGTTCTGGTTCAGGATCTGGTTCTCAGGCCACCGTTCAGCAGAGGTCGCAGGGACAGTCTGCTGGGAGTTCTCATTTGAGGCCACGAGCTTCTGGCCAGGTGTTTGCCCTGAGACATGATCAGGCTGTGGAGGAGAATGAGAAAGTCATCGCAGGTACATTTCTGCTTTATGGTATACCTGCTCTTGTACTTATTGACACTGGTGCATCTCATTCCTTCATTTCTGCACGTTTTGTTAAGAGGCATAAGTTACCATGCATTGCACTAGACGTAGTGATGTCTGTTTCTAATCCGACGGGCCAATCTGCTTTGGCTAAGCGTCTAGTGATGGGTTGCCCTTTAGAGTTCGAAGGGAACATTCTGTTAGCGAATCTCATGGTCCTGGCGATGGACGACTTTGATTGCATTCTGGGAATAGATATGTTGACTACCTATCGAGCTTCAGTGGACTGCTATCAGAGATTAGTACGCTTTCATCCGGAAGGGAGTGAGAGCTGGTTTTTCTATGGTGAGGGAGCGCGACCCCCGATGCCTTTGGTATCAGCTTTGAGAGCCTGTCGAGCTCTAGAGTCTGGCGGGGAAGGCTACCTTATCTATGCAGTTGATTTGTCCGCTGAGAGTATTGGGATAGAGAGCATTCCTGTTGTGGATGAATTTCCAGATGTATTTCCTGATGAGATTCCGGGTTTTCCTCCTGCTAGGGAAGTCGAGTTTGGCATAGAGTTGATGCCGGGTACTTCGCCTATTTCTAGAGCACCGTATCGTCTGGCTCCGTCAGAGATGCGTGAGTTGAAGAATCAGCTACAGGATCTCTTGGACAAGGGGTATATTCGTCCTAGTGTATCTCCTTGGGGAGCTCCTGTTCTCTTCGTGAAGAAGAAGGATGGGTCGATGCGGCTGTGCATTGACTATCGGCAGCTGAATCGAGTCACTGTGAAGAAAAAGTATCCGTTGCCTCGTATTGATGACTTGTTTGACCAGCTGCAGGGCACATCATTTTACTCCAAGATTGACTTGAGATCTGGGTATCATCAGTTGAGAGTCCGTGATCAGGACGTAGCCAAGACTGCATTCCGTACTCGCTATGGGCATTACGAGTTCCTAGTGATGCCATTTGGTTTGACTAATGCGCCGGCTATATTCATGGATTTGATGAACCGTGTCTTCAGGGAGTATTTGGACAAGTTTGTCGTGGTCTTTATTGACGACATCTTGGTGTATTCGCGTAATATGGAAGAGCATGTTTCTCACTTGCGGTTGGTACTACAGACTTTTCGAGATGAGCAGTTGTACGCCAAGCTGAGCAAGTGTGAGTTCTGGATGGATAGAGTGGTCTTTCTTGGCCATATCATATCCAGGGAAGGGATTTATGTTGATCCAAGCAAGATTGAAGCGGTACTTAATTGGTCGCGTCCGACGACAGTTGCTGAGATCCGTAGTTTTCTGGGTCTAGCAGGGTATTATCGTCGCTTCATTCTGAACTTCTCTCAGTTAGCTCGACCGTTGACGCAGCTTACCCGCAAGGGTGTGGATTTCGAGTGGTCCTCCGAGTGCGAGGAGAATTTCCGTGAGCTTCGACGACGGTTGACTTCTGCGCCGGTGTTGGCATTACCGTCAGGATCTGGAGGGTATGTAGTTTACACGGATGCTTCTCTTCAGGGGTTAGGTTGTGTCCTGACTCAGAATGGGCATGTGATCGCATACGCTTCTAGACAGCTGAAGCTTCACGAGGACAACTACCCAGTCCATGATTTGGAATTGGCAGCCATTGTGTTCGCTTTGAAGATCTGGCGTCATTATCTGTATGGCGAGAAATTTGAGATATTCACCGACCATAAGAGTCTCAAGTATTTGTTCACTCAGGCGGAGTTGAACATGAGGCAGAGACGTTGGATGGACTTGCTTAAGGACTATGATTGCGAGATTAAGTACCATCCGGGAGCTGCTAATCTCACCGCTGATGCTTTGAGTCGCAAGGTGCGACTATCCGCACTTCGGACTTGTTCGATGTCTAGTGCGATCAGTGACTGTTGTACTTTAGGTTATACCTTCAACCATAAGAAAGGTATGCAGTGTATCCAGATGTTTGCGATATTATCTGAGCCAGCCTTGTATTCGCGGATCCGAGATGCTCAGATGTCCGATTCGAAGACCCAGCGTTTAGCTCGTCTAGCTAACGAGGGTAGCTCGTCTGGATTTCATTATCAGTCAGATGGGTTTTTGTGTTTGTCTGGTAGGCTTGTGATTCCGCAGGATGAAGAGTTGCGAGAGGAGATTTTGTCTCAGGCGCATCGCACTAAGTTAAGTATTCATCCTGGGAGCAACAAGATGTACAAGGATCTCCGTACTCGTTTCTGGTGGAAGGGAATGAAACTCAGTGTTTATCAGTTTGTTTCGAGATGTTTGGTGTGTCAACAGGTCAAGGCAGAGCACCGACGACCTGGAGGATTGCTTCACAGTCTGCCTATTCCTGAATGGAAATGGGAGTTTATCACAATGGACTTTGTGACACATTTGCCGGTATCCCTGAAGAACTGTGATGCTATCTGGGTTGTGGTGGACCGACTCACCAAGTCAGCGCATTTCATTGCCTATAGCCGAGAGTACTCTGTGGATCGCATGGCACGGATATACATTCAGAAGATCGTCCGACTTCATGGAGTGCCTGTGAGCATTGTCAGCGATCGGGACCCCAGGTTTACTTCTAGATTCTGGGGGAGTGTTCAGCGTGCGATAGGTACTACTCTCAGTTTGAGTACAGCCTATCATCCGGAGACTGATGGTCAGTCAGAACGCACTATCCGTACGTTAGAGGATATGCTTAGAGCGTGCGTCATGGATTTTGGTTCAGCCTGGCAGGATCTTTTGCCGTTGATCGAGTTCGCTTACAACAACAGCTATCACACTAGTACTGGGATGGCACCTTTTGAGGCGTTGTATGGGCGATGTTGTCGTACTCCACTCTTCTGGGAAGAAGTGGGGGAGAGACAGGCTGAGGGACCGGAGTTTATCCAGCAGGCGATAGATATTGTTGATCAAATCAAGAAACGGATTAAGATTGCACAGGATCGTCAGGCCAGCTATGCTAATATCAAGCGTAGGCCTTTGCAGTTCGAGGTCGGGGAGAAAGTGTTTCTGAGAGTGTCACCTTTCCGCAAGATTCTCAGATTTGGCCTTAAGGCAAGTTGTCTCCCAGATTTATCGGTCCGTTTGAGATCTTGGAGAGCATTGGAGATTTGGCTTATCGACTAGCTTTGCCACCGCATCTATCCAGTATTCATGACGTGTTCCACGTATCTCTGTTGCGACGGTATGTGGCGGATGAATCTCATATTCTGCAGCGGTCTGAGGTTCAGGTAGACAAGGATTTGACGTATGTTGAGAAACCTCTTCGTATCCTGGATTATAAGGATAAGGTTTTACGGAACAAAGTCATTCCTTTGGTTTTAGTTCAGTGGCAGCGCCGAAGCACTGAGGAAGCTACTTAGGAGCTTGAGGACAGGATGCGTAAAGACCATCCTGAGTTGTTTTGATTTCATTCTTTAAGTTGTATTCAGTTGTAAACTCTGTAAACGTTTGATTTGAATAAAGAATGTTTCTGATTTCTGTATTTGCATTCGGTACTTAAGATCTGATTTCGAGGACGAAATATCTTAAGTGGGGGAGAATGTAGTAGCCCGTACCCTAATTGAGTAATTAAAGGAATTAATCATAATTACTTGGGTAGAGTTCGGAAGCTCCGAAGGTGAGATCGGAAGCTCCGATCAGGATCGGAAGCTTCGAACAGGATCGGAAGCTCCGATCAATATTACGTCAGGCATGACGTGTGGCAAGATCGGAAGCTCCGATCAAGACCGGAAGCTCCGATCACCCCTATCCGGAATCAACAAGTGATATTTTGACACGTGGCAGATCAGGATCTTCGGAAGCTCCGATGGCAGGATCGGACGTTCCGATCAAGGATCGGAAGTTCCGATCGTTGTCTATAAATAGAAGGCCGAGGCTTCACTTTCATTTGCCAATTCCGAGTTCTCCTTTCCATTCTAGTCCTTTTGGAGCTGTTCTATTCTTCTTAGGCTTGGTCCGGAGGTCGGCGAGGCGTTTAGTAGTCGTAGCGGAGTTGTGCCCAAGTTCTGGAGGCATCGACATCAAAGGGCTAACGACGGACGAAGGTATAGCTTTTGCTTCCTATAAATATTTAGGAGTATGCAATAGTTTAGTTAAGGCTTTTAGAGCACTTTAATGATAGTAGTATCATTTGGCAGTGTAGAGCAGACTATAGGCGTGGACCTAGAGTTGGTAGAGCTTGCACTGTTTTGAGGTACGAAAGTACTGTTCGAGATATCCTGACTGAGTATGCATGTATTATGTGACTGCATGATTTATATGCCATGATATTATGCTGCATTCATTTGCATCTTGCTGTATCTCTTTCGAGATGTCTGTTAGTAGGGTTGTACCCTATCCTGTTAGTGGATGGACTCCATCGATTTGGGTCTGGCGTATCCACGGTTATCTCGGTATGGGAGCCACCTCCTGAAGCGACGGCACAGCGTGCTACATACCAGGGCCCGGTCTGTCTCTGTCATCTGATCCTTGACCTCGAGTCTATAGGGAGTTCACTTTGCATGCATGTATACTCATACTCTCGCACTGAGCGTTTTATGCTCACGTATCGTACTCTGTATTTTCTGGACACCCTATTCCATGGGGCAGGTTTGCGATTGGACGAGGAGGGTGGATCCAGGAGGGGCTAGTCAGTGGTTGGCCAGCTGGAGCTTCGCTTAGGTCTTATTACTGTTATTTTGGGTTTATACAGCTATTCAATTTGGTTGTATATTATTGGATAAATTACAGATTCCTTTACTTGGGATTGTATAATGTTTTTGGTTTTCCGCAGTTTTATTCTGATATCTTTTTAATTAAGTTAATTGCATGCATAAGTTCTGTTTAGTAGGTGATCCGGGTAAGGGTCACTACAGCAGAGCACTTGAGGACCGTACTGCAGATTTTGCGAGTTGAGCAGTTGTTTGCCAAGCTGTCTAAGTGTGAATTCTGGTTAGATCGAGTTGTCTTTCTCGGTCATATTATTTCTGAAGATGGGATTTCTGTCGATCCCAGCAAGATTGAAGCGGTTATGAATTGGCCTAGACCTACTTCAGTGCCGGAGATCCGAAGCTTCATGGGTTTAGCTGGTTATTACCGTCGTTTCATCGAGGGTTTCTCGTCTATTGCCAAGCCAATTACCCAGCTGACTCAGAAGAATGCGTCTTTTGTTTGGACTCCAGATTGTGAGGCTAGCTTTGTTGATCTGAAGAGGAGACTGACCAGTGCTCCAATTCTTTCTATTCCGAAGGGTACTGGAGGTTTCACAGTCTATTGTGATGCTTCTAACCAAGGCTTGGGTTGTGTTCTTATGCAGCATAAGCATGTGGTGGCGTATGCATCGAGGCAGCTGAAACCGCACGAGACTCGTTATCCGGTTCATGATCTTGAACTAGCTGCGATCGTCTTTGCTTTGAAGATCTGGCGTCACTATCTTTATGGTGAGTCCTTCGAGATCTTTTCTGATCATAAGAGTCTTAAGTACTTGTTTTCTCAGGCAGAGCTGAATATGAGACAGAGAAGATGGTTAGATCTGTTGAATGATTTCGACTGTGAAATCAAGTATTATCCGGGAAAGTCGAATGCAGTTGCAGATGCCTTGAGCCGAAAGCTTTGTTCTTTATCTCTTTTTACTATTGGTGTTTCTCAGTTGATCGATTATTGTTGCACTTCTGGTTTAGAGTTTGAAACAGATAGGGAGACTATTAGAGTGTTTGCTATTCAAGCCGAACCGGAGTTGTTTGTTGCAATCAGAGAAGCACAGAAGTCTGAGCCGAGCATTCAGGTTTCAGTAGAGAAAGTCAGATCTGGGCATCAGTCTGAATTCCAGG